>NC_142381.1:2994969-3326219 GCF_059441005.1 Hippichthys cyanospilos
AATCTTCATGAGAACATGTAACATTGAAACGATGGAATGAAGGCCGGACAGGAGATTTATACAAGAAGCTCTGCGTTTTTACGGTCGTATCTGGGCAGTAAAGCGCCGCCTTTCTCACCTTCTGCCGTAAAACGGACCTCGTCTGCAAGCCAGCGCCTTTGAAGTGTAAAAAAGCAGAGCTGCGTAAAACCCCGGCCAAGCGGCCATATGTGAAACCAATAGCGCTTTCGCGAAAAGTAGCGCCGCTGACGGGCCCGCCGTCTTCGCTAAAAGCCAGGCGGCTATCGTGCAGATAAATCTTTTATGCGGCGAAAAAACATGCATGATGGAAATCCAATCTGCTGGTTTTGAAAGTGCAGCATGGAGGAAATTCAAGACTGCGCGGCAGCTGTACGCGCCGGACGGAGATCCGGATTTTTCCATCCTGCCCGTACGTACTACAAATGTTACGCTATTTGCTTGGATGGAACGTTGTTGTTGTTTTTTTTCGGATATTTTCTTCAAAAGGTGGCCTCCGCCAACTCATCCAAACATCAATTTAACGAAAGATCTCCTAATGGCGACCAGTTTACTTGAGGGAGCCGTTCGTTTGTCTTCAATAGGTGGGATACGCAGCGAGTAATTTGCGAATGGCTACTATAAAAGTCCGCTTTTTAGTTTGAGTCTTCGTTTCTGTAGTTTCAACATGTCGGTTTTGTTCCTCTTATCGAGCTTCTGAAGCATTTTGTTTTGCTTTCTAGCTCATTGTTACCCGATTGTGTATTATTTGTCACTGATACAAAAAAAAATTGCTGAGTTTACTTTGTTTTGGGCACCAAAGACAGCACTTTTTTTTTTAGAGGGCATTTTAGAAGGTTGTCTAAACCAAAGCAGATTCCTAAACAAGGTCTTCGCAGGCCCCTAATGGTGCCTTTGAGAAGGCAAGATGGAGGGTAATGCTTGAGTAGGTTGCAGAGTCGGTTTGCACTTGGAGGTTATTGGCCGCTACGTACGCAAATACACACACACACACACACACACACACACACACACAAGCTTGCTGGGAACCTAAAACCTGACATGACAGTGCGGCCCATTAATATCATGCAGACGAATTGGAGGCCATTTCTAGTACGTTCGGGGTCCACTTTCTTACTTCTCGGCAATCAAGGGGGACTAACAAAGTCAATGTACTTTAAAAAACTTGCATCTGAAAACTTTCTACTCCAAATATTACCAAAACAGCCGTATTATCTTATACATATTTTTCACCAGTCTTTTTCTACACAAGTATTTTCCCTACATATTTTCATAGGCATATTTTTACGTTTTTTCAAGTCCAGATATCAGGTATTATACTGTACTGAATGAGTTGAGTACTAAAGTAATCAATTACTTAAGTACTAAAGTAATTATGTCAAAATATGTCTCGTGATGAAGTACTTTAGTACTTATTACTTTTTTAATTACTTATTACCTCGTTCAATTGATTACATAGTGTAATGGTTGGTACTTTAGTAGCTAAAATAGTCACTTTAATACTTTGAGTGCCTAAGGTAATTGATTACTTTGCTACTTTATTACTTAATTACTTAATGCTTCTTAAATCAAATGTCTGGGCTCTTAAAAATAAATATAGGTCTTGTAATGTAGTACTTATTACTTATTCAAAACTTTATTACTTAAAGTAACTGACTATTTAATATTTAACTATCTAGGTTAATCGATAATTCTAGTGCTTCACTTCTTAAAATAATAAGTGTAGTACTTTCAGTATGTAAAGTAATTGATTACTTTGTTACTTTATTATTTACTCAGTACTTCTAAATTCAAATATGTCGGCTCTAAAAAACAAAAACGTAAAAATACGTCTTTGGTATTGAATGAGTTGTCTCCAAAAGGTTCGCATTTTAGCCAGTGGCGCGTACTTATCCAGCCGGTTGATTGTGCTTTACAGGTCGAGAGTTTTTCAGGTAAACTGGGGGCCAATCAATGGCACATATGTTGCGCATTACGGCGGGAATGACTCTCCTCCCCCGCGAGTCTTCGATGACAGACGCGCTCTGATTCCACACATGTTGAAATGTAAGAAGCGATACGTGGCCGCTTTGATACGGGATGATTTATTGGGCCCTGACACCGGTCGCAAAGGGAGGGGCCGGTCCGCGAGTGGTCCCTGTCAATCCGACACATTTGTAATGATGTTTTTTTTTGTTTTGTTTTTTTTTGGAGGGAGGATTGTGTGTAGTTCTCAAATTGGGGTTCCTGAACTCCAAAGGGATGTTTATAAGAAAATGTAATATATATATATATATATATATATATATATATATATATATATATATATATATATATATATATCGGTGGTGGTAACAACTTAGTGTCAATGTCTCACGCGGTATAATGATGTCCTCCAACTAATCCTCTCACTTGGATGTAAAGCGCGAGATATGCTAGACGTCTCCGGTTCTAATCCGGCTAACTCAATTAGCCAATGGGGTCTCTGCACTGGGGGGCTTATTGTAAGGGGGGCATTTTGATCCTGAGCAGTCCTAGTCAATTAATTGACCCTATCGCATTTCTGCTGACCGTCGGAGCACCCCCGAAGAAAGAAATCAATCCGTGTCCCGGCATCGCTGTGGTGGTTTAACCTTTGCAAAGATGGGCGCTATGCAAATGAGATGTTTAGCGGCGTCGCTGGGAGAAAGTAATTGGGTTTCCGATGCATATATAAATATTGTAACGAAAATTCGGGATCACTTAGAACGGTGGAATAAAGAGGCCAATTAATAATCAGCATGTTGATGGGACAAGACAGGGGGAAAGGCTGAAGGACGCACCCGGAGGGAATTATTTATTTATTTATTGCTATTGTGTTATTGAACATTTTCCAGTGCCTTTCTTTTTTTTTTTTTTTTTACAACAAATAAGACTTAAAAAATCTATCCAAAAAAATGACACATAATACAACTATAGAAATAAATTGATGAAAAATAAATACGTTAATCCACATTTGTGATTAATTGCCAGCCATTTTTGTGCTATTTGACTTTATTTATCAACTCAGAATATGATGCAATTTTACAACATAACATAATTAGACCAATCATTTTTTCAAGGCCTATAGCTTTATGATTATGTGTACGGCATTTTCCGCAACATAAGGCGCACCGAAATATAAGGCACAATTCCAGATAAAATTTTGTCGATTATTCAATCACTCGGAATAACCGATGAGAAAATATTTGCGCGACGGGCCGAGCGTCAAGAGTAAAGGTCGCCTTTGACGATGGTCTCAAAAGCCAAAGAAAAAGCAAAACGCACACAGGTGTTGGTTTTGTGTAGCTTGCTCTTTGATATATTTTCACACTTCCTTGGCTACTTATTTGGTTCCTAATTTGTCCCACAGGTCAAAGGTCGCCTAAGCCTGTTGTATACAATTCAAATTCCATTGAGATTTCCACGCTGTCAACGTGAGCTCGGGTTCAAAGCTAATCCGCTGCTCAACACGGCCGTAATAAAAATCGTTATCACGCTCCGAGCCCGAGAGCTGCCGTCCAGACCGCGCAAGCCCGTGACGGAAACCCGAGCCGGGGCGTAAAATGTGGCTTAGAGGGAGACCGGCTCGCAAGGAGGATTCAGTCTCACGGATCTTCTGGATACTTATAGTTGCTAAATTTCGCTAATAAACTCCTGGGAAACGCTAAAACAAGAACTTCAACTTCGACGTATGTGTTTTTATGTGAATACGTAGCGTGTTAGCCGTAGCTAATGTCAATTTCATGTTTATTAGTTCTACAATGTGAACTGTTGTTCGAAAATGTGGACGAGGCGTGCAAAAGATGAAAAGTGCAAGACAACAGGAAACATCGGTGCAAAAAACTACTGCCCTAAATTTTCGAGAGACGATATTTTTCCAAAGAGGCGTTTCGTAACCTGAAAACCTGGTAAGTGGACGTACCGCTGTAAAAAGTCTACAGCCACATGCTGCTTCACCCGGTGCGAAGGAGAAAGGCAGCAAGGACATGATGGTGCGACGTGCAGAGATAATTAGTGTCCCAGTAACGACCTCGCTCCGATGACAGCCCCTGAAACTCGAGTGGCAGCGTGACAGTCTCTCCTTGTCACTCTCTCTGCCCCCTGACAACTGCGGCCAGGTTATTTTCTCTCGCCTGGCGCCAGCCCCCGGGACCCGGGCGAGCGCGGACCGCCATTTGCCCCCTAACCCCTCGTGCCCCGATGATACCGCATGGCACCCGGCAACCCAACACTGAAAACATTGTGACGGAGAGGACATGTCAACGTTGGCTGTGATTCCTCACTGCAAACTGGACTTAACTGGATCGCTGTTGGAGCGTTATATTAGCAACAATCAAAATGATATTTTAGTGCTGCAGCTAATGCTTATTTTGAAAAATTGTTTAATCTGTCGATTATTTTGGCGATTAATGGACTAAAATATCAATTTATTTCCCGGCTTTATTGGTCTTGGCATTGATCTAAACAGTCTTTTCGAGGTATTTTTTTCGCCATTCTTCAGATAGTACTTTCCACAAATCATCTTTATTCTGAATTTCTGATTGTCTATTAATGAAGTTTAACTGACATCTCTGATTGTTTTGATAACATTCACACATACATAACACAACCCCAGCCATTACTGTAGCTTCTCTTCTATGCGCCTTATAATGCAGTGCACCTTATATATGAAAATAGTTTGAAAATAGGAAATTCATTGGACCGTGTAATCCGGTGCGCCTTATGATGCAGTGTGGTCATTTTGAGGGAGATGTTTCATTTTTTCAAGCGGATGATACACTCGAGACACTATAAGCAGGGGCCACACTTAGAGGAATTACACTATATTTGATCGCAGCAACCCGCTGGGACGTGGCTTATGGAGGTTTGCTTGCTTGAGCTTCCTCCGAGCTAAAGCAAACAGACGCAACCAGAGGATCTGCTTCCTTCGTAGCTATACAAACAAGATTAAAAAGACTTTTACTGCTCTGTCGAAGATTTGCTTCCCCGCCAAGTGCAAAGGCCTTTGGACTAGTCCTGAAACTTTAGCGTGAAAACCGGCACCGTGGGCTAAATTTGGACACCAAAGACAGCATATGAAAGACACGTATCTCCTTTTTGAACATGATCTGACCTCTCTGTTGTCGTGTTTCGGGCTTCCCCTTAACAAAAAGCCAAAAAGGAGCATAAAATTTGCCAAGCTATGTCGGGAGCTAGCATGTGAAGCTAACATAGTAGTCTACGTCATTACTCGGTGAAGTAAGCCTTCTTATAAACCAGTTAAGCATATGGAGACAATTTGACATTACAATAAAAACAGAACCAGAAACAGAAGCTCGGAATCAAAAAGACACACACGCAAAAAATGCCTCCACAAAACTGCAGGCTCATCTGATGAGCTTGGAGAGGTTGTGTAGGTGACACAAGTGCTCTTGAAAGGCAGACACTAACATTTAAAAGGCCCCTGAAGTCCCTGTGACCTCCAAATGCTCCTCATTCCTGCAGTGGGAAACATCTCTGTTGACACCCGGCAATGCGGTGGTGATGACTTCATTCAGCAGCTGAGCTACACACCCCTCAATCCATCTATCCATCCATTTCGCTGGTTAGCTAGCTAGCTTTGCATTCTTCTGTCTAGCTTTCTATCCATATCAGTCATTGCTTTGAGGGACACTACAATCATTATCCACTTGAAATCCGTCCATCCACCTAGCTAGCCGTACAGAAAACGAGGTGGTTAGTTCGCTAGCTAGTTTTCCATCAATCTATCTCTCCCTCTAACCATTTCAGGCGTAGCTTCCAGGGTCATTCTATCATTTAAATCCATTCTTCCATCCTTCCGTCTGTCATTCCAACATCCATCCATCCATTGAGCTAGCTAGCGAGCTATCCATCCATCTATGCATTTTAGGAATTGTTTTTGGGAACACAAATTATTCTAGTTTCCATCCATCCATTCATCCATTGAGCTAGCTAGCTAAATTATGTCATTCATTGAGGGTGCGCCTTATAATCCGGTGCGCCTTATATATGGAAAAAGTTTTCAAATATGTCATCAATTGAGGGTGCGCCTTATAATCCGGTGCGACTTATGGGGCGGAAAATACGGTATATTGTTTTTATCAGACCTTGGAAGGTGTCCAGGGTTTTTGCCCGACCAAAATAGTCAGCGCCTCTCTCCCGCCCGAGAGTCTGAAATGGAGACTATTGTACGAGCTGGTATCGCTGACTTCTGGGAAGCATGTCTTGTAACCTGTGCTTGTTAGAAAGCCAGGGTAAGGATACCTGACAGCTGAGCCCAAACCCAACCATGCCCATGTCTCTTTTAACATAGTGATGACTGGGAGGCTGAGGCAAAGCGGATAGTTGGACGGCTTCCATTGGCAGGGCACGCTGATTGTTCCAGAAAAGGAACCTAACCCGGGTGGGAATCGTCCACTCACTCACTAGATAGTATTATTAGAACTCAAAATAAAGTGAACCCCCGTTCATCACAGCGGATAAGGTCCATACCAACATCCAATACCTGAAAAATTGCAAAATAGAGCAACCAAATAATGTTTACTAAATAGTTTTGCCCCTCACACAGTAACATGCAAAAAATATATTGAATATTTAAAGTGTCTAAGTGTGAGCTGTGCAAACTCAGCTGCATCCCATATGAATCTGTTCCATATGCATATCCATTGCATTAAAAAAAGTATCTATCTATCTATCTATCTATCTATCTATCTATCTATCTATCTATCTATCTATCTATCTATCTATCTATCTATCTATCTATCAGTATCTTCTGCTATTATATTTTTGCAAGCACATGGAGCTCATGCTCAAGACATTTTTTTTTTTTTTTTTTTAAGTGACTGTGGGAAAGACAGCGGGGGTCTGGCCCAGCATGGAGGTGCTTAGGGGATCTTATGTGAAGGTAATGTTGACCAATGTATTCTTTCCCCCTTATGACATGTTGGAATGCATCATTTGACACAGTCCCCATGATGTAGCACTTTGTGTCCTGCTGCGCCGGTCATAGAAGCGACAGCTGGAAGTGAGCGACGGTGCATTTGTTTTACGCTGGGACGCGTTAGAAAATACAAGCTGCTACAAGAACGTGACACTGAAGCTACTTTTGAGTTTTGATGGTCACAAAAAATCTAGATGGGATGTGTGGAAACCGCTCATACTTTGTGAGTAAAAAGATGTGATCAATATCGTTAAAATTGTTGCTAACCAAAACAGCAGTACGTGTCAAATGTTCGAAAAAACCTTCCAATACAAATGGAGACAAAATTAGGTAGTGTTTCCATATCTTTGATAGATACTGTATGGACACTCGCACGTTTATTCGCTGTCACTTCACAATTTTGAACCCATTGTACGCTTAACGGTTATTTCCCAGTTGTGTGTTCGTCGGCGCGCACACATATATATATATATATATATATATATGTATATATATATATACACACACACACACACACACATACATTGAAGCCTCCTTCCGACACCCCAGAGATAATGGCGGCCCGCCAGAAAAGCAGAGAGCATTTTATTTCACGCAGTTGTTGTTGTCTTTTAACGCACAGACACACATGCAAAGCACACCGTGAGCCCATTTGTTATGTGTCGCCCTACAACTGCCTGTCAGCGCCGTGATAAACCCTCTCTTGTCAAGGCAGGACAATTTAACCAAAAAAAAAAAAAGTAGTTGAAAAAAGTAGCAGCTGTTCACACCTGAAGAACAATTCAATGACAAAATTTGATGTATTTTTTGTCAGAAAAAAACGTCAGGAAATCTGCAAAAAATGTTGATTTCCAAACTAAAAGCAATCTTTATTTATTTATTTTCTTAATTAACACAATGATAACTAATCTGCTTTCACACGGGACTACCAGAACTAAATCTGAGAATATTTCTAGTCAAGAACCTTAAATTCTGAGCATTTGGGCAATTTTATATTTAAATAATTTGGGATTATTTTAATAATGGACTAATCTGTAGATTATTTTGTTGATTACATTGTAGATCAGTTAAAAAAAAACATCAGAATTTCCATATCTTTATTAAAAATTAGGAAATTTTTCCAATAGTCGCAAAATCATTTTTGTTTTGATTTAGCTGTTCGTTTGCTCCGTAAAATGTCCGAAAATTTGCAAAAATGTCTGCTTTCAAAAGGATTAAATTTAGAGAATATTTCCAGACAAGAGGGCTCAAATTGTGAGTATTTGGAGGATTTTAGGTCTCGACCAAATATTGGTGATCGATTAATCGTTAAAACCTCCAATTTATGCAGACACTGAACGTATGACATATTTCATTCATGGCAGCTATGAACTGAACATCCAAAGATTCCATCAGATGCGTGAATTAAAATTAATTTGTCATGACTAATCACTGGCGGGTGTAGTCATAATAACAATAATAATAATGGTCATTTTGACATTTGGGAAATTCCTTGTGTGGTGTGTTAAAAAGCCACAAAAACCTGGCTGAGTATCTTTCATTGATTTGTCAGTTCCGCGTGTTTAACATGCTAGGCGGGCGTGTACTATATTCCCGAAAAGAGTGCCAGTTGCTGGCCAACATCAAATACTTGGATTTCGACTCCGCACCAAGGACGTCAATTACATTGAAGAAGAAAAAAATCAAATCAACAGCATTCCAATGGATGTCGGTTTGATATTTCCTTTTCAACAATTGCGGAAACATAAGTGGATTATTAACATGTGTGTCGGCTGAGAAGGAAACGCACAACTCGTTTGAATAAGTCAGCCCATTTATCAAAGTACAAATTCCACGGAAAAATGGTTGAACTTTAGCACATGTGCGTACACAAAACACAGAGCATAAAAGCATGAAAGTATGAACAGTCTAAATAGGCAGCAAGCATACATTTATAAGAAAAAAAGTACTTTTGATGTATTGCACTGAGCAACACTTTGTCCGCACTTTTTCCATGAGATCGCTGAACGTGGCTGGAAGGTCATGGTTTCATGAACTGAAATGCATAATGTACACAATTTTGCTCATTGCATTCATTGTACAGGCCTAAAGTCAAAAGCGATGTTTAGAATTTTGTGTTATTTTGCGCTTTAAATGAGATTTGAATGAATAAATCGCTTGCACGTAGCTCAGAAAAGCATTCTGGGATTCCTTTCAGAAGGCAAAGGGGATGACCGCATTTAAACAACCAATGGGCACATCGCAGGGACTACCTCACTTTGATTGGCTCTTAGCCAGGTGATGCAAGAATAAAGTTTTAAAATTTCTCCCAAAACAGGACATCATTTAGTAAATTAAGCTCAGCAAAACCTTGTTTTTTACACGTAGTGCATGTGATGGATTATGTGCTCACATGTAAATTTTGTTTTATGTAACCGTTTTTAAAAAATGACAAGATGTTGAGGACTATGTAAAACACAATGATCTGAATGCCCTCTAGTGGATGCGATTGCTTATTGCAGTCTAGTGCCAGGTAAACAAATTGTGAGGTGAATTTCGTGTGTTTGGTCCTCAGTTAGAAAGCAAAAAACATTATATATCCACTTCTGACAATAAACATTTACAAATTCCAAATAAAAAAAAAATGAGATG
This sequence comes from Hippichthys cyanospilos, assembly GCF_059441005.1. Taxonomy (NCBI): domain Eukaryota; kingdom Metazoa; phylum Chordata; class Actinopteri; order Syngnathiformes; family Syngnathidae; genus Hippichthys; species Hippichthys cyanospilos. Next base: position 3,004,559 of record NC_142381.1, read on the forward strand.
AGTGTTGTTTACAAAACAGCATGGCAAGGGCTTTCCTCTCGCGATTTTTACGAGCGTCACGGCTTTCCTAGCTTATTTTTTCCGGCACGGCCGCGGGCAGCTGCGATTATCGCTGCCACCGTGTTTACATTTCTCCCGCCGTTGCCCCCGTCCGCCCCGCTCTGATCTTTGTCACGCAGTCGTAACTATTTGATACTTAACATCACGCTGCCTTTACGAGGCCGGCCTTAAGCCCCCTCGTGGCCCCTCTGGGCCCCTCCCGATCACACGCTGGGGCCATTTTGGATGCGAGCACGTAGACGCGCTGATGGATGTAATCCACCCTTCCCGCCCTGCGCTTTCTGTAGCCTCTGTGAAGCCAAAGTCAAGCTTCATGCTTGTTGACTTCACAGGGCTCTCGCATCTTGATGCACGACCCTTTGAAACCCGGCTCTCGGGGAATTTCACGCAAGCGTCGGGAAGAGGCAGGGATAGGGTGGAAGTTGAAATTTTTATTGCTTTGGTTCTCATCTCCGACTCCGATTTCACAACGAGGGTTTCTTTGCTGTTTGCTGTGTGAAATTTGGAATTTGCGCCTCATGTAAACGTATGGATTGCAGAAGAGAGAATCAAGACGAAGTAGTAATGTCAAGCACCGCAACGTCATAACTAACAGGCCATCAATGCGCAACATAGTACAACTTCAAAATAAAGGTGCTAAACAATACATTTCCGTCAACGCAATAGACATAACAGGCTTTTATTTTGAAGTTTTCCTTTGAAGCGCCTGTTATGTTCCAATTAGCTGGACAAGTCTAGCCACTAAAATGAGATGGAACCCATGACACATTCAAATGCAGTTGGAATTGTTAATAAAGTAATTTTATTGTTTGTTAAAATTATAATAGTTTTTTTAAACTCTTCATTTGTCTTGAAATTGATCTAAAGTCTTTTAAAGTAATTAAGAGGTATTTTTGCCCATTCTTCAGATTGTTCTTTTTTAAACTTCAGATTGAAATGACTGACTTGATGGTCTGATTGTTTTGTTGACATTCCCTTTAGCGCAGCTCCATCTGGTGGATGCATAACGCAACCCCAGCCACTAACGTAGCTTCTATTCTATGCGCCTTATAATGTCATGCACCTTATAGAAAGGAAACTATGAATGAAAGAAAACAGACAAAAACAAAGGAAGAAATAAAAGAGTCAAAAGAACTTCAACTTTGCAACTATCCAACCAACCAACTAGCTAATCATCTTAGCCAATTTCCAAAAGGTCCAAGAGAAATCATGACCGAATTAAAAAAAAAAACGATTCCCCAGATTTTCTTATTTGCTCAGTGGAGGCACGGCGATGACATCTGCCCAAAACGTGTTTGCTTTGGATTACCTATTTGTTCATTCTAATACAAAAAAAACCCAAAAACGATTCCCCAAAGAAAGAGTACAGTACATCACAAAGAAAATCTGGCTCGGTGAATAACATGGAATGCGCCCAAAGATCCATGGCAATGAGGTCACTGCGCAGGATCACTTGCGCAATCAAACCCATGCAAATGGCCGGAAATGTTTTTTCCTTTTAATATCCAATAAAAGCAAACGCAGAGTGATGCCTCATGCGTTTGTACTTGCCAGAACGCAACGTCAAAATATTTGCGCCGCCTGCCGAATATGTATTTGCATCTCGGCGCACACTCGCATACATCTTTATTACATCAAACAGGCTGTTCATTGTCACGGCAACGGGCTCCCTCACATCCTGGGATAACCTTTCATGATGTCACGTATATGTCAGCGGGCGCGGGAAGATACGGCATTCCGACATGGCTCCTGGAGCAAATCACCGGCGGCCTGACAGGGGGGTACGCATTCACAAAACACCCTCAAAATCAAACATGGCCGCCGCCATCAATTGCGGTTTTGTGGAAGGGATTTTGAAAAAAAAAAAAGAAAAAAAGAGCAAGACTACTCCGGCGCTGCCGACGGCTGACATTAGTTACAGTAAACAGTACAAACAGTTCAATATGAGGACGCATTGTAACAGCGGTGCAGAAATAACAACAGTGACTGAAGGCAGACGTGATGATTGGTGTTCAATTACAAACGCTAATGACAGAAAAGTAGTCTTTCCTTGCAGAGAGAGAGGGGAAAAAAAAGTCAGAGCAGAAAGCAAAAATACGAGTCATGGCAGGAAACTACTTTGCTGTCTTTTTTCCATGTAGCGGTAGTCAAAAAGACAATAACAGCAAGAGCAATCGCCCTTTTCCAACATGTTTTCTTTGTAAGGAGAGAATTGAAAGGGAATATACTGAAAGAAAATAGAGCAAACATGAAGGCATTTGACAAGGATTCTGCAAATCTCATTTAGTGTTTTGTAATGCTGTGACGAGAGTAGGACAGTTTTATCTTTTCAAATTAAGAACAAATTATTTGGAGCACAAAGCAACTTCTTGCAAAATCATGTAAAAGTGACTCCTTTGGAAAATGTATTTTGATAAGTTTTTTACAAGATGCACATTGTCATTGATGACACAATTTTTGAGCAGATAAGCCAGAAATAGATGATATTACGCGATTTATCTTTGGGAGTTGCTGAATAAAATATGTAGAAAGATAGCGCTACAAATATAGTTTCAAAGTCTAATAAACCATTCAAATATGCTTTACGCTATTTAGGAGGCTGAAATATTAGTTCACAGGGGGCACAACATAAATAAAAGTTTGAGAACTACATACTGTACTCGATAGTTATGAAAAGCAAAGCAACAATAACTATCAAAAGAATTTGATTTGCGAAAGGTCAGTTGGATAAAAAAAGATTAAAAACAAACAATGACAAAAAAAACTAAATTCACAACATCCTGTTTTGAGACAGAAAACACTATGACTAAAACTATTTGCTTTGCAAGAGGGTGAAGCAGGAGAAAAACATGCGTCAAAAAAAAAAGAATGACTACAAAAAATGGTGATGAAAGTGGGAAAAAAGGGAACAAAAACAATGTGAAATTCAAAACAAAAAAAAATGTTTATAAAAATACTAGGGCTACCAAAAGAATTTGCTTCGAAAGAGGGCGGAGTAGGAGACAGCAAAAAAATTAACACAAAAAGCGCAGGCAAAAAAATTATTAAAGCAACCAAAACAATTTGCTTTTAGATGGCAGGAAGAGCAGAAACCAAAAAAAAAAAAAAAAACAAGATCAAAGTGAAAACAAAAATTGCAAACATTTGGTTTGAGAAGCTAATGTAAGACCAAAATACATCTTGTTTCGAGATAGAAACAGACAAAAAAAAAAAGACATGAGCAAGACAATTTGAGCGAACAAAGAGCGAAGCAAAAGTATTGAGTGTCAGAAGCAAATCGTATCGGCAACCAAAGCTTGACGGAAAACCTCCTTATGACTTTTTAATGCGGACTTTATGAAAGAAAAAAAAAAAAAAAAAGCAATCATCGTCAGACAGCTCATCAAAACGACAAGTTGGCTGAAGGCGCTCGTCCCCTTCCCGGCAATAACGACTCGACGGATTACACAAGTGACGGGATGTGATTTCACTCGAAAGCCGGAAGATCCAACAAACCGTCGGCATATAAATCAATAACCGTACGCTCGAAAACGCTATACGTTTATGATTACAATTCAAAAGGTGGTCGCTCGCATGCCGCGTTCACTACCCCCGGTCAAAGCGGCGTCGTTTGATGGCGGTAATTGATGAGCGCTTGATTGGCCAGATAAGCAGCTTTGGCCGCGCTTTCCTCTCATCAACTCAAAAGTGAAGAAAGATTTAGTGAGGGGGGCGATTTCAAGGGGGGGGCGACAACTGTTTCCAATATTTGCCTTGCGTCACCAGCCCGTGTTCCAAATTATTATGCAAATGAGGGGGTTCTCTGGTGTTTACCAAGATGCAAACAAGCTGACATGTTTGATGTTTAAAAATACGTTGGTAACTACTCTAAGTGTGAAAAGAAGATAGGGTATGATGTCATATATGAATAATTACATTTTTTTTTCAAGATATATGGTATGATGTCACAGATGACATTATATATATTGTGTGTATTGGACTGAAATCTTAATCTTCCATTTTTGTTTACATTTTTTAATCATTAATTTATTCAAACACTTTTATTTAGTTAATTTGACTGAGATCTTAATTTCATTTTGTTTTGTTTTACATTTTTCCCACTGATTCATTTGACATTCTCCCATTTTGATTTCTTCCATTGTTTTATTTGTTTTATATATATTTTTCCCCAATCTATGTAATTTTTCATTCAATTTCTTTCACTTTAATAAGCTATATTATTTAGAAATTTATAAATGTACAGTATTTTACTTATAAAATACTGAAGGCATTTCAATTTTCACCATCTAGAAGAGTTGCTCATTTTAATCACATCACTTTTTTTAATTAAAAAAAATATATATATATATATATAATATAAATATATATATTTTTTGAATATATATATATATATATATATATAATATAAATATATATATATATTTTTGAATATATATATATATATATATATATATATATATATATATATATATATAATATAAATATATATATATATTTTTGAATATATATATATATATATATATATATAATATAAATATATATATATATTTTTGAATATATATATATATATATATATATATATATATATATATATATATATATATATATATATATATATATATATATATATACATATATATATATATATATATATATCTCGAAGAAATAGCATGCTTAAAAGCAAAAGAGCGTATCACAATGATGACTGGAGAAGGGGGTGGGGGGGGGGGGGGGGGGGGGCAGCACATAAGTGGCCCCCGTGAAGAAGCACTGATCCCGGGCCAAACATCCACTTCCTGACGGGGCAGCTCTGGAACAACTGGAGCTCATTAGGACACTCCCGAGGAAGATGAATTAGCGAAGGGGGCGAGGGGGCGAGCGTGAGGTGCGTCTATCAGCACTTGCTCTGGATCTCTGCTGGGACACCTTGTTGCCGGTCGTCCCGCGGAGGACCACGGGGATGACGACCGCGAATGCCGAGCGTGTTTGATGTGCAGACGCCACGTCCACTCGCTCTTTCGTCTCTAATTCATCTCGCTGAAAGACGCCACAAAAAGACATCGGCGGCTTCCAAAAAACCTTTGGCAGGCCGCACCGCTAATCAAGTCCAAATATGCAGGAGTCTGTATTAGGCCCACTGTGATTGAATATTATTCTTTGCTCATACTACGGCCATTTATTATTTTACTTTTTTTTTTTTTCGCCGCCAGCACAATTATGCTCTCTTATTTCCGACAAACTCCTTGGCCGCGGCGCGCGCCATTTTGGGATACGAAAACTGATTCATGAAATAAATCATAAGGGTGCCTACTTTTCAGGAAGTGTCATCAGTAAGGTGACAAATTTGATCCAAAGGGAGACTCTGCGCAACAAAAAAAAGTTATTCTGGGATCAAATAAGAGGAGAATACTGGAGAGAGAACAAAAATATCCAAGAGGACAAAAGAAAGAAAGAAAGAAGAAAGAAAGAAAGAGGTTGCCAGGCCACAATAACAAGAGTAACGCTGTCACACGCACTCAGCTGTTTTACGGCGCTCCCCCAGGAGGATGGGTGCGTTGCAATCTGAGCCACAGTTCAGATTTATGGCTGTTTTCAGCTTGTTACAGCAGATTTATCGTCACAATAAAAGAAGAGACGGACAATCTGGAGAAATCATTAAGGGGTGGCGAGTTGGGGGTGCGAAAGACGCGCCGAACAAACACGACAACGAAGCTTGAGGATTGCCTTTCTTTGAATATGAGACTCTAAAAAAAACAAGGGGAAAACAAAAAGCACTCAAAACAGATCTTTGCTCAAGTGACTTGATGAGTTACTGGTGTTGACTTTTGTTCGTTGGCGCCCTCATTCTCTTTTCAAATACAAATTTGTCTCTTCTGTAAATCTGTACTTTCCTTTGATTTACTTTGGTTAGCTGGACAGCTACCTAAGCTAGCTAGGAAGCTAATCTAACTACAGTCGGTTTCAGTCTAAGTGTCTCCAGGATGACCGTGCTTCTCACCCTATCGCGAAGCGAGAGCCCGGCCCCCCCGCGGCGGAAACTCATTTCAACCGCTTGTATCCAAAACATTTTGAAATGAGCAGGATACTTTCGCCCATCTGGCTCCTGCATCATTAACATTCTCGTGTATTTTCCTGGACGCCGCAGCGACATCCGAGCAGCCAAACCTCGTCAGTCAGCTCATGACGCGTTACCTCCTCCAAGAATCAAAAGTCCTGGAAGGACGTTGTTAGCGTAGCAGCAAGCTTTAAGACAAACGAGCGGTCGAGGCTCCGAGCGGTCGCCGATCGACTCCAAAAATTGTAATCTTAATCGGGACACCTTCATTCTTTCCGAGCGATGTGAGCCGCTATCTCTCGGGGCGAGCTAGCCTGGCGGCGACACGTCCTTTTAAGCGGTCACACCCCGAGCGGTCGCTGACCCGAGCGGTCGCACTACCGATCAATTTCCGTGATTCATGATCCGGCACCAAAGGAGCGCAGCTGAAAGAAGAGGAAAAAGGAATGCTGACATCATGGCTTGAGAAATCCACACAGCCGCGTTTAGCATTTATCTTCTTGTCAAGCTAATGGTAGTTAACAATGTGCATCTGCCAATCTTGATAGCATATCTCTACGATTATAATCAGCTATTTTTCCCACCTCAATAGCAAGCTACTGTAACTAAAAGACATAATTACATTGACTAAGCACCATGGTACAGCTTAATAATGTTGTAATCGATTTATTTTAGCCAGTTAGTTCCCATATTTTGTTTTGTAATAAGCTATCATGGCTACAGTATGCAGCAAGCTACTGCGAGATAAATGTTAGTGACCTACATTAGCATTACTAATGAGCAAGCTAATGTAGGCCTGATTGTTTTAGATCAATCTAGTCTCAATCTAACAAAGCAAAATATATAAATATTACCTAGCGATCTTAACCTACCCCTTAAGATTTTGTCCAAATGTACTGTGCTGCTGTCTATTGGTGAAGAGTATTTATGACATAATCACGCTGCAACACACTATAGTCACAGCTGACAAAGGCACATTATGTTTCCGAAAAGAAGTGAAATTGATTTTCCTTTGGCACAGGGGGTGAAAAATTATCATATCAACTCGTAAGCTAGTTTATGTCTTACCTATTTATCTAACCGCAGCGACCTACTTTTACTAATCTATCTAAAGGAGATAAATACAGTTGAGGACTACCACCATTTTTTTCAACACGTTATCTCAAAACGACATCTTAAATAAATGTCCATCTGGCACCTTCTTTGTTTTTTTACATCAAATATTGCCACGGCTATGTTTATTTGTGTGTGGCATATATTTATTTTCTGAAGGTAGAAATGAACAACAATATGTAACTCCTCCAAATAAACGCAGGTGTAAAGAGGAAGCTTGTTAGTCACCTTGATGACGCGTTTGCATCTCAAGGTCATGTTCTTTGGCCTGTGGGCCTCTTACACTAAACATGGAAAGACTCATGTGTTGGAGGAGGGGGCAGTCGGGTTGCGAGGGAGGGCGCCAGACAGCCGCAGACGCCCCATGGAGACAGTCCTGCTTCAAGTTTCTCCTTTGGAAAAAAAAAAAAAACCTCATCTCTAATTTGAGTGACAGGCCATATGGGGCATAGTGCCATCCAGGATCCCCTGCTGGTGACCCCCCCCCTTCCCCGCAAACCTCCTCCAAATTGACAACCCCACTTCAACTAGCAGTCATGTTGTCTCATGTTGAGCATCACTACACTATGTATACATGTTCAGTGACTTTATGCCTGGTCGGCATGTGCTAACATGTTAAGCAGCACTATCAAAATATGACTGAAACTACACACGGACTCACATAGATCCTCCGTGTCATTTTCAACCTTGTAATCTAATATTGCTACTACTACTGTGATAACGACTACTACAACTCATAATAATAACAACAGTGTTTGGCATGTAGGGTGAAAATAATAATAAGATGAACAAAGAAGAAGAAGAAAAAGTATTAGCGATGAACGATATGGATCAGTATTAGGTCAATATTTGGCCTTATTAAAAGACATACTTGTATCACTTGCACAAATATAAATTACAAATTAGAAGAAGAGAATATTGCTATTAATTGAATGAAATTTTGCAAGGGTGTCGGTGCTTGGTATCGATGACTAACGTTGAGTATTTTTACTCGTATGGGCCTGAAAAAAAGTATTGAACATCCCGAAGATGAAGAAAAGAACAAAAATGATAAAAAAAGAGCATCCTTTTCGTCAGTCCAATATGTCATTAAAAAAATACTTGAGCCCATTTTTTATATATTGTACTTGACGATAATTGTCACGTGTCGACTGACTTGATTTCTCAGAATCTCGCTTGACAAAAAAAATAAACATTTTAGCAAGTAATGCATAGAGTAGATATCTATGACTATTTAATGGTTCTCTGTATTTCTTATATTTTTGTTGTGCATGTCTCTCCATGTATTTCAACATATCAAGTTAAATCCCCAGTTTGCGTATGCACACATTCTTGGCAATAAATACAATATATGAACATCCACAGATGCATTTTTTCGACATCCCGCGCATCAAAAATTGCGCATAATTTCCAATCTGTGTGTAATTTCGCTCCACCGCTACAATTCATTAGCAAAGAAAACAGAAACGGCGGTCTCTTCAGGCGCCATTACCAAAGTGGACACAGATGTAGCAACGTGGGCGCTAATAAGAACTCGCACACTAGTGTGAATGTGCCATTATAGTGAAATTACCACACTAAAGAAAGTGAAAAAAAAAAAAAACATTCATGTTTGTAGTCCGACAACAGTTCTTAGAAGGGTGGCCCATGTCCATCTCAGTTAATGATCAATTTCCTTTGCTGCAATAAATACTTCCTAAGTACAATTTCAAGAAACACAAGAGGATATACACTCATCTAACTGGAAAGCAAAAGAACCCCCAATAAATACTTCTTAAGTACGATCTTTACTTCCAGCAAAACACAAAATTATACACACTCATCTAATTGGAGAGCAAAAGAATCCCCGTCGGAGTCCATATGCTCTTTTTGGGGTTACATTTCATTGTTTTGTTTTATGATTAATATGAATTCACCAGGCCATCTGGCGCTGCTCTGAGTCACCGCCGGGTCAAACAACACTTCCACTTAACATCACTTTACAAAGTATTTCCTCCTGTACTCAAAACAAATGCATTGTGATACCCTATAGCATTAAGCCAGTGGTTTTCAAATAGGGGGGATGTGTACCCCTGGGGTTACATGAGGGCATTACAGGAGGTATGGGAGATTTTACCTTCAAGGTATCAGCAATTCTAATTTAACGCCCTGACAGAAACTGTACCTTTATTCTTTTCAAATTAAGAGCAGATAAATTGGAACATGAAGCATGAACAGAAATTTGCAAAAAATTGGGCAGTGAAAAATCTCACAGGGAATCCGATATTTTAAGAAAATTGTGAAACACTTCATGAAACTATTTTCTTTCAATTCTAATTTAGTAAGACGTAAAACAAAGTTATTTCTATAAACTACGATGGGCTGGTTATTTTATTTTCCTTACACAAAAGCACGAGAGGAGATAGTATCAATGCCGTAGCAGAAGCCAGCTGCGTTTTTCGTCACGCGGCCGTCATCAGGAATACTTAACGGCTGCTTGACAAAGGTCGTAAACGGAGTCAAGGTGTCAAACAGGTGCAGCGAAAGAGGAAAGCGGGACGAATAAAATCCGAGCGTGGGGAGGAGGCGCCTAGAGACGGAGCGCTTCGACAAAGACGTCCTAGCGGCGCTAACGTCGACCTTTCGCTCCTCGCCTGTTGTAAATCGCCAGTCGTTAAGGACGGCCGGACGCCTCCTGGCGACCGCTTCAAACGGGGCGCGGCGGATCTGCGCATTAGCTCGGGGGTGTCGGGGGGGTCGTTATGATCCCGTTGCTGCTCTGCGCCTCCACATCTGGCTGGCAGGGCCTCGGCCCCCAAATTGAGACTTTGTGTCTTCTTGTGACATCTTTATGAAGGCTCGCTGTTACTCACTTCTATAAACCCGGCCTTCAACTAACCCCCCCCCCCCCCCCCCCTCCAAGACACCCCCGCACCCGAAGACGACGTGACATTAACGCAAAACATTTGCGGCGTTTTCCTTAAAGAAGCTGTGAAAATAGGAATTGAACCTATATCTTGTGGACGTTAGACCACTAAATTACATAATCCATTGGCCCTGCACTGATTTATGAGCTGGTCTGAAAATGCCCTCTCCACCCTTTAATGTTCTTCCCTACTTCAGAGATTCCCAGACTGAGGTGCACGCCATCCAGGGGGTGCGTGACATCGAAAGTGTAACGGCAGTCAGTTGGAAAATAAAATTTTGTCATGAGCGTGATGCCTTTATTGCCTTATTTTTTTTTATATATATATATTTATATATATTTTTTTGCACCAGATTATAAAGCGCAGTTTCAATGAATGGCCTATTTTTACAACTGTTTTCATATATGAGGCGCACCACATTATAAGGCGAACAGAATAGAAGCGACATTAGTGGCTGTGGTTCCGTTATCCATCCACTAGATGGAGCTGCTCTGAAGGGAATGTCAACAAAACAATCAGATAAGTGAGTCAAATTTTATTAATAGGACAGTTCTCTCACAACTCCAAGCACTTCCAAAATTAATAACCAGCTGTTTTACTTTAAACCTTAAATTGTTTTGTTGATATAAAAACGGTTTCTGCATTTATTTTATAAGATCATGCTTTCTTTTACATCTATCTATCTATAAACATCTACAGATGCTATAGTGGAGTGGAAAGAGAAGGTTTCATGATGCCGCAATGTATAGCCAGGATGACGGACAGCTTCACTGTCCCTTGATGTCCTCCCCCCCATCCTCCCCTCCCCGCCCCATACCCCAAAATGAGTCCTTGGGGCACGGCGCCATGGCCGTCATGCATGCCCAGTGTAGCGTTTCCCAAAATGCCGGCTGGGTTCAACAGGGGCTCTTTGCCTTTGACAGCGGGAATAAATCACCACAATTACGAGATACAAGAGAACTTGCCTGTTCCCTAATTCAAGGTGTCTCTTTACTGTATTTACTTAACTGCCGATGGAAGAGGTGACTACTGCACACACTTCATTTAATAATGGTGTTAATGGTATACAGTAATCCTAGAGTCCTCATCTCTCCCCAACGTGGTGCTCGTCAGGACTTGTATACAGTATTTAGGTCACGGTAGTTCTTTTCAGCCGAATCACAAAGGTGTTTGTACCGGTGAACTTCCATAAGCTATTGTTGGTCTGCCATGTTTTCTGAAATTCCGGGAGATACCCGCATGGATTCCGCGCGGAGGGGCGTGGTTGTTGATGTTTACATCTGAGACATAGATTTGTGAGTCGCCTGTTGTGAAAAAATTCTGGCTGCAAACATTATTTCTTTGTATTAGCGTTCTATTGTAGTTGCGGTTCTCACATGGTGGTATGAGTATCACTGGGGTTAAGGGAAGGCACTTCAAGGATAAATATAATTTACGTTTTCTTATCAAATTAAGAGCAAATGTATTGGAACATGAAGCAACATTGTCTGAAATTGTGTTGCAGTGACTCCTTCGCAAATGTGAATGTCTTTATTTTGTCAAGTTTTACATGCGTATGCGTCGTCACTGGTGAAGCCGTTTTCTGGCGGATGACGTTACACGATCTAGCTTCTGAAGTAACTGAATAAAATATGCCGAGTTGCCACAGCAAATGCGGTTCCAAAGTTGATCAAATCAGATACAAATGGCAAAGCACTCCGTTTTGGTTCATTTTGTTTTCATCCGAAAATAATTTGCACAGATTTTGAGTTTATCCATTATCTATAGCCGCTTATCATCACAAGGGTCACAGGCTTGCTGGTCCCTATCCGAGCTTACTTCGGGCACTGGGCAGGCTAATTGCAGGGATTTGAGCTTATTTGTTTCGAACAATAAATTCACTGGGCACATATCGGCCATATATTACCGATATCTCGCTGATGTTTTTACCAAATAACAAGGACAGGTTGTGAATGTCTAGTTATGAATATGCAGGGTTCATTCCACACCTGTAGATGGCAGTGTGCAACTTTTCATCTTCTTAACATGTTCTTTTTCTGTGATAAAAACGATGTTATTGAGAAAGGCCTTTTGCTACTACCTTTCATCATCCTCCACCGCTGCCATCTGACTCCCTACAGCGCTCCCCACCGATTTCTTTCTTTTTTTTTTTTTTTTAGCATGTGGGTTGGGCGTAAGGGAGCGCAGGACAGGGGGAAATTGGCGTAATGAATTTAGGGCGCTCATGCTCGCTGAGGCGAGGCTCCCTCGGCTGCTCGTAGCCATTAATCTTCCGCACTCTGTCAAGAGCAAAATGTGCCCACAATGGGCAAAGGGGGAGCTCCAATTGACTACCAATTACGCGCCTGTGAATAAAGGATGTGGAGAGAGAGGAGCTAGCGGGGGTGCAATATGCTTCAGCGCTGATGTTTAGTTTAACCCGTCGACTGTGTATCCGTGTGTGCGTGTGAGTGTTTGTGTGTGTGTTGGAGTGTGAAGGAGCTGTTCTTATCTGGGTGTTCACGCCACCATGAGGTGTTAAGAAGCAGCAGGAGGCAGTGTTTTTTTTAGGGGAGGCAAGATAGCACAACTTTTATGGGATGTTTACATGAGAGGGATGTAGTAAAAAACTCTTTATTTGGGGGGAATTGGTCGGGGAGGACAACATAATTATTTTGGCAAAAATCAAACGGTATTCGGTGGAACTACACATTAGGACATTCAGCACAACTACGTGACTTGCTCTTAAGCTAGTCCACTAGCTTAATGCTAAATGATAATGGAAAAAAACATTGACAGACTAACAGAACTAGCATTGACATAACTGTGGTTGTAAACATTTAAGCAACGGATATTGGAAGACAAACAAGGCAGCAGCACATGTAGATAGACAATATTGCAATCCTGACATATATTTTACATACAGTATATTTTATTCTAGTGTTAACACTAAATTAAGCCCGAGCTAAATAACGACGACAATGCGGTATGTGCTTATAACAGGTGTAATGAATGAATAATAAATTAATCGACAACTTAATGATTACCAAATTAAGAAAAATCAAATAAAAACGTTTTTATTACATTTTTTCAACTCGCATCGTGGGCCATGTCAAAACGATCACATTTTTAGTGTGTTTTTAGTATATGCCGCAGGTCGCTAAGATGTGGATGGCGGGGTGCAAATTGCCCCCATGCCCTAGCTTGAACACTACAATATCCAATATCGAATATCCATTCGTGCAAATGTTTTTACAGAGCACTAGCATGGCTTAGCAGCAGGATGCATGTTTTGGGCGTACGTTAACACTGTACAGGCGTATTCAGAGAATGTCCATTGTTAGCATGATTGCTCACCCCCCACCCCTTCTGGTTGCGATTATTCCACAGCCATGTTTATTGTATTACCCCAATGAACATGACAAGAACTAATACGTTCCCTAATTGCGTCTGATTCCATTCGGGTTCCGTCGCGCTATCAAAGCCGCGGTCCAGTTGGGTTCCTAATTAGGCCGTTACACCGAGACGAGAGGGGCGGAAAATCAATCATAGGAAAACGAAAAGATGAAGCCCGCCACGACGTTGGGCCAAGTGCTTGCCAAGTATGCGCGGCGGACAATTCCAAGAACAACTTTCACAGCTACAATAACACCTTTCAAAGCGGAGTGATTTTTTTTTTTGGGGGGGGGCATTTAAGACTTTCATGTGTGCGCAAAAATGTCAGGAATTATTGGCTTACGTTTGGTGGACGGTAAAGGAAGAAACGACGTGTTCCAAAATGCCGCCTCACTTCCAAGTCATTTCTTCAAGTATTAAAGGGATAGTCCACTTATTCAGCCATTTTCAGCAGTAAAATTATATATATATATATATATATATATATATATATATATATATATATATATATATATATATATATATATATATATATATATATATAGAGAGAGAGAGAGAGAGAGAGAGAGAGAGAGAGAGAGAGAGAGAGAGAGAGAGAGAGAGAGAGAGTCTAAAATTTTACAAATTATTTTTCATGTACAGTGAATAGGAAATGACATCACATATGCCAAAAGCTCAGGTAATGACCTATCAGAGCTCAGCTTGTGAACATCACATGACCAAAAGGTGAGTCGTGATTGGCTGTTGAGCACATATGATAAATGTGTTTTTAAATGTGTTTTTAAAAGTATTGATTGTACATAAAAAGATTGTTATCCAATTGCTAATGGGAAACTTTTTCTTCCCAGATCAAAATGCCTAAATATGTATCCCTTTAAATTTATTTGAATAGTCGCTAACTTTATAAATCACGAATAAATAAAATCAGTGTTTCAAGCAATATTAACCAGACAGACAGACAGACAGATAGACAGATAGACAGATAGACAGATAGATAGATAGATAGATAGATAGATAGATAGATAGATAGATAGATAGATAGATAGATAGATAGATAGATAGAGTTTTTTTTTGTATGGCATCGACTGGCAAAAGCATTACAAGGAAGACTTTGGAGACACTTCAGGGTTCCAAATTTTTGCACCCCCCCCCCCCCCGCTTTTGGTAAAGTGTCAGAGGCCTGTTCAAACACTTGTTAACAGCAGGAACAGAAAAAGTGTGCTAAGTGCGTGTGTGAGTGTTTGTCTGAAGGCACATGGCCATTCTTGTGCGTGCTGTCAGTGTTTGGCTGAAGGGGGGTGGGAGGGGTGGAGGCGGGGGCAGATGGACCACGTTGTTGTTGTTGTTGCGGGGCGGGATGAAAAGATGCGTGAAAGAGGCCAACTGCCGGAGGTCGGCAAAGGGTTGCGCCCGCTGCTTGAAAGACGTCGACAAGGACGATGGTGGACGACCAGCAGCTTGGTGCACGCGCACACACAAACCTTATGAACTAAGTTATATTTGAAGAAAATCATGTATTTATGTGTTTTTTTTTTTTATATTAGCATCATCAGTATTATTATTATTAGGGACATTTACAACATTAGATTACAGATTATAATTTGAATGTTATGGCTGCTGGGAAATGAAAGTCAGACCTTAAGGAGGTTGTTTTTGAAGAAATATCAAAATGGACATTTTGAAAAATTTGAAATCGAGAACATTTGTTGTTATTAACGTGGAGGAAAATGCTTGAAAAAAATGTACGTTTTGTCATATTTCTAATAAAACAAGAGTTGTGTTTTGAGAAAGTTTTGGCTTTTTTAAGTTTTTTATATGATATATTTAATATTGCAAAAAGAAGAAGAAATAAAGTGTCCAAAGACCATATTTTTTTATTTGGAGAAAGGAAAAAAAGTTGTCACGAATAACTAATATCGTATCGAGAATCGAGCCAGAATATATTTTAACATTTTTTTTTAATTGTACAGCTACTGTAAACTTCATTGGAAAACTGCATTGTTTTTTTACGTATTTTATATCATTTTATAATTTTTACATGTTACATTCAGAAAATCTTATATTTTTTTTTTAACAAATTCAGATTCATGCATGAGACGCTTCACTGTTATTCTGCGTATGTAAATGTTTAATTTCCTTGCAACCATAGCTTTGTGAAAAGTGACATTTGACCTCTGTTGCCGACGCAGGCGACAGTACGGTGGCGGGGTCGGGGGATTGCCTATATGTTGGAGGACATCAATCTTTCACTAATTCCTTCAAGTGTGAAAAGGTCTTGGTAGTGTCAGCCAAAAGCGGTAAGATGGTTCCCGCCGGTGCTATTGAGAGAGGGGCGGAGCGGACCCTCTGGCCGACACCCCCGGAAGGGCCCGGCCAGATGGCGGCGGCATTATCTCCACAAAGGACGTCTAATTAGGCTCACAATAGGAAGAAAAAGGCCGCCTGAGATGACACGTACGAAACACGCACACTGGATTGCGCCCACCCACCTGACTCCAATTGAAGGAAGCTATGACTTTATTAGCTGGATTATTGTGAAAGAGAAAAAAAAAGTAGACCTAATACACTGAATTTTCTTTCTTTTTAAACAGAAATCTTCTAAATCACTTTTTTTCCAATATGAATGATCAACTCTTGAGTTGTGATCAATATTGATTCCACTAATATTTTTGCCGAACAGAATTAAAAAAAAAACAACCAATATATTCCAAAATAGCATTTTCCCTCGAAATGTAATGAAACTAATTATTTTCTATTCTTATAATTTGTCTTTCAAGATTCAAGTGTTATTGTCATTTGCACAGAAATATTGCACAATGAAATTCTTATTCTGTTCACTTCCCCCAGCAGACTAACCTCCACAATCGAGCAAATAATAAAATAGGCAAAAAAAAAAAAAACAGGAAGCGCAATAAGTGCAATAATAATGAACCAATATTAAATGAACAGACTTTCATTCTGAGCATATTATGTCGTTATCACCGTTTTTGTGTGGTGAATTCCCCTGCCAACCACTAGATGACATCATGCGATCGTTTAACAGTGTCCCTTTCAAAAGTAACGGCTATAGATTCATTTTCAAATGTACAGTAACTCTTTGGACATCATTATTGGCAAAACAGTCTATTGAACACTAATCAAGTGGGATTATTGCAATTCATTGCGTTTATACTACATTACACACTTTCTAACTTATATGTATACATATAAATACGTTTTACAAATTGCATCTAATTTTCCCCTCCAAAAAAAGAGGCCGTCTGAGATGACACACTCCCCGACGTCCCCCTCAGCAGTGATATAGGGGGGCTATGACTTTATTAGCCCTCATTAACACAAATTAGAGCACTTGAGCTCCCCCTCCCCTCAGCGGAGGCGATGACAAATTGAATTAAGTGTTTGGAAACAAGTCAATCCCCCTCCCCAGGCCAGGCGGCGGCCATATTGCGTTGACATTCATTGCAGTTGGGGAGGGGGCCCCAGGGGGGCGTAAAGAAGAAGAAAAAGTGCTATTATGGCGAAGTAGGTGGAATATTTTAAGGGGCAGTGAATTCCTTTGGCGGACACGCTGAACAGGGCGGGTCTCCACTTAAGTTGGCCCAGTTAAGTGAGCCATTAAACGCCCCGCCAGATGCTTCTATTCAAACATTGGCAAACCCTGGCTTTTTTTGTTTTCGATTTTTAAACAAATAAATAGCATATTCACTTTTGAATTTGAAATGTCTAATTGAGTCTTCAAAAATATTTTTTTTATAATCCAGATGTTTAACATGACTGCAAATATTGTCAATATTCCAGCAAATGGAATACTTGAAAAATGTCAACTTAAAAAATATTCTAAACATACATCAATATTTCAATTTTGACTTTGTATACTTGCTATATTTTGTAAAACATTAACCACATTCAAATATTACAGCTGATTAAAAAAAAATCACAGGGTTTTTATGGTAAATACTTTCAATTTCATATTAGTTAAATTGGAAAATGTATTTGATATTTACAACTAATATTTGTTAAATATTTCAGGGAAATACTTTTATAACCTGCTTTTGCGTCTTTAAAACTGAACAAAAGTCTGGATTGTTATTATTTCAATAAATTATTAAAGTCCTAATCAAGAAAGAAGTCTAAGTTGGCTTGTAAAAAATTGTCTTTGTCGCGGCAGTTTAACTCAAGTGGTAAAACACTGACACTTAGTGGCTACTTGGGAAACTACAAGCACATGCAAACATTTTCATTGAAGTTGTGTACAGATATATCTATTTTTTTACTTTCTGGTAGTCAGAAACTAAAATTAGCTTCAACTCCACAATTTACATCGCAATAATTTGCCAATTGTTAAAAAAAATTAAACAAAATGTGCATAAACTAAAATGTTTTGTAATGCTCGACGCTCCCTTAAGAGGGTGCTGTGGGAGGCAAAATAAAGGTAAACTCACAAGTTGTATTAGTCTCGTCCTTAGGGTGTCGCTGTTGTTCCACAATTCCTTTGCCTCTTGCTGTTCCTGAAAGCAAGACAAGAGCAAACACTTTTCAACAGGAAGCTGCAATTTTGTAATTTCCTGCATTACAAACCACAAGGACCTGGCACTTTCCTACGCACATGGAATTTTCCCACGAACATCTCCCCAAAGGGGGAAAAACATTCGGAAACTACATAATGTGAAAGATTTATAGGGTTAGTTATGGGCAAGAAAATTAGATAGTGTATGAGAAAAGTTTTTTTTTTTTTTTAATCAAGCTGGGCAGCATTATTCAGATCAATTTTTCATTTTCAATATTTACATTACAGTTCATTAAGTGTCCCAATGAATTTGGGACATTTGGCTGTCCCTTTTTTAACTTCACTTGATCAAATTCTAGCTTGATGAATTTACAATCGAGGTAATAATACAGTCAATACATTCACGTTAAACAATGAGTTAAAAAAAATCTTCAAAAAAAACAACTTTCACAAGCTAAATTTGTCAAAATTCCAGGAAAAAATGATCAAGTAAAAAATACTTGACTTTCATATATTCAATCATCTACCATCTCAACACAAAAAATTCATTTTTCAATATTGGTCTTTTTCAATATTCCGGCATTTTTTTTAATCCGTGTAGGGCAGAATCGAGTTCATTGACATCGCATTATCTGGATCATCATTCGGATATCGGGACATCATTCATCCCTTTGGATTCGATCGGCTCGCTGCCTCACAACCAATCCAAGCTTCCCAAACGTCTCACGAAGTTTGAGCACTTAATAATACTCCGCCTCTTCGGGGAGGTCGTCCACAGAGTCGGCTCCGACCTCCTCGTAATCCTTCTCCAGGGCGGCCATGTCTTCACGCGCCTCCGTGAACTCGCCTTCCTCCATGCCCTCACCCACGTACCAGTGCACGAAGGCGCGCTTGGCGTACATCAGGTCGAACTTGTGGTCCAGCCGGGCCCAGGCCTCGGCGATGGCGGTGGTGTTGCTGAGCATGCAGACGGCCCGCTGCACCTTGGCAAGGTCGCCTCCCGGCACGGTGGTGGGCGGCTGGTAGTTGATGCCCACCTTGAAGCCGGTGGGGCACCAGTCCACGAAATGGACGGTGCGTTTGTTCTTGATGCTGTTGATGGCGGCGTTGACGTCCTTCGGCACCACGTCGCCGCGGTACAGCAGGCAGCAGGCCATGTACTTTCCCAGGCGCGGGTCGCACTTCACCATCTGGTTGGCCGGTTCGAAGCACGAGTTGGTGATCTCGGCCACCGACAGCTGCTCGTGGTAGGCCTTCTCGGCCGAGATCACCGGGGCGTAAGTCGCCAACGGGAAGTGGATGCGAGGGTAGGGCACCAGGTTGGTTTGGAACTCCGTCAGATCCACGTTCAAAGCGCCCTCGAAGCGCAGGGAGGCGGTGATGGACGACACGATCTGGCTAATCAGCCGGTTCAGATTGGTGTACGTGGGACGCTCGATGTCCAGGTTCCGGTGGCATATGTCGTAGATGGCCTCGTTGTCCACCATGAAGGCGCAGTCCGAGTGCTCCAAAGTGGTGTGCGTGGTCAGGATGGAGTTGTAGGGCTCCACCACAGCGGTGGACACCCGAGGGGCGGGGTAGATGGAGAATTCCAACTTGGATTTCTTGCCGTAGTCGACGGAGAGACGCTCCATCAGCAGCGAGGTGAAACCTGAGCCGGTGCCGCCGCCGAAGCTGTGGAACACCAAGAAACCCTGCAGGCCGGAGCACAAGTCGGCCTGGCGATATATACAACACAAAAGTGATGTAACGGCTCCAAAGTTCTGACTTGGTTACGATATTGGAGATAAAAAAAAAAGAAAAAACGAATGCAGCAATAAAACTTCACAGGTTTCCAAAAGTAATACAATTTTGGATGGCGGGGTATCAAAATATCGTTGTAATGTCTAGCATACTGAGCACCTAAGTATGGCTGCAAGTAAATGATCATTTTAACCCATTCACTGCCAGTCGAGTAAAAACTTACTTTTGACGCCTATCACCATCAATGGCAGTGAATGAGTTAGGTTTTCAAAGAACGCTTTATTTTTCAACATATATGCCACTGCCGTATAGTGATCAGTAGAATCACAATAAAAAATAACTTTCGACGCCGATAGTCGTCAATGGCAGTGAACGAGGTAACAACTGTCGACCTGTCAATGTTTGTCTTGTTTATTACAGGTTCTGACATGCCCCCTTTGAACTATTTTTTCAGTCAGCTTACTCCTAACCAGCAAAGCAAACAGGAATATTTTGACGTAGATGTCAGATTTATTCAACTTAAACTCCGCACCCAGGCAATGACACCGGTACCTTCCAGAAAGCTGCTCACCAGTTTGCGTATCCTGTCAGCGACCAGGTCGATGATCTCTCTGCCGATGGTGTAGTGTCCCCGGGCGTAATTGTTGGCCGCGTCCTCCTTTCCGTTGATCAGCTGATTCGGATGGAAGAGCTTACGATAGGTCCCGGTGCGCACTTCGTCTATTGAAAATATCATTGTGAGTGGCTAGCACATTAGCTGCAGGGATCAGCGGCGCAATTACCGATGACGGTGGGCTCCAGGTCCACAAACACCGCCCTGGGGACGTGCTTTCCTGACCCGGTCTCGGTGAAGAAGGTGTTGGAGGAACGGTCGCCTCCGAAGGCCTTTTCGGGGGGCATCTGGCCGTCCGGATGGATTCCGTGTTCCAGGCAGTACAGCTCCCAGCAGGCATTGCCAATCTGGACGCCTGCCTGCCCCACGTGGATGGAGATACATTCACGCTAAAGGAGGAAGACAAATCTTTAGACAAGTCCTGAAGAACAAACTATTTTTTTAGACTTTTTTCAAGGGAAGGGGAAGCTTCCAATGGGTATTTAGTGACCTAATCCATCGCTACACTGATTCAGTGCCAGCTATTTTCAAACCATTCTGTAACTTAATATATAATTAAAAAAAAAAGTAAATGAGAACCTGGGATTGAATGTCTGGAATGTAAATCAATTTAGGGGATTAAATTGGTTCATAAATCTGTCAAGACAAAATAATGCGCAAAAATAAATAAGCGCTATGACTATGACTAGATTAAGACTGCAAGGCATGTTCCTCAACTGCTATGAAGAGCAACTTTGCAGATTACACTAGGGAGGTGAAATTTCACCCAGATGCTCATACATATACATGCAAATTAACTACTATGAAAGTGACCAAAAACAAAATTCCAGATTGAAATACACCAGCCAGGAACAGTGTTGATTTACTTAGGCTCATAAAGTCCATCTTTTCTGGTCTGATACTGCCCTGCATCGTAATTCACTATTTATGGTTCGTAATTCATTTGAAATATGAAATTTTTTAGCATTTTTTTTCTCTTCACATGACTGAACTTGAACCAATTTGCTTAAAATCACGGTGTGTAACTAAACTTCAACTTTTGGAGTACAGCCTAAGCAAGTCTAATAACGTTAATGCTGTGGTTTAAAAACAACACCAAAACAAAAGCCTTGATCACACTCACCATGTTTCCTGAAGCAAAAGTATGTGAGGGTTGAGATGAAAAGCCAGCAGCAACAGTCCTAACTGTCACAGGTGTTTAGCTTTAAGAAGTAAGATTTGGGGGGTTTTGTTTGTTTTTGAAACTTTTTTTTTTTTAGAAAAAAACGTGCCAATTGGTTGAGTAGTTGTTGTGAGTCCTTTTCTTAGCAGGCCAATCAAAGAGGTCTATTTGTCAGGAGCATGCTCACTGGCGTCCTCTGATTGTATACCTCCACACTTTTTTGCTGCAATTTAATTCACACATCCATTACAGTGTCACATCACAAGAGCAGGTGAAGAAAATATTTGACTATGAACAATTTGCTGTTGTGGATTGTGTCACTTGACTACAACCTCCGCCAAGGACTTCCATGTTTAAAATGAAAATGTAAGGAGACATATTTTTTCCATTTTTTAAGAGTCCAAAAAGTGCAGACGTTCAAACCCAGGTACTCACATTTCTATGCAATTGAATAATTGATTATTTAAGGTAGTTAAGTTATTACAATAATTAATTACTTTATATTAGGGCTGCCCGATGTGGCCCAAATTATCTTAAACAAATAAATCCAATCATCTGCAAAATATTCAGAAAATGGATGCCATAATTAAGTAAACTATTGTGCAAAAAGAAAAAAAAAATTGGACCTGGGATTGAACGTCTGTCTGGAATCTTCAAAAAAAGTAAAAATATGTCTTTGGGAGTGAATTGTTAATATGGTCATTGCAAGTATCTAGTGATGATGAATAAAATATGGTTGCAAGCTACCAAGTTTCTATTGCCTTGGCGGAGGTCTGCTCTCTTGTCACTGCCTATTTCAAAGCTTGTATCTCCAAATTTTACTCAAGAAATTAAAAACAAAACAAAAAAAAACATTTTTGCAGGGTTTATTTAGGTTTTATGCAAAACATGTAAACAAGCTTCCTCCAATCTTCAACATTTGGGGGTTTGTGTTAAATACAATATTAGCATCCATGAACCAAAATAAATAAATAAATTGGATTGCTATGAGGCTTTTGGTCAATTTCCAATTGATAATAGCCAAAACGTTTCCTATTTGTTTAATAGCTGTTTTTACTTTTTCTTCGTTTCCAAACGATTAGATTTATTTTATCCAACAAGGGAGATCTTTGTTATGGAGAAAAAAAAAATGTTTTGGTATGAAAGCATCCCAAATTTGGAGATACGTGCTTTTCATTGGCTAGTGACTTGATCCCTAGGATGTTTATGCATAATAAACCAGGTTATATTATTGATAATGGCAACTTTACCTGTCATGAAACGTTGCTTGTGGCCTACAAAAACAAAATGGCCGAATAAGTGAATCATAAGGAGTGATGACATTTTTCATGGTTAACGGGAAAAAAAAAAAACCTACCGAACGTGGACTCCTGCATTCACCGTGCATCGGGGCAGGTAAGCTTCTGCTAAAACAACTTAAAAACATTCTTAAAATAATGGACGTTCCTTGTGGGTACATTATCTTTAAACCAGAGCGGGAAATACTCGCCATTGGAGTCGCATGACAAGGAGCTTGTGACGTAATTTTAAAACGCCTACGTTTTCTGACGTCATTCCAACTCGCTTATTGTTTCGTTTTGATACAAAGTTACTCCTGTGTGACGCAATTCCTACAGATATCAGCGCCGAACGGCAGTAAATGCCGACTTTTTGGACTGGAAAACGCCACTAAACAAATGAGGTAGTACGTCAACGTTAGATGACCAACCCGGAAGTTACGCATGCTGAGTTCAGGGACATTATGGAAAAATCAGCTTCCACTGCAAGAAAGCCCGGTACTTTCAAACGCATCGAAAATGGGCCGTTGAAAAAATTCTCCGGGCCACGGATGACCAAGCAGTTCCTAAAGGATCACTGCAAACAAAACAGGCTCTATTGCACACCCTATTTAAACGACACACTCTACTTACACTATAAGGGATTCTCCACCATCGAGAACTTGGAGGAGTACACTGGGCTCAAGTGTCTGTGGCTGGAGAGCAATGGGTTACAGCGCATCGAGAACCTGGATGCGCAGATCAACATGCGCTGTTTGTTCCTGCAGCAGAACCTGATCCACAAGCTGGAAAACCTAGCACCCATGCAGAAGCTGTGCTCCCTGAATGTTTCCAACAATTACATCAACACTATTGAGAACCTCTCCTGCCTCCCTCAACTCAGCACGCTACAGATCGCCCACAACAAGCTGGAGGTGGTCCACGACATCCAGCACCTAAGTGAATGCCTGGCACTCACGGTTCTGGACCTGTCCCACAATCTGCTCCACGAGCCAGCAATTCTCCCGGTCCTGGAGGCCATGCCGGAATTGCGGGTCCTGAATTTGATGGGCAACAAGGTGGTGACCCAGATTCCCAATTATAGGAAGACGCTAATCGTCCGCCTTAGGCAGCTCACCTTCCTGGATGACCGTCCCGTGTTTCCCAGGGACCGGGCCTGTGCTGAAGCCTGGGCACTGGGTGGTCTTGAATTGGAACGTAAGGAGAGAGAACAATGGGACAGCCAAGACCGGAAGAAAATCCAAGAGAGTTTGGATGCTCTGGCTTTGATTAAAAAGAAAGCACAGCGGAAACGACGCCTTCAAGAAGCGGCCAGAGGTGAGTTTGTATCTTCATCTCAAAAAATTTTATTGGTCCAGATTTTACCACATATTTGCCTTTTCTTAGATGATTTTGAAGCGTGCATCACCTCCAAAACCTCTGAGGAATCTGCTCCTGAGAACATTCAAAGCTTTGTGCAGGACACATTGAGTGCCCACCATGACTTTCTCCAAAGTCAAATTACTCAGTGCCATGAAAACCAGGATGATAAGAAATCAAAGTTGGAGCAGCTTGAAGTGATGGTGGCCAAGATGGACGATAAGATGTCTGAAAAAGATGATAAACAGCCCCCAGAAGGAGAAACAGATTTGCTCCTTGCTGATGGAGCGCAAAGAAAATCTATAAGAATTATAAACCATGATGACCAGGAGAATCAGCTTCCTTTGGTCACCATAGATGCTTCTGAGGAAGCGTATGATTCAAGTCCACTGGAGCCTGGACCGGTAGATGCACACCTGCTACAAATTGATGACCTTCCTGTTCTTGAGGATGTGCAACTACCTGCAAAGAACATCCAAAGCTTTGTGCAGTACACAGTAAGGGCCAATGATGACTTTTTCCAAGCTCAAACAATATCGCTAACCGATGAAAACCACAAAAAAGATGAAGGCTTCAAATCCGAAAAGCTTAATGAAGGTTTAGAAGTTGAGAGTAAACATAATCTGTCAGAGGTAGACAAAGAAGATGCTCAACAGGGTGATGGTGTGAAGCATCAGGTTCTTGTTGATGAAGAAGGAAGAAAAGCTATCACAATTTTAAACCCTGAGGAACAGCTTCTTTCGGCAACGTTGGATTTCCCTGAAGAGCTACAAGGTCCCGGTTCCCTGGAGAATGCAGTGTTGCCACATTGTGACACTCCCGAGGATTGGGAACCGGAGACTAAGAAGATGCATAGCCTTGTGACTGACACAAAGGATGCCCCTGAGGAATACCTGTATAGTCAATCCATTCCGCAACTTGATGAAAACCTGGAAAAAGATGAAGATTCCAAATCAGTGAAGCGTGATGTCGACCCGGAGACCAAAGAAATGTCTGAGGAAGTGCAACCCAATGAAGATGCTTGCCAGGTGGGCAGAGATGAGAATCAGGTTCTTTATGATCAAGCAGGAAATAGGCATACAACAGTTGTAAATACTGAGCACCATGATATCCGGCTTCCTTTGGAAGTAGAGTCTCCTCAAGTTCTTCTAAGTCCCAGTTCACTGAGGATGGGGTTGCAGGATTCAGATTTGGAACGTATTACTAATCATCATAATGACGATGCCAAATCACCTGCTGACAATGTCGATAGACCTCTGCAAGACACACTGGAGACCATACAGAAGTCTGAAGAACAGAAACAAGCGCAGGTGGATATAGTGGAGGATCAGGTTCTTGCACATGAAGCTGAAAGAGAGTCCTCTACAATTGTGAATCCTGAGCCCCAGATGAACCAGCTTCCTTTGGTGCTAGAGTCTCCAGAAGAACTACAACATCCCAGTCTACAAGGGACTGGAATGCAGGATGCAAAGCTGTGCACTGAAATTGTGGAACTCACTGCTGAGAACATCCAAGGACTTGTGCAGGACTCACCAGAAGCCAATGTGTATTTTCACCCTAATCAAACAATGCAGGGATCTGATGAATATCAGAAGCAATACAAGGCCTCAAAATCAGAGCAGCCTGAAGAAGAATTGGAAACATCTGAAGAATATGAAAAACAGGCTCAACGGTGTGATGAAGAGGAGAATCAATTTCCTGACCACAAAACAGAAAGTGAACCTAAAAGTGTTAACACTAAACTGCAGGAACATGAACTTCCTTCAGTGAAAGCAGATCCTTTTCAAGAGCTGCCTGACTCAGTACTGCAACATGATGATCTTCCTGCTCTTGAGGACGTCAAACCACCGACTGAGAACAAAGAGGACCATGAAAGCTTTGTTCAAAGTCAAACAACACAGTTGTCTGATGAATATCAAGATGAAGACATCAAATCAGAGCATCTTGATAACACATTCCAGGCTGGAACTGAGGAGAATGTGTCTGAAGTACAAGCCCAGCAGGCTGTTGGAGCAAAAGATGTTTTTGGTGGAGAGGCTTTAATAGAACCTACATCATTTGTCAACAATGACCAACAGAAGACACCACTTCCTTCTTCTGAAGGGCCAAAAGATCTATCTCCAGAGGAGACCACACTATCAGATGCAGTGTTGCTGCACACTGATGGTCATCCTAATTTTAAGGATGTGGCTGGAACAGTTGAAAACATCCAAAGGTTTGTGCAGGACACACAGCAGGCGCATGATACGATCCTCCAAAAAGAAATAACACTGAAATATACGGAACACCTGGAAAATATTGACGTCTCCAAGTCCGACCAGCTTGAGAAGGGACTGGGGGTCAGGAATGAAGAAATCATGCTTGAAGAGGAGAAAGACGCTTCCTTAAATGTCGAACCTAATAAAGAGTCATTCAAGGCCCAAGTGGAGGATGTCTTACTAGAAATGTATGATTGTCCTAAGCTCGAGAATATGGAACCACTTAATGTGAACATCCATAGCAATGAGTTTCTTCAAAGTCAAAACACTCAGCGATCTGGTGAAAACCAGAAAAATTCGAGCGGACAATTGGAGGCCAAGACTGAAGAGAACATATCAGAGGAAGATGAAAAACAGGCTCAGCAAATGGATATAGAGTGTGATCTTGTTCTTGCTGAGAACGAAGGGAAACACCTTCACCAACCAGAACACCAGGGTAACCGTCTTTCTACGGTCTGGATAGAATCTTCTGAGGACTCGCAGGATGCAGAGCCACTGTGCATTGATGATGTTCTACTCGAGGATATAGAACCTCCCGATGAAACCATTGAAAGTTTTGTGACGGAAAAACTGGTAAAGGTCCAAGAGGAGTTTCATCCAATACAGACAACATTTGAGTCCTTTAAAAAACAAGAAAACAATGAAGACCCTGAAGCCAAACTATTAGATGAAGGTACGGAGGCCAGTTTAGACCCTGATGGAGAAGTGGATCAGGTTCTTTCCTATCAAGTGGGAAGACAACCTACAAAAATGGTTAACTCCCTGCATTGGGAAAGCCGGCCTCTTTCAGTGATGGTAGGTTTCTTTGAAGAACCACAATGTCTCCATAAGCTCGGGGCCGAACTAGAGAAAGAACCACAAGTACTCGATACTTTAGGGGCTGAACCAGAGGACACTGTGTCGCTTTGCATTGATGACATTCTTCTTGAAGATTTGGAACCATCTGCTGAGAATATCCATAGCCTCAGGTACACATTGGAAGTCCATGAAGAATTTCTCCAAAGTCAAACAAAACCATGTGCCAATAAAAACCAGGAAGAAGAAGTACGCAAATCAGAGTACAATAATGGATTGGCGGTTGCGGTTAAATATATGATTTCTGGGGAAGAGGAAGGAGAAGCCCAACACGGGGAAATCCGAGAAAACCAATTTCCTTTAGTGATGGTAGATTCTGAAAAACCAAAGAGCCAAAGTCTTCAGGGGACTGCACTGGAAATTGTAGCAACGCAGCAACTTGATGATCATCCTGATCTTGAGTTTGTTGGAATGTCCTCTCAACAGGCGTTCAGAGCAAAAACGAAAGTCCTATCAGGAGATGGTCGTGAAGAGGAATCGGTTTGGAGCGACATCCTCTCCTTTGACCCAGATAAAAAATCATTGTTTTCAATGAGCGGCTACAAGTCACCAGAACCACTTCACGATTCATCACTGTTGTACCCAAACGATGATGTGAATCCTCTGGTTTTGGAAGTGGAAGAAAATTCCAACATCACCCAATTGTCTCCTCAAGCCCGCTGTTTGATTGTGGAGCTGGATTGATGTCATCATAGTTCCTGACACTTTAATTTCAAAGATAGAAAAGTTCATACCCAGAACATGCCAGTCAGTCACACAAAGAAACGTTTTAAGCTTTTCACAATGAAAACTAAGTGAAATGAGTACTTACGATTAAAAACCAGTTGGTTGTTTCAATGAAAACGAAAGTGCTGTCATTTGTCAAAAACTGCTTCAGTATCGTGACCTACAGGAGTGTTGGAGTTCTTGAGATTGATCTTGATCTTAAGACGAGTACTTTTTAAGGGCCTTTGTCTTTGATTCGAAGGCCTTTTTACTCGGTCTTCCCTCCCTCGGTCTTCCCCTTGGTTTCAGTATCATGACCTACAGGAGTGTTGGAGTTCTTGAGATTGATCTTGATCTTAAGACTAGTACTTTTTAAGGGCCTTTGTCTTTGAATCGAAGGCCTTTTTACTCGGTCTTGCCTCCCTCGGTCCTCCCCTTGGTCTAAATACTCGATTTTGATACTGTCTTATCTCCGTCTGTCAAGTCTTGGTATTGTCTCAGCCTGGATACCTCCAGTCTTGATCATTTATTGGTCTCAGGTGGTGTCACTCCAACGGCACCTCCAAAAGTCTTGGTCTTGTCTCTGCCGCCACACTGTGGTGATAAGGATTTGGTTTTGGTTGGTTTGTTGATGATACTTTCTCCAAAAATCTTGAACCTGTACTTTCTCAACCTCCAAAATTCTTGGTCTTGTCCCAGTTTTGATAAAGTCATGATAAAGTCTTGGTCTTGGGGGGTTTGGCGATGATTAGAACACTACCTCTGAAAACCTTGGTCTTGTCTCGGTCTCAACCTCCAAACATCTCAGTTTTGTCTCTGTCAAATCTCCACAAGTCTTGGCTTTGTCTTGCGGTTTTGTCTCGATCTCGACCTCCAAATGTCTTGGGTTTTAGTCTCGATAATTCATGATATTATCTTGGTTGTTGAGTTCTTGACCGCATCTTCAAACATCAGAAAGCATTCGCTCCGTGTACAAAGACAATAGCTTTGGAACGTAAATAAAATCAATCCATCTTGAATCAAATGTAGCTTCATTTTCATATCGACCTACATCTCTACATCGGGGTGTTACATATCACAGCTGGAACTAATCCTTTGCTTGAAAACGGCCCCCCACCTAATATAAACATTAAAATGCAAAATTAACCATTCATATATTTTAACCATCCCTACCAGTAGCTTAAACGAGCTGTCGTAAAAGAACGAGTGGCGCCAAATGACTCCCTCTGCCCGCCCCGCCTCACCTGCCCCCTCCCGGGTCCAAAAGATACTATCCCTTTTCACCTCTCTGGTGTGCGCTCCGTGGAATGACTTTCATGCTTGGCTGGAGTCCAATTTTATCTCTGGGAGTTGTTGCTAGGCGACAGGCAGGGACATCCTTATTGCTTGTGTGATGGGACCCATACAGCATCACTACAGATGTGTTACTTATTATCAGCATCAACGTGACTCATACGGGTCGGATGGCTAAATAGGTCCTTACAAAGATAGACGTCAAATATCTAGGCGCTGGAGACACTTTATTAGACATTTTAAAGGTTCGTTCACTGCCATTGACGGCTATAGACGTCTATGATCTAGGCTTGAGGTAAGTGAACAGAAATGTCCTGCATCTGCAGACAGGAGGCTTTTATCAAAGTTTCCTTTGAAATAATTCACATTTGGAGTTGACCAATATTCTATTGTCAGCTTATTCAATTAGCATGCAGAATAACAGCAAAATGCTGATTCAGCGTATTTGCTTTAAACTCGGGGCTTCATCACTTGACTCGAATCTTCTACCCGTTGAACCTTACTGGGTTCATATTAACATTGTTCAATTTATAATTTAGGATGAGATGATGAGTTTGCAATAAAACAAAAAACACTTTTTGTCATATTTACTCAAATAAGACATCCTTGTCTTATATTTGACTAGGAATAAAACACTACTGTCATAACAAAATTTTAGCTATATTAAATTCCAGAGCAAAACAATGTAAAATGTAGGCATTTTAAAGCTTATAAGCATAACACAATATATAAAAAGGAACACATTTAAATGTTTTGGTTTGTTTCTGAATTATTATGCTTCATTTCTGTTTGCTCAAATGTATCATTGAGTCCAGGCGCTCTCTCTCGGCTTATCTATTATCTCTCGTTTATTCTGAGACACTCAACCAAAAATAAACGCGGACAGCAGGGATCTTGTTTTTCCTCCCGTCCTCTTCTTGGAAAAAGAGACTTTAATTTCCTGCAAATACCACTTTGGTCATACTATAGAGATAAACAGGCCCCATGATGTGATTTATTCATTTAAACATTAGCGTCTTCAAGTTTTTAACCACCATTTGCACTTTATTTTCAGAGTTGATGAACTCTATATGCCATCATTACCCAATAACGCTGGATTTATTTTATTTTATTATTTTTTGTGGATGGAGGGGGTAAAGTCTTCCACTGTATGGCCTATGCTTAATTTCTATTGTTTTTATAATGCCATTTGGAAGTTTAACAGCAGCAGCAGCAGCCCGCAAAAATGGTAAAAGGTCCTTTAGAGATACAAATATGTCCTTATGTCGTCCTATTTTGTATTTGTGTTTCTTAAATAAACATCTGACCGTTTTAATGATAAAATCCGATGGTTGTTACGTCCATATGATGCAAACATGATATCGTATTGCATTTATGATTTGCTTGCTACTTACATTTTTTAATTGAATGATTATTTCTGTATAGCATATTTAATCTCAACGACTATTTTTTAATCGGGTTTGTTTATTTGCATGCGCATCCAGTTGGGCTTCCGTAGTTACTTTAGCTGTTAAGGTAAGGTACGTGGAAAAGAGCTGTTACTTTGTTTTTGTTTTGTTATTTATGTGATTACGGGATTGAGTAATTTATGTTACTTATAGGTTCAATATTCTGAATAGAGGACCTATTATTTAGATATCGAGGTCTTTCGTGTCAATTTCCGGGGCGAATTCTTATCAATTGATACGAGATCACCGCCAAGGAAGCATTCGTTTCATCATCAAAATTCGAATATTTTGCGCGTTTAGAGAGAAGATATGCGGATAAGGACTAAAAAAAAAACAAAAAAACAAAAGACAAATTTGTCACCTGCAGGTTAGTTTTTCTTTTCTTTACTTTTCTTGTTTGTTTTTTAATTTCACCCGTGCACTGTCTCACTTTAGCCGCTAGGTGACGGTTTTTCCCATTAATGGGTTACAGTTAAGAAGTTTTAAACAAAATCTAAAAGAAGTGTTTCTCTTGAAAAGCTTTGTATTAAACAATGTAACATTGCGCTAAATTCAACTCGGATTTTTATAATATTGAATAGTGTTCATGTTTGAAAAGATATATACATACAGATTGCCATGTTGTATGCTAATTGGAGCAGGTCTTTAGATCTCATTGTATGCTGTTTTGTCATCCGCAGGATGAAATAAATTCTGGAATCCATTCAATTGAACGTCTTCAAGGAACCCCACGCCCACACCATTTACATATGCTTTCATATGACAGGTAAGCAGAGCTTCATTGTTTTATATTGAGTTGACTTGTAATTTAGCTTTCAAAAATTCATAACTACGTATTTTTGTACATATTTTTCATTTAAACATTTTTTCTGTAACTCACACAAGATACTAACAGCACCTCAGTTGTAAAATTTCAAACCACTCTCCTGTAAAAGGACAACAGCGGAAAGCCTTGCATACCGTTTCAAATGCTGAAAAATAATGCATAATATTCCTCCTTTAAAAGCCTCCTCTCCCTTCATCAGACTTTATTGTGCACTCAAGTCAGCCAGCTAAGGCATATTATACGTTCATGTAAGATACACATCACGTAAGTGGCTGAGCTAACCGGATTATACGGGGCCCGGCATGCGCTGCGCTAATGGAGATGGCTGCCTGAGGGGAATAACACGGCTAGCTTGCAACGCTAGCCCTCCGTGTGCTCGCTGAAGCCAATCCCAGTCGCACTTAGTCGTCATCCATATTTAATGGTGGGGCTGAGAATGGTGATGTGTGTTGCTTTGCTTTGCGTGCAACAAAAGTCGTAATGTTGCGATAACAAAAGTAATGGAACCTAGTTAAAAAAATAGAAACTTTCATGGCTAAAGAGGTTCAACTGTTTTTTTTTCTCTTCCTGTTATAAGAATGAGGCATTTTTTGCAAGAACAAAAATCTTTATGATAAATGTTTTGTTGTGGGCAAAAGTGTGGAAAATAGAGAGTTTTAATTTTCCAAGTTAATCTTCATAAAGCTGTATTGCCTTGAGATATGAGTGCCTTGACATACAGTTTTTGGAGATAAAGTATGAGGTGTCAGTTGAACGATTATTTGTCTTAAAAAAAAATAGAAATGCATGCACTTTGGTTGCAAAAGCAGTAATTTTGCTTATTTGTTAGTTTCTTTGCAAATTAATAAATACTTCTATACTATAATCGATGTTAAAATAATATAATAAATGATAAAAAGTAAAAAATAGCAATACAATATTTATATTATCATAATAAATCATCAAAATTTGATTCATGAGATTGTTGCACTGAATATTACGCATTGTAAACCTGAAAAATTTGGTTGTGGGTTTAGAAATCACATTTTCAATGTTTCATAGTCAAAAGGTGTGCAGAAGAACTGAAAACAGTGAGCATGGTTTTATTTTTTTAATGGGGAAATGAAAATTACAAATTATAACGAACCCTAACCCCCCATAAAACTTTCAACAGCATTGCCAAAAATTCAAGAATAAAAATATTGCAATGTGCATGCCAGGCCACTAGTTGGCGATATCTGTTATTATTTTTCTAACCGTAAATTAACTTCCACTAGTTTGCCGTCTAAAAGAGTCAACACTGGATTGGGTATGTTTTTTCTGAAGCTCAACCTCCTCTAAAAATAACAACTAATAGATCAGCCACGTAGTTGCATGAATCATTATAAAAATGCAGCATTTTTCCGTTGGCAGCTATTTTTAGACAGGACCATGTTAACAGCGGCTACTATTTTTAGGCATGGACCGTACTAACAGTTGAGTAAGAATTCACTGCGGACCAATAAAAGGACAAATACTTCATCAGTTTATTATTTCTCTAGTGAGTTCATATGTTTGTTATTCTGCACAGCAGCATACAGCCCAAAAAAGAGATGTGATCAAATATAAATAACAACAGTGTTTTCATCATCATCATCATCACTTCTCCATTTAATCCAAACGTCAACAATACAACAACCACAATGTATATTTGCCTAAAACATACGGGCATTAGTATATACACAACAACACTCTCGCTAACGCTCTCTCCCCTCGTGTTAAATGCGACAGAAATACAATTATGTAATACAAAGATCCAAAATACTATCAAAAACCCTTATTATAAATGGCACTCTATCAATAAACTGCCTTAGACTTGTTTTTTTCTTTTAAGTACAAAAATCGGGTTGAGGTAGCGCCCTCTTGTGGTCACTCTTTGTTCAAATACCGGCATTGCACACACGCACGCACACATGCCAGCCTTAACCGTTGATTCCTTTGGTAAACTGTCAATACAAGCGTCGTCCCGCATACATTCGCAACAGTTTTGCATGATTATTGTTTATTTGGGAACTCCGTGTGGTTGACATTCATTTGCTTGTCTCCAAGTGGGAAGAAGAAGCGCTAAATCCAGTGTGTCGATGCCCTTATTTGGCAATGTAAACAAAAATGAAGGCGTTTGGCTTGGAAAAAATTTGAGGGGAAAAATATTCCTGGGAAGAAAAGAACAGCAGCTCCCTTAAACAGAGGACACATTGTGTCCCACTCTGGCCCGCCTCTTTGCGGACCCGCTGTCAACTTTTGTGGGTTCAAAAGACTCCTGACTGGACACATTCTTTTGTTCAACCCTCCTGTTACCTTTGTTTTCTCAGGAGCAGCAGTAATGTCCGTGGGTCAATTTGACCCAGGGGTGTTTTTTTTTTTGTGACTAATCCAAATTTGTCAGAAATGATAAGAAAACAAAAGGCATTTTGCTCAAATTCTAAAATGAAAAATTTACATCATAAAGTTCCATCGGGTCATTCCGACCCATGGTACAAATATATGAATATAATCGTTTTTGTCAAGAAGTTTCATATGGGTCAATTCGACTCAGTCCGTGTTCACCCATACCTGAAATGGAATCCTAAAAATACATCTCAATAAACATTTTGTAAATACCAACTCCTAGGGAAAATCTGTTTTCAATGAGAAGTTTAACAAGGGTCATTTTGACCCAGGGTGTGTTTAGTGATCAAACAGGTCAGAAACTGAAGAAAATATTGATAAACATGTCATTATTAACTCTATGACTATAGATTTCATCGCAAGCATGAGACATGAACCGTCTTCATCAGGGCGTTTCATGTGGGTCAATTTGACCCAGGACATGTTTAATTATCTAAAATAATCCAAAACTGAATTTAAAATGAATTCCCAATCAACATGCTTTACTAAATTGACAACTTTCTTTGCAAAATGAACTAAACCATTTAAATGAGATCAAGCAAACTAAGTTTCATATGGGTCATTTTGACCCGAGCATCGTTTCAGGACATGTCTGAAAAACAGGGGGAACATTTTTATCCTACATCATTTAGATGTCAGTATTACTTTTGTGATGATCCATGTCGTTTGACCATATGGTGAAATTAAGCATTTTCATTAAACCAGGAAAGAAGTTTCATATGGGTCATTTTGACCCAAGCCTTGTCTGCATGTCCAAACAGTCATTGCTTAAATCTAAATATTAACTTTGTTAATCAAAAATAGCTTATATGGGGCCAATTTCATCTGGGCCATGTTTTATAATCCAAAGGTATCCAAACAGGGGAAAAAAACAAAAACAAAACATGTAAATCTTAACTCATCACCTAACCTTTTCATTGCAAATATTTAAACATTTCTCAAGTTTCATCTGGGTCAAGTTGACCCGCAACATAACAGGAGGGTTTTTAATGGCCAACATAACTTTGGTTTTCTAAACGACAACAACAAAAGAGGTCAGCTTTGCTGCCAGATATACAAAAATACTCATTATAGAAACATGACATTCAAATTCCCACTAACCAAAATACTCATTTTTTTTTTGTCCATCTCTCTGTATGATTACTGTACATTGGTGTATTTATATACACACACGTTAGCTCATCAAAGGCTATACACTAGGAAAGAAAAAAATAAATCCAATGTACAAGGTGTCTATGAGTGAATAAAACTATAAAAATAGATCTGGATACATTGGGGGTGTCCAAAGTGCGGCACAGGGGCTGATGTGCGGCTGAATATTTCTTTTGTGGGCCCGTTGCAGTAAAATAAAAGAATATAAAAGTCGTTCCAAAATCTACAACTTTTGACTAATAAAACTAGTGTTACAAAAGCGATTTAGGACCACACCAAAAAATGAAAAATATACAAAAATAACCTAAAATGGTGGGAAAAAGGCTCAAGAATAAAAATGAACTCTTAATGACGCCCAGTGTTAATACGACAATGTAGCTTGAGGATAAAGTAGAAATGTATAGTTGTTAAAGGATAAACACATGACAAATTAGATTTAGGACCCATTAAAAAAATGTATATAATAAAAAAATGTGGATTAAAATGATAATTTCTAATTATTTAGGGCCACCCACCGATGTAAAAAAACAAAACAAAACAAACAATACTAATACAAATGTGTGTGTAAACAACTGATTAAGAAAATGAATAAAATACTTTTCAAAGTATAAAGAAATAGCTGATAATGAGGACCACAGTAAAAGTAGGAAAAAAGTTGTATTTGCCTTGTCGCCTATACCATAAAACATCCGGGATATTTAAAAAACTACATTGAACTGCTTCAGATTTTTCAACCTAGTGTACATAAATATGAGAAAAAAATGTATTTTGTTGGACACCCCTGCATGAATAGTCAAGGTGTATGGGATCAAAGATAAAAGCAACAGTAATTTTCAAAATGTTCAGTGCAATTCTTCATACTTTAGAGTGGTCGTACCCCCCCCCCCCCCCCCCCCCCCCCCGCCTATCATTTCTCATTTTAGAATATTTTCATCCGCTTACCCCCCACAGCCCGGCCGCCCTTGAGCGGCCTCTGCGGGGGCTGCTCCTTGGACAGCGGGCAGTACTTGATGGTGTGCGCGTTGTCGCCATTGGCGCTGCACAGCGGGCAGGTGTACGCCCGCAGGATGGGGCAGAGCACCCGGCCGTCGGGCGTCTTGAGCACGTGCGAGCCGTACACCTCCTCGGGGGCGCCGTTGTTCCGGCAGAAGACGCAGATTTTGGGCTCCAGCTTGGCGCGCGCCGCCGCCGGCTTGCCGCGGGTCCTCATGCGCTCGAAGCCGGGGAAGCAGCCGTGCGCCTCGCGCTCGGGCAGCTGGCTCTGGAAGGGGCTGAGGATGGAGAAGCGCTCCTTGAGTTCCGCCACGCAGCCCGGCGGCGGGGGCGTGCCGGGCGGGCAGCCCAGGCAGCAGCAGCAGCCGCCGCCGCCGCCGCCTTCCGGCGCCCCGCCCTCGCAGGCGCACTCGGGCGCGTCGTCCAGCCCCAGCGTAGCCTTGAGGGACTCGGTGATGGAGTTGGGGCTCATGTGGGGCATGCTCAGCTTGGGGTTCTTGGTCACCAGCGTGGTCAGGCCCAGGTAGTCGTTCCAGAAATTGAAGGTGTAGTCGTAGGGCCCCCGGGCGCTCAAGTAGTTGTGGTTGAGAAAATCCATGCTGGCCGGGAAAGGAGAAGAATAAATTCCTCCCGGACGGTGCGGTGGCTCCGGTGCGGTGGTCTCATCTGAGCTCGCGGCTCTCGCGCCGGTCCTTATAAGGAAGGGGGGAGGGGCTTCCTTGGAACCGCGTCGCGGATGGCCGCCGCTTCTTTCTCCTCGCCGCACAAACATTTGGTCTTCGTGTATCATTATCATACTCGACTGGAGGCGGGGGGAGGAGCCGAAAGGCGCAGAAAGAGTTTATGCCGTATGGATGAATACAGCTAGATGCCGAGTAACTTGGAACATAAACGTGGACGCGAAACACTGTGGCCCCGAAGCCGTGTTGGTTTCCTTCTTGAAAGTTACGTTAAAAAACAAAAAACAAGGCACGTCGGTGGCAGAAACCGTATGTGCGTGTTCCCGTGCGTGTGTGTGTGTGTGTGTGTGTGAGAGAGAGCGAGTAAAGGGGGAAGAGATGTTTTGTAGCTTTGGAGCAAGAGAAAACCACAGAATGGAGTTTAAAACATGTCAAAAGTTTGGAAACACATAGTCATGATGGAGTGTCCATCTTGGGTTGTTTGTTCGAACGTAAATTGTTCATTATGTTTATTATTAAAGGGCTGGACTTATAACGATTCTTTGAGGATGATGTTGATTTTTGGCAGAAAAATATACTTATTACATACGTACATATATATTAGTTTCCGGACGCTCTTTCCGGTCTTGCATTGTGTGCCATTACTATTATTATTAGAAATATTATTATTATCTTACACTTCACGAGAGTGATCCATAATATAAACCGGTCATTCTACAGCGATTCCTGCAAATTTAATTGAAGTTTTTCTAACAGAAAAGAGTATTATATTTCTTTTCAAGTTAAGAGCAAATTAATTGGAACATTAATTTACTCCTAAATTTTGTGCTAGTGTCTCCTTTGCAAAACAATCTCGTGATGCAATTTTCCGGCAGATGAGCCAGGAATAAAAAAGATGATGTAGATACCGCGCCACTTGTAGTTTTTAGTTACATAAAGTTGTACGGCACTCCTTTGTAAGTCTCTTTTTTCAGTATCCAAAAATGCTTGGCTGAAAGAACATTTCTCAGGGGGCACTCTGAAAAATTGTTGACAACCACTGATGCAAACAATTCATGCTGGGCAGCTTTCAACAGGGGGCAGCAGAGTGCAATCCCCCGCGAATGTAAACAAAGAGGGTGCAAGACTTCTTAACGCGGGCAAAGGGGAAACCAAGCTTCCCCGGCAGAGATTTTTTTTTTTTTAACTCTTTAAACAGTGTCCATCAGAAATGAGAATTAATATGAGAATTAATATCTCAAGACATTGTTTTTTTGACATGTGCGGGTTTACAGGGTCAAATGTATTACGTTTGCATTGTTTATAGGCTTTAATTTTTTTTCATCGCTCCGGAACTTTCTTACCATGCAATCCATCGGCCACGTCAGGTGTAATCAGGCCACTTTTTCTGCCGTGGAATGTTAAAATCCTCTCCCCCCCCAAAATAAAGATAAAGTCGAGTGACTGGTGTTCTAATTAAAACTCCCAGGAAGGAACTCGCTGACTTCTCATATGCGGCTGCCGGTGATCTAATAAGACACGCAAGCACGCTTCATTGGACTTTCTCCCTGTGAAGTATTGACTCCTCATTGGATTCTCATTCGCGCTCAGATGGGGCCCAAATTTTATGATGAAACATTAATATTGCATGTTTCTTTAGTGTGTGCCCGCACGTGCGTGGAAGCGTGCAAGTCGATTCCCGCCTTGGCTCTATCTGAAATATTCATGACTCGCATTATTCCTGTAATTGTGGAGACTAAGAGGGATTAATAATACTCGTAAAATAATTCTCTGGGCTGTCCCCCGGAGCTTCCGTCAGTCACAGTATTGGAATGAGGAAGCAGCATGGAATGGTGCATCATTTTGAGGAATTTATGCAGTATGATAATACCCATTTATTCATGAATTCACCTTTTTGCTTTTTTTCTCTAAAAAAAATATATATATAAATAAATATATACAGCCATTTTCACCTATTTCAGTTTTCTTTTGTGTACTTTAGAGACCCCCTTAAAACGCCACATGATGAAGCCAAATTTATGTCCCAACTGATGCAGATTTTCCTGTGCACGAGAGGATAACATTCATGTTTGTTCCACTGATTAATTGAAAAGAATATACAATGAATATAGTAACAGGTCCCATAACGCATACAGCAATTAAGAACTACAGGTTCAAACTATGGCGCGCGGGCCGTTTGTGGACCCTCGTTCACATTTTAAAAGAATTGAATTGAGTGCCATTTTTGTCTCTCTGTGCCCTGCAATTGGCTGGCAACCAGTTCCAATTCCAACCTAGGTCAGCTGGGATAGGCGCCAGAAAGCCTTTGACCCTTGTGAGAAGCGGCACTAGAAAATGGATGGATGGATGGATGGATGGATGAATGTCATTTATTGTCATTGTACAACAAAATAAAGATAAAAAGATACACCAAATAAGTGAAAAAACATAAATTAATTGGCCTCCAGCACAGACAAAAAAATGAAACACGATACATTTATTTTATATACTCCAAATATGGAAATATACAAGTCAAGTTTATTTGTATAGTTCTGAACCACAGCATTCTCAAAGCATGTGAAAAGGAAGTCATACAGAACATCATAAATAAACAACAGCATCCCCTGAACAAAGATCCCAGAAGGGGAGGAAAAAACTCCAAAAAATCATTTGGGGAAAATAAGAAACCTTCACAAGGGCCCACAGGTGGGAGGAGCCTCCTTTTCTGGCTAAACTAGTTGCACTAGATCCCGAGTGCTAAAAATAACACATTGTGCCATATTAGGCAGTAACAACTATTTAAAACTAGCAGCAATGTCTCTCTTCATCAGACTAATGGAAAAAGAGAATTGTTCGTATTT
Source organism: Hippichthys cyanospilos (assembly GCF_059441005.1). Lineage (NCBI taxonomy): Eukaryota > Metazoa > Chordata > Actinopteri > Syngnathiformes > Syngnathidae > Hippichthys > Hippichthys cyanospilos. The sequence goes on from NC_142381.1 coordinate 3,044,185, forward strand.
CCAAATGATTTTTTTTTTCAATCTACATTTTAAATGGCAACGTAAGATGGTTGCCAGTTGTTGTTGGTCACTTCACATTAAAGTCCGTGACCTATCCCTACCTATGCTAATCGATGCTAACCAAATCGGCGCCTATTGCATCTCAACGGCATTTCAAATTCATGTTAACAACTTCCTTGAGCAGTACAAATGACGTGCAAGTCTTTTACACGTGAATAATGTTCACGTCTCCAATCTTGTGTGTGTCCATGTTTATATTCCGGGGAGCTCCAAAGACTGATTTGTTCTGCCCAGTCTGCCTCGTTTCTCTCTCCATAATAGTCCGTTTGTGCAAATAAAGGCCTCCCCCGCTATTGGCTTATTGACACTGACACATCTCTCCGACTCTGTTTAAGCTAATAATAATCGAAACCTCGGAACCGCGCACATTCGCACACACACACAAAAAAAAAAACTCCACGTTGATGCATTTTTCATGATTTCCCTCCATCTCCGTGTTTACAGAGGGCATTATTGATCACTCCGACAATACATAATGGGGTTTCAGTATTGCTTGAAAAATCTATTTGGCTATATTGATTACTGTAATGAAGATGAATGCTGAATAAAGACCCCCTGTGCTTTTGGCTGCCGCCTGCTAGCATTTGTAATGCTATTAAGTTCACACATACATGCCTATTTTGTTCCAATAAATCTGATTTGCATTTGCAGGCATTCCGAGTACTGTTTTGGCACAGAAAAATTTGTATGAAGACAAAAGCAACCATCACATGCCCTGGAAATTCTAGCAAATCACATTCACTTAGTATTGAAGTATGAAAGAGGATTAGGGAGAGAAGAAGAAAAAAAAAGGTCAGGATACTTATGATTAAGTCAGAATTCTGACTTTATCCTCAGAATTCGCAATATAAAATCAAAATTCTCACTTAAAAGGTCGTAAATATTTAAATGTTTTCCACAATGTAATACGGGCATATAAATTACATTTGGCACATTTGCGATTTAATTTTTTGATTAAATATGAGTTTTATGGTCCCGATGTTTCTAACCAGGAAGTAAAACGGCTCATTTGCAGAGATCGCACCTTACTCTGTGGTTGCCCCACCCCCTTCATGGGCTCATCCTCACAAGGCTCGCGGATGAATACAGAGCCAAAAACATGCGTTTTCCTGACATTAGAATGCAAAATGGCGTCAATACTCCACTCCCACTAACACGCGTTCCTCCTATCAGTCCCCATAGAAACCCAGTATTCATAACAATAGTTCCGCCTGCAGGTGAATTATTTGCTACTGATGCTAATTGTCCATATATTATGAACAAACATTTAGCCACTTTTCTACAGTAAAACGTTATCGCTAATAAACGAAACGTTGCCGCTTACTTGGCTGACCCGGTGCAAAATCTCTTCTGCTCAGCTCCGGAGCCAAAACGAAACTAAAAGACGTGGCTAAAGTCAGAGTGTATTTTCTCTTGTACAAGTAGTAGGGGGAAGCGTTGGGGATGTACGAATTACTCCTGTCGTCAGAAGCGCTCATCAAGCTGTTTTCATCTGAGAGCGCAGAATAAGTGAGAAATTGTTCGATATGCATCAAGGAAGGAACATAATATTTTTCAAGCGTTAAGGGTGGGAAATCAACTTTGGAACATGGCTAAAAACTCCAAAGGTTAGCTTTACTGGCCCTGTGTCCTCTTTCGAGCTTTCCTGATTTTAAATCGGTCACAAATACATTCAGCACATAAAACTGGGCTGTGGCATCCCCCAGGGGTCAACACTTGAACCAGCACCGTTTGAGCATTAAATGCTGCCATTGCATGTTTTCTTTTGTGAGTACTGTACTTCTTTTTTTTTTTTTTTACAATATTTAAGGGGATTTACACAGGATAACATTTTTCAGTTTTTCTTTTTTACACAGCGTTGACAGTCCAAAATAATTGACCTAAAAATAGAAAAATTATACGTGTATCTGTCATATTCGTCTCGAGAATAAAAGGAATACTATATTGTGTGTTTTTTTTCCAACCTATATGCTTTCATTTGATGTATTTCCATTTTGGGTGTTGGAGCTTCTAGCGTGCGCTTTAACTTGAGCTCTGTTTGTCATTATGCAAATGAGCAAGGACGCAGGAAATTAAATCAGATTTGATTAACCGCCGTAGGGGATTTGATCTCGCCGGTCCAAGCGCCCCTAAATCGCGCCTCCTCTCGGACTTTATAAGGCTTTAAAAGCTTAAAAGGTGCGCAGGCTTGACATTAACGGCGTCTGTACATTTTCGATTATGCGGCGGTCTCCCCAGAGGAGCTGCACTTAATGGGAATTATTTCCATATCAGTGAAAAGCACCGCACATCCAATTGATGCATTCTTCCGGCGCCATCCAGCAAATATCTAATTGCTGAATTTTCTTTTGTTCCCCGGCCCGACAGGCGGGACAAAAATGAGCTCTTCGTAATTGCGCGTAAACTCCGACGAGGCTATTGTTGTGCGTGTGGCACGCTAGATAACTGGCGATTACACCCAATGTTATTCGAGAAGCGTGACGGCATTGAAACGATTAAAGCGTGTCAGTCAAGCAGGGAGCTCAATGCGGTTTTAATACTGCAAACAAAGAGCATCTGCAGAACACATTGCCTTTTATGTATATGCATGAGGGGTGTATGGCAAAAAAAAAAAGTACATACTTTAATTGGTTTTAAGGTCATGGTTGGGTTTACATGCCAGAAGAATAAAGCAATGGCTCCCTGGAGTTTAGTGAACAGTTTGTTGTTTCATTTGCAATAAAGCATATCTATATTCTTATGAATCAATCGATATCAAGCCTCCTGAGGCCAACTCGCAGACACATATTCTTTATCCTCTGCAACGACCGATTTGACTGCAGTTTATTAGGTCACGTACAGTCGTTGTTACGGCTTTTTTAACTGAATAAATGTCAGTGGGTGACCGTTGAGAAGGTTTCTTGAGACCTTTACAACACTTTACTGTCATCAAAAAGTGAATATATACGACGTATACCATAGGTTAAGCTCTAAATACTTTTCTGAGTCTAGTTTGAATCATGCCTCCTACATCTTCTCGTTTTTCTGCCGCCGTGATGTGACAAAAGCCGGAAATTTGGAGGGGAATTTTTTTAACGATGTGTTAGCGCCCTCTGTTGGTGAAGCTTTGAGGCTTCTTCGGCTCCTGTATTTATGTCAAAATCTCCAACATTGCTCCTATTTAATTCTTCGGTGCGGCATGTGGAAAAATTTGATTTCTCTATGGTGAAGTCCGCTCTTTAGCTATTTTCACTTCCGGTAGCCCTAGCGGTGGAAGGAGGAGTGTAAGGATAACTCAAGCTTAAGTAACACGGAAAATAATAATATACAAATTAATTACAATGATATTACAAATCATATTAACAATGGAAATATGAATTTGGACATAAACTAATTTCGCATTGCTTCCTGACCCCAAATTTCTTACATTCCACTTACTGATATTATTACTGTGAGTTCTGAATAAATTTTATTGCGTACTACTTTTCCTATTTTTACAAAAAATATTTTTGCATCAATTGGATGATTGGTAGAATAATTCAGTGGTTCTCAACCCTTTTTCAACGGCGCACCAATCTCAAATATTTTTTTCGCTGGAAAATTTGTGTCACAATGACAATGTGCATCCATGTAAAACAACAAAATAAAACCATACAACATTGAACAAAGCGGTCACTATAACACTATTAAGCAATAACAAACTTGAGAAATATACAGTGTTTATATATTTGTGACTTGATGGATTAATTTGCTCTTAATTTGAAAACACAAATGTACTCTTCCTGTCATCAACATCCAACATTTGCATATGCAGTCATACTTGGGCATTAAATTTGTTTTAAGTTGCATTAAAGACAGCATTAAAAAGACTTACATTTGATTTGCCGATACCCTGTTAAAAAAAAACCCTGTTAAAATCTCATGTATTCCCTGAAGTGCCTTCATATATCACCGGGTTACATGCACCCCCATTTGAGAACCGAAAAATTGACTAAAAATATTTGGTGGTCCCAAGCCTAGCAGAAAATATTCATGAGAGTATGGGAAAGATAAACAATTGTGGGATGGCCATAAAACTCTGACATATTCATGACTAACCGAATAAATATGTGGTCGCAGCAGATTTTCATCCATAAGTGCGGGAACTACTGTAAATGAAAGTCCTCCTCTCTGAAAAAATGTTTATAGCTCGAATGACAAAGACGTTATCGGGCTTTGGAATCGGGGCGCAAACAGAGCGCGGTATTAATTGACTAGCTGCCATCTGCGGGCAGCAAGAATAGAAAGTCATATTTAATACCTTGATTAAAATCTAATCCCCTCCACGCGCAGTCAGAGATGAAAGTCATTCCTGTGTAATGGAGACTATTAATATTTAGATATAGAAAGGAAACCAGATCCCCGATTCGCAATCAGCCCCGGGATGGTAAATGATATTTAAGGCGGCTATGCAAATCAGTTGGACCGGTCTCAAAATGACGTTTGTCATCTCGGATTCCTCCCTGGCTGTAATTGAAACCCTTATTATGACTTGAGGGTGTTCTTTGTAGCAAAGCCAGCAGATTGAACACATCTGTGCACTTTATACGGCTCGGGGTTTTATATCGAACCTTCTAAAAGGTTTACAGCGCTTGGCAAAGTTTTGCATCAGTCACTACTGGGGGCTGCTTTTTTCTGTGTGTTTTAACTGCTTGCACTGTAGGGACAGATATGCAATTTAGGACATCTGTGTCAAAGAAGAAAATACTGTCATTCTCCAAATATGACTCCCTTTTTATTCCAAAAATGGAGGTCAAAAGTATGGGTGCGTCCCACGAATGGCAACTTAATATATATTTTTTTTTGATTCGATGCCATTGAAGAAAGATAAGCTGAGTTTTGATGCACAGATGCGCATTTTTATATTGACCGTAGTCCTACTTACAAAAATTACTGTACCGTTAAGAACTAGAGGGTGGACGTATGTTGGCTGTTAGCAGCCAGTGCCTGTTGCAGCTAATAGCAGCTATAAAAGAATAAAAGAAGCGAGCAGACTGAACCACCGTCCGAGTCTGTCCTTGTTCACAAACAGGAATATTACTAAAACGGAGAGGATCATGTCAAAGTTAATTCTTCATTAATTATGGTTTTTTGGCATACGCAGACAATCATAAACACGGATGGTGCGCAAATTCCGGTATTTATGGCAAAAAGAACTCAGCAAGCGTCGCGAGGTAAAGGGAAAACAACCGCCTGAAGTGCATTCAACGTTACACTGGCGAGGCATTCTCTGACCGCTCACAATGTAGGAAATCTGAAACTTGACACACTTGAGTGAATTCTGAATACATTCTCAGAATTCATTAAAATGAATTAAGTGAGGATTCTGGCGATAATAGTCAGAATTCTAAAGTGAAAATTCTGAGAGTAAAGTCAGAATTCTGTCACTAGGAAATTTCTGAGAATGAAGTCAGAATCTCACTTAATACTACAGACATCTGACGTCATTCTCAGATTTCATTAAACTAAAAGTTAGATTTCTAACTTTAAAGTCAGAATACACATTTTTGAGAATTTTGACTATAAAAAATTCTGAGAGCAGTCAAAATTCTTACATTTTTAAAGTGAGAATTATAACTTTAAAGTAGGTATTTTGTGAGTAAAAGGAGAGTTTTTTAATTCAAAGTGAGAATTATGACAAAAGTGAGAATCAGAATTCTGAGAAAAATGTCATATCTTGAATGTGAGAATTTTGACTTATAAAAGTGTAAATCCTAAGAATAAACATAATTCTGAGGTAAAATTGTGTTTTTTTTTTTCTTCACTGCCCCTAATCCCCTTCAGTAATTATTGAAATATGCCTACATGATTAAAAAAAATATGAAAAGAGGCTTTCATAGCATTCTTGTAATCTGAGATTATTCTGAGAATAAAGTCATATCTTGAATGTGAGAATTTTGACTTTTAAAAGCGTAAATCCTAAAAATAAACATAATTCTGAGGTAAAATTGCATTTTTTTTCTTCACCGCCCCTAATCCCCTTCAGTTATTATTGAAATATGCCAACGTGATTAAAAAATATATAAAAAGAGGCTTTCATAGCACGCCTGTAATCTTATCAATTTATAACAACAAAAATCCAAGCCACAGAAGATGTTTATGTGCGAAGGTGGTGAGAGCCAAAATGGCTGCCACGCTGGCTGTGTAAATGCAGGTGTGTAGTCGAGAGGACATACAAGGAGCTTTTGTACTAAGCTTTGATGTTGAAAGCTCTCCACATTCCAAACAAGTTCAAGGAATAGAAGGGATTTTTTTTTTTTCGATCCCATCCTCTCGCTAATCTGAGAGTGCGAGTGTTCCAGCACACTCTTTAACAATGCTCGCGAGTGTCCGAACGATCCGCACCTCCTAACAACGCTAGCCCTTTTGTAATTGAAACAGCTGTGTAAATCCTCTCTCATGTATTTCCGTAAAAGAATGCGTTTTAGTCGTCATAGGTAAACTTTTAACCAGGCGATGCAGACTTGGTTTAAGCTAGCAGACCCCCCCAGCATTGACTATAAATAAGATTATTATTGATCAAAATTATTTAAGTATACCTATACTTGTATCCTTTTTAACAATAACAACAGAAAAACGCAATATAAATCAACTTTGGACAACTGTTAGTCATTTGTATCGCGTTTATACGGGTTACAGCTTAGTCTAAAACGGAAAAAAAAGAAGCAAGTGCACCAAAGTGCCTGAAACTAAAAGAAAATGATGAAAATGATTACTTTATTGCAAATACATTCCACGTGACAAAAACAAAGCCTTTTTCCTGGGATCATCCGCGCCCCCCCCTGTCATCACCTCGCCCCCCCACTTTTTGAGAAGCACTGGTTTAGGCGTACTTTCAACTAGAAAAACACTTAGGCTGTTTTTTTCGTTCTTTTTTGTTGTTGATCTATAAATATATTGTATATATACTTTATTAAAGCTCAAAATAAGCAGTTTTGAATTGGTTTGCTCTGTAATTTTTTTTTTTTCCTCATGTAAACACAAGACTCATAAAACTGACAGCCACTAACAAGGCAGGTCAACAACATCTGGAATCAAAATGGAGGATTTTAAAGGTAAGAAATTGTTTGTTGTCAAACTCATTTTCCTTCAGGGTCACAATTTTGTCATTTGACATTATGAAACATGTTGTCATGGCTTGTTTAAAGCCCGGCGCTTGCGTCTTTCACAGTGGCAGCTAGGCAGTTAGCATCACCATGGTAACCACAGTCTGTGCTGTTTACCCGCACCTGGCTGACATTTCATTTCAATACATTCTGAATGTTTGGGTTCATTGCTGGGGTTTGCGCTCCGAGGGCACCTGACGTCTTTCATGTTTTGCTCGGTGGAAGTGAAAAAACATATCAAACCGCGTTTCCCCCCCCCCCCCCCCCCCCCGCCGTATCGGACGTACGATCGCACCCCCAGATTGAACACAAGCCGGGCTCTTAGAGGTGTTTTGCTTGCCTGCTCTTTGATTCTGAAGAAGCTAAGTGGCCCGCGGCGAGCTCGGACCTCATCTTGCGCACATGCAATGAGCTGGAACGGCGGCGGCCGGGCAGGCGCTTCTTTATCAGCCGACATCAGAGGCCAAGCTGGCTAAAGCTCCGGTTGCTGAATGGGGGCAAATCCCTGTGGGCAGAACCCCAAATCTTGTGGAAAGCCTTCGTCCCGGGAGAGTGGAGGCTGTTATTGCGGCATGTTTATTGCCTTAGAATGATGGTCAACCGGCTTAGATGCTTTCATGTCCAAAACGTGCGCGCTTGTGTGTGTCCTTTGTTCCCAGTTTATCCTTCCTGCGTTTGCGTTGTATTGCGCCAGATCTGAAATTTGTATGGTAAAAATCTCACATCAACAAACAAACGTGTCACAAAAAAGTATTCGCAGTGGCACCCCCACATGTGACGCGTCTGCAAAAATGAGATCCGAGTCCCAGATGGTGCCAGCGAACGTCTTTTAAATGGTGAGCGCGTTAACGGACACTCACAGAAGTTCAAACCGGAGGAATGCCCCTGAGCTTTAGCCGTGGTGTCATAAAGATGGCGATGTGAGCACCCCCGAGGTTCAGAACCTCAAGGCTGACGTCTGTTTGATGTCAATCAGTTTTTTGTAGCCTGTTGTAGCCTATTGTTCTCAAAAGTGTATGAAAGATTTGAAAGAATCTTTTGTTACTCAATACAGCAGCACCTCCGAAATCTGTCGTCTTTTCTACAATTTACAGTGTAGCGTCATACCATATTTTCAAAGTGAGTACACTCCACACTAATCTTTAACGCCAATCAGCGTTCAAGTCCTCCAAGTAGTGCGCGTCCATGCATTTGATAGCTTGCTGTTTTGTAATTGGCAATGTTTCGCAAGAGGAATTTGTTGTCTTTTCACGCTGCTAATCAGAGTGATTGCATCGTGAGGAGTCCACTCTTCATCAGCCGCCGTTTTCTAAATGCGGCACCACCAGGGGGCCGGCTTTGTTTATTGATTGCTTGATTGGTTTGTTTGTATTTACTCCCCCTATGCGTCCGAGCCGGGGAAATAACGCGCGGCGGCGGCGGGGGAGAACCTCCGGAAGGAAAATACAATACCTCTCAATCAATCAGGTTTCATTTCCTAAGATGGTTCTCCGCACACTTGCACCTTTTCTTGTGAATAATTGATTATCCAGGGAAACACTGGCTTCAAATGGTAATGAGCATTCCGTACAATGGGGGGTCGTTACCGTTGCGTGATGAAACAAGTAAGAAATCAAACGATGTACATTCAGAGACTCAAAGGTCAAACAAAACTTGTTTTGGTAGAGTTCTTAAAATCTCGTGAGTCTAAAGATCAGAGAGCAAAGATTGAAAAGTTTTTTTTAGACCTCGAGAAGCCATTTATGAAGCATTACTGTTATTAAAAATTAAATAGTTGGTATACAGCAGTTAAGCCACTAAATACAATTTTGAATCGCCCGTTCTCATGCCTTCAGGGATTTCCAGAGTTGTGATGTGACAGAAGCCATGCGAAGAGGGAGTGTTAGCATCCTCTCCTGGTTAAGTTTTGAGGCTTCTTTTGGGTCTTCCTACGTCAAATTCTCCTGGAACTCAAAAATAGTCCCTGGAATGTCCCGTATCTCTATGTACCCTGCTTTCTTAGCTCTTATAACATGACCTCTGGTAGCCCTAGCATTGACATAAGTGCACCTATGATACCTCCAGCTTCAGTAGATTCGGAAACTCTCAGAATGTGTATTTAAAACTTAGTTGTAAATCTCAGGGCTTGAGTCAATCCTTGGACCTCCTCCCCTAGAACATCTCACCAGGGAGGTGTCCGGGAGTTATTCTAACCAGATGCCCGGGCCACCTCATCTGGCTCCAGTAGCATAATGACTATTAATCCTTAACACGAAACACCCTCTGATTCCCACTGTAGTTGTCCGCCAGGCATAGTTTTTCTTCATTTTAGTTTACTGTAGCCAACTCTTTGCTAAAGCCCCCATCCCTCTTTTCCAAGGCTGCAAATGTTTCCTTCCCGCCAGACTTCATTCAAGGTTGCAAACGTTCACCAATTTGTCCGCCATTCTTTCGGCGGTCGGTGAGCTGTACTTTTTTGTCTCGAGGGAATTTTTAATATGTTCCAAATTTTCTCGCGACAAGAAAAATCACTCAACCTGTTGGCAAACATCTGCGCAATGTCTGGCAAACATTCGCGACCTTGAATGAGGCATGATGAAATCTGCCGCGAATCCCTATTTTGCTACCTTCTCCGACAGTCGAAAGCGTTCGCCACTCAGTGGGACCTTTTCGTCCTTGGCTGCTATCAATCGCCTCTTCTGATGCCTGACTCTTGTTTGGAGAGCCTTTCAAAGTCTAAGTGTACGCCTGAATGCTTGATCCCCACTAATCTCTTGATGGACACCCCCTCCCCACCACCACCATACCCCGGTATACCCCCTTCTCATCCCTCATGCCTTTGCTCTCCTATGGAGTCAATGTATACTCGCGCATGGACAGATTCTTCGCAGTCAGGTCAGGTTTGTTTGGCCGACACGGCGGACTAATCCCGTAGATTAGTGAGCACCTCTCGACCAGGAGGCCGCGGCCATTAAAACGGTTACAAACGGAATGCCTGAGTCCTCAACAAAAGGCTTCCCTCCTCCCCGTCCAAAGGTAAAAGGTGACCCACAGAGAGTTCGGCCCCATGCGGCAAAAGCCCTTCTTCTGGACATTACTTATTAAACTTCCAGAGAGACAAATTGGAGTTTAAGCTGGGAGTATTTTCTTGCCTGATGACTGTAGACAGGGTGTCAGTAGATCATTAAAAAGTCTTAAATTTGAGTTTAGGAGTGCTGTGAAAGTCCTTCTGACAAGGATCGCTTTGCTTCCTGATGATCAAAATACTCTCAGGTCATCTTTTGTTTAATGACGACTTAGCATAATTAGCATCTTGCACATTAGCATGCTAGCAACAATCGGAATGAATGGAACCACAAATAACCCTTCCATTGCGGCCGGTGGTGATAGAAAATCATCCCTCAAAAACCTCCCTCTTCTTTCTTATGCTATGATCAACGCCATCGAGACGTCACATTAGATTAGCCCTCTTTTCTCCAATTGAGACACAATTGGAAGCAGAGAACTAGCTAACGTCGCTCCCCCCGCTCTTGAGCGGTCTTGACAGAAGCAATTTCCTACTTCTAATCGGAAGATTGCTTCATAGCAGCCACTGAACATCATGCTCCAGATGGATCCAGGCATGGCCATGGGACAGTGTATGCCTCCATATAATGGGCTTTAGTTTGATGGTTTCCAGTGTTTTTCTTGATTTTTTTGAAGTTTCACCACCAGCACGTGGTGTATGTGACGCAATTTTTTATTGCGTGTCAAAATTTCCCAGAGAATCTCATAAATTGGGTCGATGGCTAATCAAGGCACTGTATTTTGTATTTGTTTACAACTTGATTTTTGTAAAATTACAACTACTTAAAGTTGCGCATTTAAACGTTTTTTGCAAGCCCATCATTCATCATTTGTGTCCGTCATTGTTCGTCCATTTTTTTTAAAGCTGAACCAAACTGCAATGGTCAGTCCATCGTTTTATTTCAGGCGTGTTTCCGCTGTCACTTTGTCACCACCAGAGGTGAACATTTTACAGATGGTCTGCTGGGCTGTCATTGGTTGGCAACACGGGCGTCCGCCATTGACGGACAGACCCTCTTTGTCCCTTAATGAGGCTTAATTCTTTTTTTTTTGGGGGGGGGGGGGTTCTTGTTGTTTGTTGTTTACTGGCAAAACACACGTCGGTTAATGACCACAACATCATTTTCTCTTAAAAACAAGACTCAGTTACAACTGTTTCTGTAAAAAACAAAGCGCTATGGTTAGCATCACATCAGGTCATCTTACCGCCAAAATCTTTTCTTTGATATTTCGAGGTACGCATTTATTTTGAACTGCCACGGGATTCAAAAAATACGATCCTTAGAAACATTTCTGCCCTGCGAGGGGCCCTTTGCCCCAAAAGGTTTGCGAACCCCCGCACTACAGCTTTGAAAGTCTCCCATAATGAAACATTTGACTACTTTGCATTTGGGTTAAAGAGTTGCAGGTTGCCCGCTCCATCTGTTATTTGCGTCGAGTGTGAAAATAGGGCTGAAGCCAAGCTCTGAACCACCATTCACCCCAGCGCTCTCATTCGTTGCACCCTGATGAGAAGTAACTAAATATAGGGGCTCATACATATGCATGACCAGGGCCACGAAACAATCCGAGGAGGCCCATTTGGAGAATTTGCATGCGTACATTAGCGGATTAATCACCGGTGACGGCAAACGCAGAAGAAAAGGCACACGGGAGTGAAGATGAACTCCGACCAGCGCGGCCAGGTGCCCCGTTGGCCTTTTTGCTCCAAGATGAAAGTGACCCACTTTTTTCCCAGCGTGAACCCAACACATAAATCCATAAAAATTAATATTGATGGAACACGAGAGAAGGTCAAAAGAAGGGCGTCGTCATAAAGAGGTGTCATTTATCATTATTCTGTTTCTGAACGCAAGCCCGTGTATAGGATTCACATTTGCATGCTCCTATTTTATTCATGCCTCTTACGTGTCGTTTTACAATTATTTTTTTCCCGGCTATAAGCCGCACCGGTATATAAGCCGCAGTAGCAAATTATGAGAAAGAAAAAAAAGATTTTTGTCATGGATAAGCCGCACTGGACTATAAGCCGCAGGTAAAACCATCAGAATCTTTATGCAAAAAGATGGTTTATGACGTTTTGAATTTTTTTTCGTAATTGTCTGCCAACATCCTCTCTTTAACAGACTGAACACACTTTGTTTTATATTATTTTAGTGAACATAAAAACATATTCCACACAATTCATATATGCAATCTTAAATACATAAATAAGATCATATATACTGTGTACTGTAACATAAAAACATTCTACATAATTCATATATACAATCATAAATACATACATATAATCATATATACTGTGTACTGTATATAAAATTTACACATCACAAATTACCCCAAATTTTATACATTTTATTCAATTTAGACATACATATATAATATATATTTATAATATATTTTTTAAACTGTTTTTGAACACACCATCTTTTCAGTTCTATTTCATGGTTATTCCATAAATTGACACCTTGAATAAATACACATATTTGCTTGCTAGTGGCTAGCAAAAAAAAATAAATAAATAAATAAATAAAACCCTCCCAAAAAACACAGATAAGCCGCACTGGACTATAAGAGTTATGAGGAAAAACCCGCGGTTTATTGTCCGAAAAATACGGTTATCCTCGCGTAATAGCACGAGTTAGAAATATTCCATCAATCAATAGTCTTCCTGTAATCATATTTTCCTCAATGCACATTACAATCACACGAGGCTTCAGGCAGGTGGAAGTCCTTACTTAATGTATCTTAACTAGATGGAGTGTGTGAACCGCACCGTAGAGAACTCATTCATCACTGCCTATTTGCAGCGCAGATGGCCTCACGCTCGGGCGAGCGCCTTACCTGTTGCCGTCCCCCTGGCGAGGGAGTGAGCGGCCCGTGCTAAAATTAGGAGTAGCATATCGGCCGCCTGCGCGGGTATCAATCACACGCTGACAGGAGAAGCAAGGAGGAAAAAAAAACAAGTATGCTAGAGGAGGCGCGCAATAAGGGACTATTTTCTGACAGTTTTTAAAAACTGGTTTTCCGGTTTTTGCTTTTCGAAACTAGTGACATGCTCACATTGGTTCGTTTACTGGAATGTCAAAACAAATCAAGATCAAGACATCCGTGGACTTGGAATGCTTTAGAACTTGTGCACAATTGTCAAAATTAATCAAGCCGGATATGAGGTTTAAAATGGCCGTGGATGCTAACGCTTAAAACAATCTACGGCTAAAAAATGATCCCACAGGTATAGTTCCAGCCATGAGCATTTCAAATTTGTCAAACTTTCGAGACCATTTCTGAGAACCGGAGACTCAAAATGCTTTAGAAGTTGTGCGCGATTGTCAGAACTAATCAAGACAAAGTTGATTTTTCAGTTATCATTGGATGCTAATGCTAAAAACAGCGCTAACAAAACATGGTTCTTTACGTGTCATTCGCCAGCGTTTTACATTTGTTGTCTCAAAAAAAAAGACTGACGTCTGTGGACTCGGAATGATGTCACTATTTATTTTTCTAACAACAAATCAACATGAAGATAATTGTTGAACCGATCTTTGGATGGTAATTCCAATGCTCAAAGCGATATACGAGAAAAGTCCGATAGTCGTCAAGGTTTTCAAACATGTCAACTGGCTTTGACGACTTTTTTGTCAGCTGGTGGAATGTTGTTCAAGTCGTCAGTAGATGCTAAGGCAAGCACCAAGAAAAATACCTGTAGGTGTCAAATTGAAATTCAAAACTTAAAAATAAAAAATCCTCATTGCTTCCTACATTATGCAGTTAATTGAAAAAAAAACAACACACCAAATCTTACGCTCCAAAGAGCTCCGCTTGTTGTGGGTTAGCTTCGCTTGTCCGAAGTGGGCGGTGTAGACATTGTAGGAAACCCAGGTGTGTCTCTTTGACACAACTAATCCCGGCTTTTTTATTATTGCTTCTGCGCTCCTCCTCAAAGGCCACTTGAAATTCCTCAGCCCCAAAACTCCTCTGAAGCCTCTTTTGGCAGGCCGAAGGAGGAGCCAGCTTTACCATTTAGCCTGATTTCCTGGAGGATGAATGAACAGCTTTGGGCCATTGAGCGACCCGTCACCTTTTTTGTGATCTGTTTGATGTTAGCGTCGCAGCTACAAACGGACTGGATTGGAGGTAGAGGGTCCTTGATGTCAAGACCTTGCTTAATGAGGCTCAGGACCAACTATGCCCCCCTCCCCAACCAAGTCCCTGTTTTCAACGTGTAATCCCTGCTTTAACACCCTGATTTCTTGCATGAACATGAAACAGTCCGTCATAACAAAACAAACAACCAAACAAACACTCCAGGTAATATCCTTCACCTGAGTGTGATGTATGACAACAGCATCCCGAGAAAAATTTAGAAGACGTCGCTATCGCGAGGACGTTTTGACACCGATGCTCGATTTATGGCCAATGAGTTGGAACCCGCCCATTACCTTTTGGTAATTGATGGATTGTGTGTATGTGTGTAGCCAGTTTCACCATCAACCCCCCCCCGCCCCCACCCAACCCCCCCTCCACCATCCCTTCTTGGCCTCTGTTATAGGGGCCCTGTGCTCAGTTGCTCTGGTAACGGCAGCAAAGCAAACAAAAGGGTGGAAGTAAGCTAGAAGGTGTGTGTGTGTGTTTGGGGGGTGGGGGGCAATACAGTGAGGTGGGGGGGCTACAGGAGGTTGCACACAAAGCTGAGCTGCAGCTAAGCCCCCCGAAAAATAAGATGGGGCTTGTTGTTTTTGTTCCTGGCGGACAAAGACTTAGCTTATTAAATGCGCCCCGTCTTTGTTGCGGGGGAAATCACTGACATATGGAGATAGTTATAGTCGGAGGCCTGATGCAAAGTGCCCATCAAAATGTAGCGTTGCATTGCATTAGCAATACAACAATAACCAACAGCTTTTATTCAATCTAGGCCAAGTATAGAGCTAAGCCTCAGCTTGTTCAAGGTGGGATTCTGTTTCTGTTCCGGGAGTGATAATATTGGAACGTGGACAGAGCTGTGACATTAGGGCAAATCTAGGGCAAACGCCTCTGTGTAATTGTTGACATCTGAGATCACATGTGTGAGTACTAGCTAAAATGAGATGGACCCCATGTAAATTTGAAGTGTCAGAAATGAAGTGTAAAGACTCATGTAAAAATACAACAGAGCATCGTTGCTCTGGTATGTACGAAACAAGGACAGACCTAAATCCCCGTCTCTACCAACAGTTTCTACTTTACTACAGTCTCCATCAAAGATCATTGCGTCTCCACATCCTGGAAGGATCATTTTACTCGGAGCTTGGATTGTAACTGTTTTGAAATACTGCAACTATAAGACGGTATTGAATTCAAGTTCATCAAAAAAAGGTTGCGGGCATGAAAGCTTTTTCATTCTTTTTCCCGTCTTCATTGTTTGTCCTTTACGTTGACTGTTTTTCTCTTCTAGTTTTCCGCGACATTCAGATCTCTCTCAGATCGGTCAATGGCTTCCGAAGTATTTACATCATATTTTGTAACCGGGCTACTTTTTTGGAACCAACAGGTACTAGATAAAGCAAGTAGATAACGTCGGTAGAGACGGGGGTTAAGATGTCACCTGTGTAATTAGGTAAACCCTGGGAAGGCGGAACAGGGTTGTGGTCTGACGAGTACCAACTGAAATGAGATGGACCCCTGTGTAAATGTTGTGTGGTGACAGAGGTCATTAAGACTATGACGTAAAAAGTAACTAGGGTGTATCAGGTGGTTAAGTTTCCGTAGTCTTCTCTTTATGTTTTCCTTGCAGCAAAACAAGAATTTCCAAAAGACTTTGAACTCTTAACAAGCACCCGTCATTACTACATGTCACGTTTTCTTCGTACTCGAGGGGAAAAACCCGCTTTGAAAGCAAAATAATGACAAGGCCTGTCCAGCCAAACGCAGGAAAGGTGATCGCCCTGCGCCAACGTCACTCCCCTAATCCTCCATCCTGTCCCCGATCTCCATCATCTCCACGAGTTGGAATGCGGACAAGGTGCCGCTATCGTCGTGCCCCGCTGACTGACTTGCAGGCTCGCCGTCTCCAGCGCTAACCTTTACGCAGGCTTTTGTCGTCTTCCCGCTTTCAAAGGCTGCCATTTATTTCAATGGAGCCTCTTTTTTGTCGAGCATGCGCGTGTATGTGTGTTTGTGACGCCTTTGTCCGAGGCTTTCTTGTTTTTGCTTTTCACGTCACGCCGTAGGTGACTGGAATACTGATGGAGTCAAGCTTTCCTCACCCGCCGTACCGATTTGATGACAACAATAACAAAACCGGCCTCCATTGATTTACATTGAATCAAACAGTACTATGGGGACATGCTATCGCTAGCCTCATAAGTTAAGAAACAAACGACATGAACTTGAGAGGCTGTTTAGGAAGGTTTATGTGGACTAAAGTCTTGTCCTGACATTTAAATTTTTCTAGTTAAAGCGCTTCTATGATTCATCTATTGAGCCTTCCTTCGTTTTTCTTTCTTTCCTTCTGTCATCCTCCCCTCACGCATGACTTCTTTCTTCCTTCCCTGTTCTTCTTCTTTTCTTTCTGCCATGTTTTCTTAGTTCCCTCCCTTCTTTCCTGCATCTTTCTTTCACTCCCCCTTCCTTTTCTTCCCTGTTTTCTATCCTTCCCTCTTTTGATAATGCCTTCCACTCTCTCTCCTTCCCATCTATTCTTCCTACCTTCCTTCCTTCTTCCACCCTCCCCCATTACTTCCTTCCTTTTGTCCTTCCTTCCATGATTCCTTCTCTTCTCCCCCTCTTCTTTTTTCTTTCTTGATTTATTCCCTCATTTCTTTTAGTATCCTTAATTCCATTCTTCTTTCCTTCACTTATCCCTTTTCCATCTTTTCCTCCTAATTTTTATCCTTTGTCCATCCTTTTGTTCCTTTCCTTTCCTTTCCTTTCCTTTCCTTTCCTTTCCTTTCCTTTCCTTTCCTTTCCTTTCCTTTCCTTTCTCCCTTCTTTCTTTTCATCTTCCTTCCTTTCTTTCTTCCATCTATTCTCCCTTCCATTCTCCCCTCCCTCTTTACTTCCTTCCTTCCTCCTTCCCATAACTGCTGTTCTTCATTCATCCTCCTTTTCTTCACTACTTCCTTCATTTTATCCTTCCATTCTGCCACCCGCCCTCCTTCCCTTTCTTTCTTTCTTTCTTACTTTCTTTCTTGAATCTTTACCTCGTTTCTTATAGCGTCGTTCATTTCGAAATTATTTCCTTCAGTGATACTTTGCCCATCCAAATTTGTATCCTTATTCCTTCCTTTTCCTCCCGCCCTCTCTCTTCCTCCTTTCTTCTTTCCATTCATCCTTCCATTCTTTCTTCCATCCATCCTCCCTTCCGTCCTACCTTCCTCCTTTCTTCATTCTCCCTTTTATACCGTTTATGTATTGTTCCTTCTTTCCTTCAAGAAATTAATTTAGAGTCCTACCAAGTGGCCCACACAGTACATTATTTGCTTTAGCTTGACTTTTCGCTTACTTTGTGGCTACATACTGTATATATTTTGCTCGTCAATTGATATGTTTTACCCCCCATCTTCCTTCCCTTTGCAACCAGGCAGGCAGTGTCACCACTGTAAATCCTCCGCCTTATCCTGTTCCAACCGACGGGCAAAATAAACACTTTGCCTTCCCTGGGAGGACAGGCGAGCTCGGAAATCACCTGGCTACATATAAATGCCCCCGAGGAATTTGAGCTGCCTCTGAAGTCTGCGAGGCGAGCGAGTGAAAGCCCTCCTCTGTAGACTCCCACCCAGAAACCGGCTTGTATAACACTTCTCTAATGGAATCTGACCTTCAGCGCATTCCACTTGGAGTATTAGCAACAGTTCAAGCAGACCCTCTCTACCTCATGCAAAGTACAAGAGAAATGCAACTATCAAAACGCTTGACGTCATAGGGATTCTATCAAATAATCATGACCTTACAACTGCCCTCAAGGAACATCACATGACCAAACCCAGAAAATAGGAGAGCAATGTCATTCGCAATGCGAGCTTGAAGGCATTGTACATTGTACAAATTCACATAAAAAAACACATACATGCCACTAATGTAAACAAACCGCTGAATACTTCCTCTTGAATCGCTAGTTAACTAGCATGCTGTCGCGTCTGACATTAGCATCATTTGCAGTTAAGCGTATGCTAAAGGAAGTGCTTTGCCTTAAACTAAACTTAGGCAGACATACATGCTCAAATTTATCCCAAAATAAATATCGCTTCTGTGGACTTGTGACGCCGAGATCACGGGAGATGTACAATAAAAATGTACAAATAAAATGACCTAAACAAAGTTCTATACATGCACCATCTCAAGGCAAATAAGTGAGCTGCTTTCATGTTTTCGACTGCTGCAGTTAATATAAATTTAAAATGTTTAGTAGCGTTTTTGGGAGGCTTGGAACAGATTAGGTAATTTACATGTAAAAAGCGCCTCTTTTTATGAAAAATTTGCATTGCGAAACGACTTTTAAAGGTACCGCTGTACATATATATTTTTAGTGAGCCATACCGCATGGCAGTGCACATGGTCAGTTCAATCCAGGCCTGTCCCAATAATTAATATGCAGGAATTTGTTTCAAACCACGATAATCAAATTACTCAAAAACTTGGTTTAGCCCTACTGTTTTTATTCTAGCGGACTATTTCAACATGCAGCAGTCATGCTTTTGCCATATTTTCAGTCCTGGCAAAGAAGCGCAATAAGCAGAATGTGATGACAGAAGAGTGTTACAAAGCTTCTTCTGATGCACGCGCCGAGCCTGCAAATTGACCCAGCGGAGATTCTGAGCACTGTGGGCTTGTTTGAATGTTTAAGTCATGAGACAGATCTTCAATTCAGTCGCCCCCCCCCCCCCCCCCCCCCCCCCCCCCACACCCCTCCAACCTTCACTACATTCTTCTTCCTCCTTTTCTCTTCGCTCTCGGGTCTCCTCCTCTTCCTCCTCCCGACGCTGGGTTTCGGCACGGAAGGAATCAAAGGCCTTCAGAAATAATTTAGTTTCATTACGAGGCAGGAGTTATACAAGCCCTCAGCTGCTGGAGGAGAAATGATTTCATTCTGCAAAACCGCTTTAACAAGCTGAGAGGTTTTACGTGGATTCGCTGGCACTTTTGTCTTCTATTAAAATACAAAATAAAAAGAAAGCAAAAAAGACATTGAGTGTCATTCACCGTCCAAGTAGGAAAAGTCATGACAAGTAAAGATTTTCTTAAAGTCACAACTCCAGAAGGATGGTGTAGTGGTTTGGATGTAGGCTTTGCTTTTTGAAGGTTCTGGGTTTGAAATCTCAGCTCAAGTCTTACTGGATGGAATTTGTTGTTCATTTTATCACGCCGACAACACGCAGAGAAAGTTAGCTTCCCGAATAACATATCAATGCCTCGGTTTATTTTTATTTTTAAGTGTTTCCTGTTTGCGATTCGCACCATAGGCTGACTTGAATAATGACGTCAACAACACTATGTTGTCCTAAATTCAAGTTCAGTTTCTAATTATGCTAATTGGGGTTACTTAAAAACGCTTAATTGCACATGTTGGATTTGCCTGTTGGCAGTGATTAGCGGCAGCTCCCACGTTAGCGGCTAGTGGCTAGCAATAGCTGGGTTACTTTTTTCAAAGACGGTTAAATAGATGTAAATAACTCAACAGTCACTTTGGTCACATTGCCTACTGATCACTTTTTAACAAAACAGGCTTACTCAAACGTTTTAGCCAGTAAAAATCCAGAGTGTGGTTTTGACGTCATCTTGTTTCATACACCCAAAGGGGAGATCATTGCGTAAAATCTCATGATCGTTTCTGGAGAGTGAAATTGTCTGCGCCTACGCTACTTTATTAACTGCTGCGTTAAAAATACTGTAGTCCAAATATGGCTCTGAAAAAGACAGACTCAGTTGTTGGGTCAATTTGACCAAACCTTCTGTATTGTTTAGCTCAAAACAATCCCCAAAATGTTTTGTTTTGTACCGGACAACAACAAAAATCGGTCTGCTTTGTTTGGAAAGTCAATTTGACCCAAATATTAGATCAGTCCTTTTTTGACTCATAATTGGGTGAGTTTTGACCCAGCTGTTTTTATAGTGCACTATTTAAAATCAAGCAAAAATAGAATATCTAAATAAATTGAGGCAGTTTAGTAGTAAAATGTTTTCATGTCTTCTATCTATATGCTATAGTTCAGTAATTTTCAATAGCCTGCAGCCCTAAATCTACACTGAAAGTTGTCAAATGTGCAAATGTTTGTTCCACCCCCAAATTTGACTGATTCATCCGATTGCTTTGTTGGCATTCCCCTTAACGCAGCTCCATCTAGCGGACGCATAAAAAATAAAATTGTCATTTGTTTTTGATAAGAAAAACGGCGCAGCATCAAACCGCGGGGCACCACTGCACTGTATCATTAATAAAATGGTGGATACGTTTCATATCTTCCCATGTGGCAGCTTTTGCGAGATATCGGTGTAGCCGATGAACGTGAAACGGTTTGGCACTCCATTAAAAGTTCAACCTAATCTCTTTCCAGGATCTTTAACACCGACTAGTCATGCATGAGCGCGCTAATCACTGTTTTGATTCGATGCCTTCAAAAGACTTGAAGCTTGTTGATGATATGCCACCAAAACTCATGCAAGCTCCTCACGACGTCAGAGACGTCGAGTGTATTATTCCTTTACGCAGCACATCACAGCCGACCTCTCGAGCAGAAGTATCGGCGCTGCCTAATGGAGCGGATAAAAGCAGCCGTGAATGAAACACAGCCGGGCGGAAGGACATCACAAGTGCTGCAAGGTGTTCACACGCTCCGTGCACAAGAATGTGACGACAAATAATAACCCAGGAGAAGAAATGGAGGAGGAGAGGCTTTCTTCCTTCTTCTGATGTGAGGTGGGAGGAAAAGTCGCCGCGGGATTACCAGAAGGGGAAACAATGACAAGGACAAAGCCGTCAGATGGCTAATGTTCTGTAACCACTTCAAACAAGTTCAAGTGTGGACTTTTATTAGTCTGTGATCAAGAGGAACCAGAGGTGGCTACCAATAAAACCAGAAGGGAATGTAACGCTGCAGCTTTGCCGCGGTCACCCGATACCGTATTTTCCGCGCTATGAGGCGCACGGGATTATAAGACGCACATTAAACGATTGGCCTTTAAAATATATTTTTATATCTCACCGCATTATAAGGCACATAGAATAGAAGCTAGAGTGAAAAATGAGAAAAAATAACTTTTGATGACGTTGTAGGCTGTTTAGGTCAGGGCTGGGCAAACTACGCCCTTTAAAATGGGAAATCTTAGCTGTGTTTTGTTCATTTAATTTTCAGTCGAATATATTGATAGCCAAAAGTCGGCATGTTTCCTTCTCCAATTTATGTCGGTTCCTCCACGCGGATTCGCTTCTCTGCGCGGAACATTGTGTCGGCGCGCAGATATTTAATTAGAGCTCATTAAACGATTGGCCTTTAAAATATATTTTTATATCTCACCGCATTATAAGTCACTTAGAATAGAAGCTAGAGTGGTGGCTCGGGTTGTGTTATGCGTCCACTAGATGGAGCTGCGCTAAGGGGAATGCCAACAAAGCAATCGGATAAATCAGTCAAATTTTTAAATCAGTAATGAAGAATAAAGAAAAAAATGAAAAAAAATAACTTTTGATGACGTTGTAGGCTGTTTAGGTCAGGGCTGGGCAAACTACGCCCTTTAATCAGGAAATCTTAGCTGTGTTTTGTTCATTTAACTTTCAGTGGAATATATTGATAGCCAAAAGTCGGCATTTTTCCTTCTCCAATTTTGGTCGGGTCCTACACGCGGATTCGCTTCTCTGCGCGGAACATCGGGCCGGCGCGCAGATATTTAATTAGAGCTCATTAAAAGGCTGGCGTGAAAGAAATGTGGCCGTCTGCCACCGCCCGGAGTCCATTTGGCTGAACCCCTCCGACAGGTCTTCATTTCTCCCCCTTAATCCGGCCCGTCCGCGAGACCACTGACAGCTCCTCTTGTCCGGACCGCATTCAGGTTCAAGAATGAAACCTGGCAGAGGAGGAGGGACAGAAGGGTCCTTATGTGAGAAATGGAGGAGCTGCCATTGTTTGCTATTGTGGAGTGTCCGCTGGATGAGGGTGACATGGTCACGGTCGCTTGTCCTCATCCCCCGATCAGGAAGAGGAAGGAATGGTGTTTTTGTGCAGGCAAAAGAATAGTAGGCCACTAATACGCCAGGGGAATAACAGTACCGTTCTGCCCTACTGACACCCTTCGTAAATTACAGTACGCGGTACCCATCCCGAGGCGCTCGTTATTCCCGTTGGCCATATATAGTAGTCAACTAACTCATTCAATCCCAAAGACGTATTTTTACGTTTTTTTTCAAGAGTACACGTTCAATCCCGACCCTTGCGCGGTATTTAGTCCAGTCATTAGATCTTTACATGGAAGGCATTTCACATCAACGGGAAAGCTGTGAAAGAAGACGGAAGGGAGCTGAAATTTCACCCAGATTGTGAAAATATGCACAACTCCAGGAGTGTGCTATACCTTGGCTAAAATACTGCAAGAATGATGTGGAAGAAAATGACCCGAAATGGTCAAAGTACTGCACAAGGGTGAAAATTTTGTCCATTTTTTTTAAGTGTTTGGCTAGAAGTTCTATAATGGCTCGTACTACATAAATTGAGTACTAAAGTAATTTATTATGTTAGTTATTTAAGTAACAATAGATTAGCAATCTTTTGTACTAAAGTAACTTACTGTTAAAGTACTAAAGGAATCTATTACTTTTCGTTGTAAAGTTACCTAACGTAATGCATCCCGTTACTTTTTTTCTTAAAGTGATTGATTACTTAGTATCTAAAAAAAAAAGAAGTACCTGTTATCGAACGTCTAGAATCTTGAAAAACGAAAAAATCCGTCTTTGGCATTGAATGAGTTAAAAACAGTTACTATGCCAGTAACCGTACATGCATTTGTTTTTGTTATGCGTTAATGTGATACGGTATAATACAATATGTACAGTGTACCAGCAGAACCCGTCAAAACATCATCATGTACCCCCAGATTTATCTTTACCCTCATTTGCAAACCACTGCTCTATTATATGATATTGAAGAATGTATGATGCTATCATATGATATGATTATATCATATATGATATGATATGATATGAAAATTGGTAAGCATGATACAAAGTATCGGTATTGGGCTGATACCTGGATGTATTTAAAGATATCATTACTTGCGATGGCATACTACTATCAGCCTTTCTCCTGGAGCAGTTTTACAATCACAAAATTCAAATGACACATTTAGAGAATAGAAAATTGCCATTATTTTCATGGTTTTATTTCAAACGCTATCTTAGAATAGATGCTCTGTCTCGATCCGACAAAAATGATCTGTTATGTATCATAAATACAAGTGGTATCGTTGCTTGGTATTGACATCGGCGACTACTCGAGAGCTGAGTGCTTGTACTGATATCGGTCTGAAAAAAGTGGTATCGGACACCTCTGATATAATACAACACGAGATGATGAAACGATCCGGCATATGATACATTTTCCGCTAACTATTTGTTGACGATCGACACATGCGAGAGTCTCGATACTTTGGCCATTCCCGCAACCCTTCAGCATTCTTCTCAACCACTTCACGCCATGAGCAAGATGTCCAGTCTTGGTTTTTTTGCCCGGCCCGCATCAAACCACCCAAAAGCTCACTTTGTGCTCAACTAGGCGTGACCGCGCTCACAGAGCGCCCATCCGAGCGTGACCCATCGCAGCCCCGTGCATCCGGATGAGTTTTTCTTTGCCGTGGATGTGTGCTGAGATCAAACGCTTTTGAGCGGAATTCGGATTCGCCCTTGAAACCTGCAATGTTTGACATCCGCTGTTAGGTGCGATCGTTCCTATAACTGACCCAATTCGTCTACTAATTTATACTGAGCCAATTCACGTATTTTACATTTAAAAACAAAGGCCCACCACCAAGCCCAGCTCATTTTCTATCGTTTATTTCATCGATTAATTGAATTATTTCAAATCATTTTATTTTGCCATAAAGTTTATTACCCACAACGGTAAATTGATAGCCACTTATTGATGTTTATTTGCCATTTTTTCGTAATAAAAAACAAAAACTAAGCAATGTCGCGCGGATTTTATTTATTTTTTGTATATATTCATTTATTTTGTACTTTCCATTTTTTTTTGCAATACTGGTTCATCAGGTGATTATTTTCCAGTGTTGAAGCAAATGGGAAATTTGGATTAAACGTGAAAGATAATCGTGAAGAACTACATTGCGCATAAGGTAAATACTGTTTCAATGTTACAATCTTACGTTAAACGACGGCGCTAAACAGTTTCTTGATTATTATAATAGTTGTCTTATAATAATCTATTTTAGCATTCTATTTTAATATTGATTACTGTAATTCCCCCCAAATAGGGCGCGCCTATGTATAGGACCCTTAATTTTAGGGTCAAAATCTGTTTTTTCTTTATTACCATAATAAGACGCACCGACAATTTGGCAACAATAAAAACGATAACAAACATAAAAAATCTCATCTTCCTAGATTCCTCTTGTTTCCGTTTTCGTGAATTATACATTTGTTTTGGGTTAGGTTAAGAGTGTTTCAGCTTTCCCACGTTGTGAGGGGTCAGTGAACGTAGCGCCAGTGTAACGTTGAATGCGCTCCAAGCAGTTGTTTTTCATTTTCCTCATGACGCCGCTCGAAATTAATTCTGCCATAAATATCCGAAGTCGCGCACCATACTTGTTCCACCGCGTGTATGATTGTGTGTGTGTGTATATGCCAAAATACCACAATTAATAAACGAGTCAAACGAAATACATTTACGTATTCTCCAACCCATAGGTGTGGAACTCCAGTCCTCGAGGGCCGGCATCCTGCATGTTTTCCGGTTTTCTTTCCCCAACACACCTGATTCAAATAATTAGCTCATTAGCAAGCTCTGCGGGAGGTTCGAAATGATCCCAATCATTTGAATCAGGCGTTTTTGAGGGAAAAGGTTTGAAAACATGTAAGATACCGGCCCTCGAGGACTGGAGTTCGACACCTGTGCTCTAACCGGCGCACTCTTAATTGAATCAGCTGGAGACATCATTACCTTTAAATTATCCCCTCCATTTTAATAATATCCCTGTACGTAAACCGGGGTTGCCTCGGACGTTGGTTCAGTCTGCTCGCTTATTATTGAAAATAATGCCATAACAACCCCAGCTAACACGAGCCGCTTCAAAACTCGGCTTACGC
Source organism: Hippichthys cyanospilos (assembly GCF_059441005.1). NCBI lineage: Eukaryota > Metazoa > Chordata > Actinopteri > Syngnathiformes > Syngnathidae > Hippichthys > Hippichthys cyanospilos. The sequence continues at coordinate 3,069,700 of NC_142381.1, forward strand.
TCCATAGGGTTTTGTACGTCTCTTTTTCGAGGCCACTTCATGAACAGCTCAACATGTTTTTTTTTTTTTTGGTTCTTTTTTTAACCCCAGAAGACAAGCCTTCAACATTTAGAAATGACATCCCAACTCCCTTTTGAATTGTCTTGCCTCCTCCTTTCCCCGAATGACTTTCATTCCCTAGTGGTAGCGGCCATCTCGGCATGGCCTCGCACAAACGACGGCCCTGGCAGCGCATGAATAGACTCAGTGAGATTCCAAACCCGTCGCGCGATGAAAAGGCTGCGTTCGGAGACACTGGAGCTGCTCCCGGGCCCGCTCCACAAAGGCCGGCTTTCAAAAAAAAAAAAAGGGGGGGGGGGGGGTGAATGGAGATGAGGGAAGGCTTCGTTCTGTTTTTTTTTTTGTTTTGTTTTCATCTCGTTCTCCGCGCGGGCGTGTAGTAGCGACGTTGGAGAGCATTGATGCGATGCGAGTGCCAGAAAGCGAGGAAAAGTAAAGCTCACACCCAAGGAAAGGTCGAGGTTAAATAGATAGATGGATACAATACGGGAATATGTGCGCTCAAGGATTTTTCTTCCAAACATGGCCGACACTGAACTTCTACATGTACTGTATTTGATGGAGACGCTGGAATGTAACACTAATTCAAATATATTTACAGTTAAAAAGGTTGAAAAATTAAAGATAGTAATAAGTACTGTACTACACATTGCATTTTTTACCCTAATTTTGTAAATGCATTGTAATTAAAGTTATTTATGAATATTATTTTTCCTCCTTCAACCACTCAAATTGGTCAGTGGCATCGATTCTATCCATACACCCACAAAAAAATTGGTATGATCTGTCCTAAGAAAGTGACGATGACATTTTAACTGGTCTCTACCGCCACCTACTGTCTTGAGTTGAAACACAAGTCAACAAAGAATTTTCTGTATGCGGACATGGTTTGACCGCCACCCACAGATTGTTGCAAAAAAATCTGAGTAAAATCAATGTAATAAATCCTCTTAAAATGCATCTCAAAAATTGTAATTATAATGGTTTTATATGGATCAGAATTTGGACAATGATTATTTTTGTACGCAAAATCTCGCACGTCCAGCTGCAATCACATAGAAATGTCAGAATTGTTGCATTTTAAAATTTTACGTTTTAATCATCTGCTGGAGATTTTAGCTACCCAGTGTGTTTTTTTTTCCTATTTATTCTTTTATGATATCATAAAAAAATCAAATAATTTCCAAAATTTGGAACATAATGCCACAAGGGTTAACGTCATTCAATCCCAAAAACATATTTTTTTGTATCTTTTAAAAATAGACGTTCAATCCCAAGTAATGAGTGAAGACTGAATGAATTTCATTAATTCAATCCCAAAAGACTTACGGCAATATAAAAATACAAAATAAAAATCAGTGTAAAAATATATTAAAAAAAAAAAAACCCATCAAATATTACGCAATGATGCACGATTTCATTCGTTTTGATCACGCGATGCACCTCCAAGAAAATAAACTCCATCTTCACCATTTGCCCCAATGTGTGGCAAAATGCAGGCGGGCAAAGAGAAGATGCGGGTATAAAGCCAAAAGGCGAAGGAAAAGAGCGAGACGGGATGATGGCCAGAGACCCCGCTGCAAAAATGGCACAAAAGAACAGGTGTGTGGCGGTGTCAGCTTTCAGCGGGGATAACAGAAACGTTGTTCGCTGACGCCATGTTGTTTTGCTTGAAAAATATTCGCACCGGATTACAGGCCCCCTCAAAGAAGTTTATCCATAAACAACCAAATAACTTTGCTAACAAACAGTGTAAAATGCCATAGATGGGCTAATGTGACGTATGTTAAATGGGGTTACGAGTACCCCTGCATACCCCATACCCAGGGGTATGGAAGATTTTGGCAGCGTTCCTGCAGGGATGACCAAATCTAATTTATTGCTTTTTAATCCTTTGACATGGACAGAAAATGTCAAATTAAGAGCAAATTAATTGGAACACAAAGCAATTTTCAAAATTTTGCTATAGTGACTTCTATGTATGGATAGAACTGATGCCACTCAACAATTTGAGTTTGAAGGGAAAAAAATATTCATAAATAACTATTACGCCTATAAAAGCATTTACAAAATTAGGGGAAAAAATGTAATGTGTATAGTTTGCAAAGTAAGTGCACAAGAGTTAAAAAAGGTCCCAAGCCTTTGGGCAAAAAAGTATCATTTTTACGGTGGCATTCACACTGTAAGTAATGGGTAATTGAACACAACTGGTGCATCAACACATGTAGACAATCATTACGGCACATGATAAATTAAACACGTAATTAAAGGCGGCATTGCTCTTCCCAGTTCTGGTCCTGAGTGAGACTTGTGGACCCAGATGGGGTAAATTTCCCTGATCCAGACCCCAGCAAGCGCTAATGATTGCATCCACTTTTCTACCCTGAAGTCCAACCTCCCCTACCCCGTGTCCTGGCCTAGATTTGCCATCAAATATACCAGCTCCGGGCTCCCCATTTTCTCCTATATTTCAGGCGTACTCTCACGGGGGGGAAGAACGGGACGCGTCCCTCCGAGCGGCGCGGTAGGTAGGACAAATTAGCATCCGCGGAAAAGGCGTCAGGCCCGGGGTGGCAGCTGTTGCGCGAGGAGGCATTACAGCCATGTGAAAAAGTTCCTTATCAGCCCTAGGTGAGACTACGTTTTCCGATTTTTTTTTTTTTTCCCCGAAGTTGACGTGCGGGAACAGGGAGCAGCTGTCATCCGGGCCCGACGGCTTTTGAGTCAGCTAATAATTGCGCTCGCTCGCTCTCTCTCGCTCGCCCGCCCGCTTGCTCTCAGATGCTTTCGCGCCTCATATATGGCCTAAGGTAGACAGCTACTCTTATGAGTATCACTCTTTTTGCTTTCAAGGGAATTTAACACATCCTTTGGCTGTTAAATAGGGAGAAATTCTATTTATACCTGACCTGACAACCTACCTACTTTTTATCTACCATAATACATCCTTTTGCTGTATGGTTTCATATCCATCATATTGTTTTACAATGTTTACATACATATTTTGATTCATATCCATCTATTTTTTGGTAGTGTGTAGAAAAGCTCATTCTTGTTTTCGGTTTTTTTTTTTTGGGTCCCCATCTGCAGCTGCTTCAAACCTCATTGAGTCGGCTTTCCCCCGCTCTAAAACAACAATGTTGTGCCCCTCTTGCCAGTTGATCCCGCCGCTCGCCAACTTTTTCACCGAGGCGGCCAACATTCAGCCAAGCGGCCAAGCGTTGTCGTCATAAGTTCAGTGGGTTTAACGCGGTACCCTGGAGCACCCCCCCACAACCCTCCCTTTCTCCTGTCTTTGCAGCGCCACCTACAAAAACACTTTGTATATACTTTTTTTTATATATATATATATATATATATATATATATATATATATATATATATATATATATATATATATATATATATATATATATATAAATCCTCCTTTTCCTCATCCTGATTCCATGATGGGAAAGTTGGCCCCTGCCTTCACACATCCAGACTCTTGAGGGAAGATCAAAGGTGTCTGTGGACACTAATGCAAATCTGTGCAGATTAAGACCGGATGAAACCACTGCGGAATGCTCGGAAACTCCCTCTTGGAGCTTGAAATCCGCAGACCGGGAAAGAAACACAGAGGGCTGATGGCTTCAGATCGATTGTACCTGTGTTGAATCTATCATCTTCCATGGTTTCTACATAGCGACCAAACTATCATATGCTGCATCGTACTGACCTTATTATATCCACGGTATTCCGTTATCTGTTACCTACCCACCTCATGAACCGCATTTACCATGTTATTGTCTAGGCGTAAGTCCGATCCGGTCTATTGTTTCCGTAGAATGCCGTGATCTAGCACCTGCCGCAAAGCTACGCTAGGCTATATTAATCTCAGCCTACGTTTCGGAGACATTTTGAGCTCAGCAACGCCCCCCCCCCCCGCCCTGTTCTCTCCCTTTTCCCATCCTGACCGGTGCGGTTTTCCAAACGGCCCGGGGAGAGCGAGCCGTGTGCGCTCATCCGTTCAGTGAGCACGGAATGGCGGGACGGCAGCGGCAGCGGCAGCGGCGGCGGCAGCTTGCTTACGAGTTGTGACAAGTCGGGACGCATCAGTTATGAAAGTCCATTCAGCTGTGTGTGTCTTGCAAAAATAAACAGAGTGCCAGGCTGCGGGGGGAAAGTGCTGACGGGGAGCTTGCTTGATCCAGGTTGGAATAGGACGTGGGAGGAACTTTGTACAATGTCGGGCTTGATGCTGACTGGAAGGAGGTCTGCTGAGTTTAAAGCTTGCGCCGTATGACCGCTTTTTTGAACGCTAAAAAATGTTTAGGAGCTTGCATGGAGCTTTGAGGTGTTCAATTCGCTGGTTGCGGTCAACCAGATTGTCGTATTGGTAGATCGCGTGATACATCAACGGGGATTAAATACCGTAATCCTCCAAATATAGGACGCACCCTTAATTTTGGGGTCGAATTCTGGTGTTTTTACAATTTTACAATGTATAGGACGGTTAAGTTAAGCGACAATGTAAAATCTATAGCAAAACAGTATAAATCTCATCTTCTTAAAGTCTTCATATTTTCATATCCGTAAGATATGTACTGTAATTGTTGCACAATAAGTTAAGTGTGTTCAATATTGTAAGCGCTCAGTGAACGCCTCGCCGATGTAACATTGGATGCGCTCAATCAAAGAAGCCGTTTTTCCTTTTTCTCGCATTGTAGCTCAAGTTCTTTTTCTTATGAATACTCAAAGCTACGCAGCATCCGTGTTGCACAAAGTTTATTATTGTTTGTATGTGCCCAAAGACCGGAATGAATAAACGAGTCATGTGCCATTGCACTCTTAAATGAAGGAACATCATAACTTTTACTTGATCCTCTCCATTTTAGTCGTATTCCCACGTGCAAATAAGGATGGACTCGGACGTTGGTACAGTCTGCTTGCTTCTTCTATTGAAAATAATGCTGCAACTACCTCAGCTAACACGAGCTGCTAACAGCCATGTCCACCCTCTAGCTTGTCCCGTTACGGCCGATGTAAAAATGCACTTCTGCGTGTCAAAACTCGGCTTAATGTGGTTGATGGATAAATCTTCCTCAAATGTCAAATAAAGCAAAAAAAAAAAAAATAATTAGGTTACTGTATATAGGATGCACTCATACTTTTGGCCTTTAACTATGGGGAAAAAAGTCTGTCTTATATTTGGGGAATAAAACAGGCTCAACAATGATATTAAAAATAACAACAAACAACAGTGATACCTGGACAAGAGACAAGTGGTGCAGGGAGCTGATTGGGTACTGATATTTTTGGAAAAAACCCGAAACAAAACAAAACAAAAACAAAGCCAGCAAAACGTCAGTTCCGAATTACCGCTTCCCTCTGCTGGTTGCTGCCAATCCCCGAAAACCGTATTTCATCCCAAAAGAACCACTACTCAACTCAGAATTTCCTCACATGAGCTATGTTATTATTTTGCCATACCCGTCACTGCCACATCGCGTATTCATTAGATAGGCTTTGTGTGTATGGTGTCAGTACTTGTGGAAAAAGAGAGCGCTGAAGTGCACTCCTGCCATGCGGAGGCTAATGAGAGCAGCTCACTGACACGCTAAATGTCAAAGGTGAAGCGCAAAATATCTCCTGTTAAGCCCCCCCCCCCACAGTAAAACGCTAATGATGAGAACCTGCAGCTACGTTGACTCAAAATCCGGTTAAGTTCAGAGGACCAAAACATTTCACAGCTACTACTAATAACAAAGACTACTACTAATAAACTAAGTAAGACTACTCAGTTGTACTACCTACTACTGCTGTTAACTAGACTAAACTAAATACTAAACGCCTACTTTGACTTTAAAGCTAACTCCAAAAATTTTGAGTTACGTGACCCGGGGGTGATCGGGCGCTATCAATTTCCCCAATGCGACCTCTCCATGCTGTCACGACGACTCGGGGCGGCACAAAGGCGGAGGAGCGCACTTTCCCGCCTCATTAAGATTCGCCCGCATCTGCTAGCGGGGAAATCCCTCTTACAAATCCAGGAATGTATCTCCTGTGGCTTTTCAGGGCTTTGACATTTCACCGTCCTGGATGTCCCCCCGGTTTAGCGTTGTGAAAAGTGCGCCTCGTCGCACATTAGGCCCCCCCCCCCCGCATCTTATTCGCTGAGTGAAGTGTCTATGACTGATATATAATTCATGTTAGCTCCCCAGATGCGGCGTGGTCAGATTTATTGGGATAGCATTTCAACGGCGGCGCACATAAATATGTATCATCGGGGTCTCGCCATCTCGCATTTGATTTATATTGTGTTGGTGTGTCACTCACAAGCTTCGCACACACAATGAGTTATGCAAATCGCGACTGAGCCGAAGCTCTTATGCGCTTTATTTGTATTTCGTTTCTACGATCGGAAGAGAGGTAAAAAGTTCTGATGTCTCTTATGTTTACGTTATAAGTATTTTTGTAGCGTCAAAAATAAAAAAATGATTGAGATAACTATCCGATTTATGGCAGTTGAATAGTTTCATTTAATATATATATATATATATATATATATATATATATATATATATATATATATATATATATATATATATATATATATATATATGTGTGTGTGTGTGTTTTATGTAGTCAGCTGGTATAAAATTCACATTACAAACAACTTGGATAAATTGAATCCGAATTGTGTCGACATTAAAAATGATAGGAAAAACTACATATACATACACTGTATATCATATTCAGAGTGTTGCATTAGTGTCATCACCTTTTTATAGCTCCTGTGGCTTTTTGGAGCGCCAAAGCAGTATATAACCTGGCGTTTTCTTGTAAAACCAAACGAAAAATTATACGCAATGGCCGTTAAAATGCTTTTAAAACCTCAGCCGTGCCCCGTTAGTTTATTTCCCGGTCGGCACGTTGCTCCACTTTGGCTAACCCCTGCAGGGCTGCGGTAGCCGACGACAACGCGGCCCATCAATCTCTGGGCACGCGTGTCGCCGTTGGCCTCATAAAAGGGAGGCGTAAATTACGCGGGGGAGGGCGTTTATGGCGAACGGCGTGGCTTGTGCCGGCGAGATATGCCGCGGAAATGCAACTGAACTCTTTGACTTGTCCTAAAATCTGATCAGAAGTAAGGGGACACAGTTCTTAAACTATTGTGAGATACGAAAACAAAGCCGGCTAAACCCTAGGCTATAATACACCATCATGTTTAATACTGGGATGCAATTAGCAATCATGTCCAGTAGATGGCATTATCATGCCTTACATGACTCTTGAAAGGTGAGTGTCAGTTTTCAATTATAACTGCCTGCCCTACAAATATAAAAACGGTTTCAATAACATTTTTCCAAATTCGTCTAAGTTTCATGTCATATACACTACAAGTGAAACAAAGTATTGCTGAGAAACGTCTTTGATTAGGGAATTTAAAAACTTCTATCTTGCATTTCCTGGCCAAGACGCAATCAGAGGAAGAAAGCAAATTTGGCGCGTATTCATTGGTTACTTGAAACGCATCCCAGAATGCTCTTATCCTAGATTTTTGGGACACCAAACATTTTTTGTATTTCTTATAGTATTACGAGTCCCGGGGACCCAACATTTTCCAGAGATAAAATGAGCATTGCGATCTGACCCCCCCCCAAGGGGTAGATGATTGAAAACACTGATCTTAATCATGCAAAAGCGTTGTCTCTCTTGAACATGACTGTCAGTCTTCATCATGGAACGAAAGGTCACACGCAGTGCAGGAAAAACACTCATGTATACATTCTTTTGAGTATGAAGAGTGTGTGATGTAGAAATATAACAAAACAGTGGTGTCAATCATCATCAGTGGGCGGCGCACCATCAAGAGAGGCGCCAGCTGGTCGTGCCTACTGTAATCTGGGGTCCGCGGGGGTCCCGTTGGGGAATAATACATCTATGCCGTCTGCTTTAGGGGTGCGCTGACCTGCTGGGATGCTTCTATAGGCCTGTGAATGCTTGATGAAGAAGTAGTATAAACAACTTGAAGACTGAGCATGGAGCTGGGATGGGGTGCGCCACGGAGGAATGTATACTTATATTTATTTATGTATAATATATTTAAGGAAAATGGTAAAGGTTCAAAAGAGGACACTTTGTGTTGATTTTTTTTGTGGACTAGTACAAGTAAAGTTTGAAAGGTTCTAGTTTCCTAAACCAGACATAGATAGCATGTTTGTTAGCATGTTTTGCATGTTTGTTTGCATGTTTGTTTAGCATGTTGAAAAAATATTTCATAGGGGTTACATCACTGAAAAAAGGTTAAGAACCGCTGGTGTACAACCAGAGCATTTAAACATCAATAAACCCGCAAGAACAATGAAAACTACATGAAAATGAAATATGTATCAATGTACTGCTGCGCAAAGTATTCACGTGTGTTTTCCTTCCCAACGCACCTGTCTGATGGCACTATGTGTTTTGACAGAGTGCACCACAAACACTCTTGATGATATCATAAAACATGGAGATAGAGGGCCCCCCGGTGGGGGGGGTCGGGGGGAATGGGGGGGCCTGCATCCTCCAAACTACCTGTCGACATCCATCAGTCACATGTTGGGCTTTTTTCCCAGTTATTAGCGCAAGAGGCGGCTTGATGGAGAAGCCTGTCGGCCACCTCTGACAGCTCAGGTAAGGCCTAACCCCCCCCCGAATCGCACCCCCCCTCCTCCAACAGTCACCCTCTTCATCTTCCTCCTCCTCTGCGAGCTCATCAGCCTCTGCTATCAGTCCCATTTCAAGTCAGCAGGCCCAGTGATAAATTGTTCCTCAAGAGAGAGGACATGACGCTCCACTGCTGCGCTATGTACAGTCTGCCGCAACGTTCAAGTGATCTGCTGGGTTTTTCATGCTATCCTGCACTTTTTCACAGTATAGTTCCTCAAGGCTATAATTGAGGTCCCATCATTTTCTATGAATATTGACCGTCCTCATTGCCCATGTGTCCCAAAATCTTTGGCTGTTTACAATTCCTAATTTTACCCAATACTATCCTGATTCTTATCCTGGTTAGCCACGCCCATTATTGGCACAAAAACTGCCACAATAGAAACCAAGACCTTCATGGGAGTTCCTCAAGGCTATAATTGAGGTCCCATCATTTTCTATGAATGTTGACACTCCTCGTACCCCATGTGTCCCAAGACTTTTGGCTATTTAGCATTCCTAATACAACCCAATACAATCCCTAATCTTATACTGGTTAGCCACGCCCCTTCTTGCCGACAAAACTACCCCAAAAACAACCAACGCTTTCAGTGGAGTTCCTCAAGGCTATAATTGAGATCCCATCATTTTCTATGAATGTTGACTCATCCTCGTCCCCCATGTGTCCCAAGACTTTTGGCTTTTTAGCATTCCTAATACAACCCAATACGATCCCTAATCTTATACTGGTTAGCCACGCCCATTCTTGCCACCAAAACTGCTGCAAAAACAGCCAACGCTTTCAGTGGAGTTCCTCAAGGCTATAATTGAGGTCCCATTATTTTCTATGAATGTTGACTCGTCCTGGTTCCCGTGTGTCCCAAAACCTTTTCCCATTTAGCATTCCCAATACCATTTCGCCATATATGATACGAGCCGGCGCGGCGGCTGCCAACTTCGTGATTATGGCGAAGCGGGAGACCGAGCGCTGTTTCCACGGCGACCACTTTCCCCTTCCTTTCAAATGCGTGTAAACAGGCGGCGAACACGATACGACTTGCATAAATTGTTTCCTAATCTGGTTATTCCTCATTTCCATGGATATTGGATTACAAGTATTCCGCCAAGACAAGAGCGGGCGGAGGAATTTTCATAATTTGACACTTTTCTGAGCGTAGAGAGACGGCACGCGGCATGGGCCCATTATCATTGGCTGTTGATTTACCGGCGGCACTTTAATGAAAGCGCCTTATAACGGCGACGCGTTAATTGTACGGACTCACTTTTATGACATTTTCCTTTTCAGTCAGCACTTTTTTTTTTTTTATACAATACCATAATTATTCTTTGTCTCCTTGAAATGACATTTGCGTGCCACTAATGGGACATTTTTAAACTGCTCACAAGCAGCAGCGGCGCTTAAATAAAAAAAAGGAAATGGCGGTTGTATTGAGCAGCATTACGCTTCTACGTAATGAATATTTAGCGAACGTCTTTGTTGCCCCGCGGCATTCGCGCCCACAGCTGTGGGAGCAATGTTATTATTATTATATCACATGTTCCAGCTCTCCATATCGTCAAGGTTAAAATTGTTAGCCTGGTTAATATTGAATGATTCCAAGCATAAACCATGTTGTTTGTTTGGCAGAACAAGCAGAAGAAAATGAACTCCACGGAGCTCCTTTGCAATGCGAACTGTTGAATTTCTTAGCAAAAGCTGAGCAGCGCAGCAAATGCGGGTTTTAATATTTATTAGGGGAATATGATTCAGCCTTTGGCTAGCCATGATTTAAAACCCCCTTATTGCATAACACATATCGTAGCATTTGGTGTTGAGTTATAGTTTTGTGTTTCAATTCATCAAATTTTAATCGCGATCACGATATTGGCTGCCGCGATTAATTAAGCTGATACTCGGCGATATTAACATTTAAAAAGACGGCTATACGTGTCAAATCAAGCACTTTGTCATCCTACCACCGGGGGCAACGTTTCCCAAATGTTTGCATGACAAAAGCTGGTTTTCTCACCCTAATATATTATTTACCAGTGTGAAATGGCGTTGTTTCTCACCTGATAAGAAATAGCTGTCGAATGAGACCCAAAATTGGAATAAATTTGGTTTGAAATGACCGAAAATGACATTTAAAAAGACGGCTATACGTGTCAAATCAAGCACTTTGTCATCCTACCACCGGGGGCAACGTTTCGCAAATGTTTGCATGACAAAAGCTGGTTTTCTCACCCTAATATATTATTTACCATTGTGAAATGGCGTTGTTTCTCACCTGATAAGAAATAGCTGTCGAATGAGACCCAAAATTGGAATAAATTTGGTTTGAAATGACCGAAAATGACATTTAAAAAGACGGCTATACGTGTCAAATCAAGCACTTTGTCATCCTACCACCGGGGGCAACGTTTCCCAAATGTTTGCATGACAAAAGCTGGTTTTCTCACCCTAATATATTATTTACCATTGTGAAATGGCGTTGTTTCTCACCTGATAAGAAATAGCTGTCGAATGAGACCCAAAATTGGAATAAATTTGGTTTGAAATGACCGAAAATGACATTTAAAAAGACGGCTATACGTGTCAAATCAAGCACTTTGTCATCCTACCACCGGGGGCAACGTTTCCCAAATGTTTGCATGACAAAAGCTGGTTTTCTCACCCTAATATATTATTTACCAGTGTGAAATGGCGTTGTTTCTCACCTGATAAGAAATAGCTGTCGATCGAGACCTAAAATTGGAATAAATTCGGTTTGAAATGACCGAAAATGACATTTAAAAAGACGGCTATATGTGTCAAATCAAGCACTTTGTCATCCTACCACCGGGGGCAACGTTTCCCAAATGTTTGCATGACAAAAGCTGGTTTTCTAACCCTAATATATTATTTACCAGTGTGAAATGGCGTTGTTTCTCACCTGATAAGAAATAGCTGTCGATCGAGACCCAAAATTGGAATAAATTCGGTTTGAAATGACCAAAAATGACATTTTGACTGCTAATTCATCAAAATTTGCTTTAAGTAAATAATGTCCTTGGTTCTATGTAGGCGTCATTTTTCTCATTGGCTGTGTTGCCTGTGCCAGGTTTTTGCTATGTCCTGGTTTTAATTATTATTAACTTAATTTATTTATTTTAGTTTATGATCATTTTTCAAGCCTTGTTTATATTCTGCTTGTTTTAAAAAAAGGGCAATAAATCAACGTGATGAATAATCGTGATTGCGATATTGACCGAAATAATCATGATTATCATTTTAGCCGTAATTCTATTCTTACAATCCAAGCGTGTCAGCATAAAATATATACATACGAGGCGAGCTAAACTGAACACAACCACGACCGGGGATTCTGGTTGCTCCTTTATACCGTCAAATAAATCACAAAGTGGGAGGCTGAGGATGAGCGATGGATTCTTTACGTAGCCGCTCTCTTTGACTCTTTTGTGTCGCCGTCCGTGGCCCGTATTTTTCTTGGAGGCATTTGCCAGCTGAAACACAAGATGGCTCCTTCGGCGCTCATCCCGCATGTGCCGCTCGGCTGGATTTCAAAAGGAAGAGTTAATATCCCTCTGCTCGCAGCGATAGATCATGTCAAACTTGAAAAGGCTGACTAAAAATATCCAAACAAGCTATCACAAAACATCACTTTTTTTTGCCGGTCTGTCATTCGTCAGAGCCCCGCCCCATTTCCGTAATCATCGGTCCGTCAGTCCGCCGGTGAATTTTTCAAAACAGGGCAACAATTGACTTTTTTTTTTTTTTCTGGTCCGTCATTCTTCAGGCGCCGGTCTACTTCTGAATGCGCTCACAATCATTCTTTTTTCAATTTGAGTACTTACAATTAAAATTGACACCATATCTGTGGTTCTGCAGTTAAACTGCAATCGAAACACGACACAGTAATATAAGTGTAACACGAAAACAAAGCCGGCTAAGGGGTTTAACCCTAAGATATCATGTTTATTATCCCGTATTTGAGGAATGCAAGTGACACATTTGATAACCCACTCACACAAAATAAAATCAAGTTCTTAAGCCAAAACTTGATGAAATTTGAGGCTACCATTAGTGGTATTGATACTTAGTATCGGTATCGTGACTACTACAAAGTAATGTTGCTCAGTAAAATCAGAATTTTTTTCGCTCCGTTATTAGCGCTCAGCTAATGTAGTTGCTATGAATGCAAAAAGTCAATGTACTCGTTTCTAGCATAGTTGCTAACGCTAGAAAGAAAACACCTGGATCAAGTTTGTCGGCCATGTTGTTGGCTTTCCTCAGCTCCTTCCTGTCCAGCGGTTCGGAATGCGGCATATCCCAGATAAGACGTAGGGAGGGTGAGTGGATTTGGACCCCCTTGTCCAAATATGGTCACATCCTGTGCAGTCCAGATGGCCCAAATCAATGTGTAGCAGTCCCGGCATCATTTATCATGCTTAGAGGAATTCTCCAACCGGAGAGGATGCATTCATTGTTCACGGAGGTCATCCATATGCTACGGCGTAATACTCATAAAGCTGGAATATTCCAAGTTGTTTTCATTTCATAAGCAATTTCGAGCGAATTAATCGGTTCCAGGTTCAAGTTGTCTTCATTGTGAGTTCTCTGTCGACCGGAATGGAAAATGTTTAGTTTCAAGTAGGGGAGCATTTTTCGAGTATTTTCGGTGTTCGGGTAGCCGACAGAAAATTTAAATTGAATATTCAGTAACGTGTTCAAACGCATTTCAAACATTGCAATTATAATGGTTTTATATGGTCCAAAATTCGGACAATAATTATTTTCGTACACAAAATCTTGCACGTCCCGCTGCTATCACATAGAAGTCAGAATTGTCCAATTTTGACATTTTAATAATCATCTGCTGGAAATTTCAGCGCTCTAGTGTTTTTTTCCCCAATGATTCTTTTATTATATCATAAAAAAATCAAAGGAACGTCCATAATTTGTGACATAATGCCACAAGGGTTAAGGTTTATTTTGAAGTCCACCTTCCTGCGTAATTTATTGTCATGATTTTTTCTGGCGTGTACACTTAATAAATGGATATTGGGGGCAAGAAAAAAAATACCTTTAGCATTTTTATAACAGAGTCCAGTCGCCCTAATTTAAAGCACTTGAACCACCAATTAGTGTACAATGCAGTTTTGGTGACATTTGGTGACATTTTGTGGATTTTTAGTAAAAAAAAAAGTGAATTTTGATGCACGAATACACAAGTATTACCGCAGTATAAAAGCTGAACTAATGTAAAGGCGAAGCAAGAGTAAAAAAGTCCCTCCATTGAATTCCGGTAAAATCCCACTGGGCATCTCGCTGATTTACGGTTATTCCTTTAGCCAGGACGAGCCCGCAGAGCGGAAGAGGTCCGGGATTAACAAGGGCGGCGATAAGAGAGAAACACCGACCTGTGTCTGTGTGTTTAATAGCTCCTGCAATGCGGGGGGGAGGGGGGGGGGGATGTGCAGCTTGTGGGACTCGGGGGATTTCATTACACAAAGACAAATGGAGGATCCAGGCGGGCACAGCAGATTTTTTTTTTTTTTTTTTTTTTGGGGGGGGGGGGGGGGGGGGGGGCAATTAGACTTATCAGGGGTAGCGTATCTGAAATTGAGGAACGGCACGCAGGGAGATGACCTACCGAGGCCTCGTGTCAATCGTAAACGGCAGCGATGTTGTCGTGACGGCACGTAATTCAAACATCATGTCATATTTCATATTTTAAACAAATACCCCTGGGGGTACGTGGAAGCACTCAAATAGGTACAGGGTTTTTTTTTGTTTTTTTTTTTACAGGGTTTCTGCTAGATTCGGCTATTTTTTTAATGCCGTGTGAGGAAGAGTACCTTTTTCTTTTCGAAATAAGAGCAAATTGATTTGAAGATGAGGTAACTAATTAGTCAATTATATTAGATGGGCATTTTTCAAGACGTTTGTACAGGTTGTCAATTGTGACACCATTTTTCAGAAATCAAACGTCTATCTTCGGAGTGAATAAAATACACCAAGAGATACCACTATGAATGTAGTTCTAAAGTGTTTTGAAATACTCGTTTGCATTTAATTTACGTTTTGTATTGATATACATTGTACGTTCTGCACAACTCTTACGAAGAATATTCGCATGACAACATATTTACCGGCGCATATTTAGCACCGCGTCGCTAATTCGCGTTCCACTGTAATCGAGCTTACTTTTCTAAACATAATATTTCACCTTTTTTGCGCTACGCGTGTTATTTGCTGGGACCGCATTTTCAAATGATCTTCCGTGGAGCTTTATTAACGGCGAGGCACTGGCAAAGTAAAACGGCGACGCCGGTAAGCTTCCCGACGTCAAGTCAGCCGTAGAAAAGCAGGATTTGGATTCTTTTGTTTGGCCGGGGAGGGAATTGACTTGGCATGCTCCTAATGAGCCCTCAGCATGCCAAGTAACTATTGATTTCGGCTACATGATAAACACGCGGGTCATAAAGCGCTATAATGTCCTTGACTTGAATAGGATTTTCAATATTGGGTCAATATTACGCGTTCAAGTTATATAGAAACTTAAATTACGCCGTAAACATGCTAGATTGGAATTGTATCGAGCATATTTTGTATTGTTTAGAAGCGTGGGTGTTGGAACACAAAAATTGAGTCGGGGAACCATTTTGGGTGGGGCACGCGTCTTGTAGGAGCGTCCGTCTCCCTCATGAAACTCAAAATCGCTGTTAGGTCGACGTGAAGGAAAAGCAGGAAGTAGCTTTGCTCCACTGGGGCGTTATGAATTTCTTACCTAGATTTCTTTTGTAAAAAAAATGACAAGTATAAACTTATCTTTCATCATATTTGATAAGATAACCGCGGCTCTCCGTGAGACTACAGCCAAAGGGATGGCAACAACAATGGGAAGGGATAACAGTACAGTTACTGTATAAGGTTTAATAATTTAAGATTTAAGTAAATATGTGTATTACAGTAATAGTTGTCTTAAATATGTACACTTTTCACGTTTAAAAAAGTTCAGGTACCCACATATGTACTCATGCATGAAAATTACGTTTTGGGGGAGGGGGATGACGCTACTTTGTGGCGGGATTCTAGTCCCTATAACTGTATAACTAAAATGAATGATAATCTGCTCCGTGTTCCAGTTAATTTGCTCTTAATTTGAAAGCAAACATTTACTTTATCACAATATATATATAAAAATCACAGCTACACTGTATTTAATGTACTATTATACTCTACAGAGCCATATTTTCACTTTTTTTTTAGAATGTTCTATACAACCTTACTATATGATTGTGTTTAGGTTTTTTTTTTTTGGGGGGGGGTCAGAATATGAGGTTCATTGCATTCATTTGTGGAATTTGCAGCCTCATTTGCATGCGCAGGCCCAACCTAAAATGTCAAACTACTGCAGTTGGCTCATTAATAAGAAAAAGGGAACATCTCCAACCCAAAGCGTGTGTGTAAGTGTGCATATGTGTGCGTGCGTGTGTGTGTGCGTGTCCTTTTTGGCAATTAACCGAACGAGCGCGGTAATTCCAAGCGCTCCCCTCAGGCTCCGACATGCATATGATAAATATTTAAATGAAAGTGCAGACAAAACACACACACACACACACACACGGTCAGGGGCTGATTTAGACAAACGCACAATACCAAATGTAGTCAAGTAGTTTCATAATAAATATAATTTTATTGATGGAGGCTTTTTTTTTTCATAAGAGCCAAGGTCACCTCGTATTTGTTAGTGCAGCGCATGTAGTCTAATAGCGTAAGTATGTTAATGGATGAGGCTGTGGTGCATTTGCATAATATTTGTATTTTGCATTTGTCTTCATAATGCCTGCCAACAAAATTAGAATATTATTCTATAGGTCAGTGACCTCGCGCTATGCTTAACTGCAGCGCCTCAGACATATTTTCTAAGTTTGTAGAAATTAAAAAAGTAAATAATTTTCGTTTTTTTTTTTAGATCATCATAATATATAATAATATATATAATAATAATAATATAATATGAATATTTCTTAATAACAAGCAACACTGCTGTAGTATTGTGTGCGTGTGTATATTAATGTATTTATTTTTATATGTATTTATATATATATATATATATATATATATATATATATATATATATATATATATATTTTTTTTTTTTTTTTTTTTTTTTTTTTTCCCTTTCAAAAGTCTGCAAAATGGGCACACACCAATTTTTCTGCCTAGCAACAAGATGCTAAGTTCTATTGGCTGATGGGATCCGAGCCATTTAAAATCCTGAGAAACTACTGGAAACTGCAAATATGGCACAAAATTATTTTCTTATTGAGTTCTAGCCAGCAACTAGCCAAATTAAGGCTAAAAAAAAAATATTCTAAATCCTTTGTAACTCATTCAATGCCAGGGATGTATTTTCACGTATTTTTTTAAGAGTCCAGACATTCAATTCCATTTATTTATGTGTTGATTTAATACTTAAGTATCTAGAAATTAATATCCTTAATGTACTAAAGTATCAATTTAATACTTTAATATCTAAGATTTAATATCCAGACTCTTAAAAAACTGAAAATACAACCTTGGTATTGAATGAGTTAACAACATTGAACTTGTTAAACAGGCACATTGAATTTTCCGCCTAGCAACAAGATGCCATTGGTTGATGGCATCCAATGAATTTCCATCCCTGAATTCTGTAATATACTAACGGGGGCACATATTTTTTCCGCCTAGCAACAAGATGCCCTTTTCTATTGGATGATGGGTTCAAAATGATTTTGCGCCTTGTATTCCATTGAAACAACAACAAAAACCTTCAATATAAACACTTTTTGTAATATATCGTGTTTGAAGGTGCGCCATGATTTTTATGAATTCCAAATAAGCGCTTTGGTTGGTTGAGAACTATGTTTATAAAGCACAGGAAGGAGTAAATGCATTAGCAACATTTCCTTCATGGAGTTGTTTTTGAAGGTGAAATATAAAACAAAGCTGCAGCTCTCAGCGTGGTTCCGAAAGGATATATTTCCCGGTAACGACTCAGCCCCGCGGGAGACGCATCACAGCAGCTGAGTGTCAACAAAAGCAGCAAATTTCATCCTCCCGCCTAGCGGCCGGCATCTCGTTATCCCGGGACAACTGAAGAGTGCTTGCAAAATTCATGATCACATTTTTTCAGTGGTGAAGTCAGGGGCTTCTCTGAAGCGCTGAACAACACAAGCTGAATTCATATTTGCCCGTTGAAACCGTATTGACGGTAAATTTTTGCACTATACAGTAAGATGTACTTTTTTCTCATGTTTTGAACCCTGCGCCCAGTGTGGCTTATGTCGTTTTTTTAGTAGCAATCTCAATATTTGATTTTCAGTTTGAACTGCTATTTTACTCGCCACCAGGGGGCACGCTACCATTTCTTCACGTTCCAAGTCGCTCTTATTTTGAAAAGAAATGTATTGTTTCTGTCATGGCATCCAAAAGCAATAAATTAGATTCACTAAGGTTTGAGAACCTCCGGAACTAAAGGTGTGAATGGACATTGGTAATTTAAACCTCTGTGGAAGCAGATTACTGTATATTTCAGATTATAAAACTTTTTTTTCCCTTATCTTCCATTTTATAGTCCAATGCATCTTATTTGCAGTGCTTTTTACTAGCCACCAGGGGGCATTGTCCTAGTAAACAAACGTAGACCGAAAACTCTTGAAGTATTCATTTTGAGTTTGAGCTTGGCCATTGGAGGGCATTTTTCACTAGTAAATGCAACCAGGCACATGACTGTTGTATTGGTGCAGTATTCAGACGTTATACGAAGTGTGCAGATGTTTTATTTAAAATATGTGCAGCATATATATGTGTATATATATATATATATATATATATATATATATATATATATATATATATATATATATATATATATATATATATATATATATATATATATATATAGATATATATATATATAGATATATATAGATATATAGATATATATTTACTTTTACTTTTTTTTACTATTTACTTTTACTTTTTATATTTACTTACATTATAAGCATTTGAAATGTTCATTCTATGTGTTTTAGAAAATTCCCCAAAGCAATTTGTCACATCATTATATACTATATAACTGCGAAATCATTGCGTGTCGCTGACTTGTTTTGTTCGTTGAAAATATGACCGAGGAAGTCAACCTCAAATCAATTGTACGTGCATATTTAAAAGCATGAAAAGTGTGTTTTGCCCCCACTGCGAGACGCCTCTCGCATAGAAGCCCGCATTCTCAACGGGCCCCTCGCCTCACACTCTCTTTTTCGGGAGGGGGCGAGAAGGCGCCGCCGTGACCTTTTTGAATTTCACTGAGGAGAGGCGCTCCCCTCGGGAGAGCAGCCTGAGGGTCGAATCTTGACGTTCGGCGCAAGTCTAAAAGGAACCTTAGAATGTTTTGCGTATTTCAGAGAGCCGTTTGACCTCTCGCGCGTAGGCCTGCTCTGTTATTTCATCCCTTAATTAAAATTGTGCCACAGTGTACATATATATATATATATATATATATATATATATATATATATATATATATATATGTGTGTGTGTGTGTGTGTGTCATTGTGTGGGCGGAAAATGTCGTTTTTAGCCTTACATGTATGTTTCAATGCCTTTGAAAGAACGTTTGTGTGTATTTACGTTTAAGAATACTTGCCAATACGTTCAAACGTATTGGTAAGTATTTTCGAACACGTATATGTACTGTATGTTCAAACATAGGTAGGTTTGATACGATCAGGTTCACCTAATCGACATTTGTGAAAATTAAGAACGAGAAAAGGCATTCATTTCTGCTCGTGCATGAGGAGAACGGAGAAGGACTGCACAACTCCAATTCTTCTGCATTCTGTCACCCTTCTGTGTTTATTTCAATCACAATTGAACACTTTTGACTCATTAGAGCTACCCTACTATGTCCTGTTGTCCTATGCAGAGGACATGCTGGTCTTTGGGCTGCATTTATTTTTGCTGTCTTGCTAGGACAAAACGGACACAGCAGTGGACACAAATGCATAGTTTGAATCTCAGGAGGCTAAATTTGATCAAATACACACTATTGGTCACTCTATGACATCGGTATAAATAGTTGAACAAAAGATATATTATTTGTAGCAAATAATCCACTGTGCATCAGGATTCCTTTAATACAAGCAGAAATATCAGAAGAAAAAAAAGTGGCGCCACCTCTAACGCTACATGTCATCATTACCCTAACGACAATCTGGAGCTCCATAAAATGCAAATGGGAAGTTCATACATGAAAGTGCAGCTATAAAAAAAAAAAAAGGAGAGTGCAGCAGCGGCGATTGACTCAATTAGAGGTGTGTCCTTTAATGGCATTAAAATTTGCCTTTTAACGCTTTCCAACTTAAAATCCGTTTGCAGTAAGTAGTACCTGCTTCAGATCGTACGTAGCGATGATTCAAAGCAACATTGTGCCCTAATTGCACCTTAAAATAGGCGCTTTATATGACAAAGATCCCGCGACGCCTTCTAATGAGGAGCGCAACATCTCTTGTTGTCACGGCAACCGCCATCATTGCTTTAGGGATGGGACCAGCCAGGGCAACGAATCCTCAAACAAGTGTCAGGGCTCAACTTAACGTTTTTTATTATTTATGTCATTTGGATGCTTTTGTTGTGTTTGTTTTATTTGGAGTAAATGTGGAGTTTTTTGTGCAGTTTTCCATTTATCGTATTTTCGTACTATGTGCCCACACTAGAGTATTAAAAGCCACAAGTTGTAACGACAGATATTTAATTAACCTTGCGGTTTTATCTTACAAATTATGCACCAACATATTTTCAAGCTCTTACCTACACACTCCGGTTGTTAAAATACTGCGCCAACACAACAGTAACATGCCTGGTTGTGTTTAGTTTTGGAGACTGCCCCCTTGTGGCTAGTAAAATAGCAGATGTTAGAGAGAGGTTTACTTCTGGTGTGAAGGAAAAACTGACAATAAAATGCGTTGAACTATAAACCACGGGGTTCAACACCTGAGAAAAAAGTCAGATTATAGTCCAAAATTCACAGGACTATTCTTCATTGTTTTACAATTTTATATTTCACTTTTATTAATTTTAACTCGTTGAATGCCAAGGACGTATTTTCACGTTTTTTTTTGTTTTGTTTTGTTTTTTTTTAAGTCGGGACATTCAATCCCAGAATCGATTTTATACTTAGGTATCTTTAAATTAATGCACTTAAGTATCAATTTAAGAGTTAAGTATCTGGGATTAAGTATCTAGACTCTTTAAAAATGTGCAAATACGAGTTTAATATCATTAACTTTTTTATTTATTTATTCATTTATTTGCCTTTAACAGATCCTTTTTTTTTTTTACACGCTGCAATTTTAATCAGCCACACAACTAAGTGCAAATTAAATACCCCCCCCCCCCCCCCTCCCTCACACCTCCCATCTTCCTAATACCTCGCACAGCTAATCCAATTCATTATCAGTGGGGGACTTTTTTTTTTCCCTCCCCTGAGCTGTCAGAGGAGACAAAAGCGCTGGCAAATATGGATGTTTCTCGCTTTTCATCGGGTTTGCGCGCGGCCCCCCCACCGGGATGCTGTAGCGAGGGAGGCCGAGGAAAAAAAAATCTACCTGGGAGGGGGGTGCATTGTATTACCTGCTTTGTTGATGGAGGTGGCATTCATAAAGAGGCGGGAGGGGCTAATTGAATGCTCGAAAACAACATTATTTATAAGAATTTTTAATTTACGGCCATGACGTGCAAGGGAATGCTTATATCGATCTTTTGTGAAATATGTCCGCAGTCACGAGGTGTTGGATCAAGAAACAATTTTTTGGGGCACGTTATCATAACTGGCTTCAAGTGAAGCCACGCCGTCTTCCTCACTACAAACTGTAATCCCAACAGCGGCCAGAGGCGGCGCCAAAACCGAACTGTGTTGAAGTGCACCCGGTGACATTTTAACAACCCCACGACGACCCCCCCGAGTCGGGTCTTCGCCTTTTCGCTGTTATTCTATAAATATCGGCTCTGGTTCCCATGTGCGAGCGTGCGCTTAATTGAGACGGACCCCCGCTGACCCCCCGCTGACCCCGTGTAGGGCCGGGCCCTCGGCGACACCGCCTGTCAATCACGCCCGCTAATTGGTAGCGCGGATGACCAAGTTGGACAGAAAGCGGGAAAAAAAAAATGACTTCTCAAGACAAGATGCTCCCGTCTTGTCAACCGCTCGTGTAAAATCGAATGATTCAAACATTTCCCCCACTTCTGACGCCCCAAAAAACTTATTGGGGGCTAGATTCACGTTGCTGGAAAACCATCTGATTTCTTCAGCGCGAATGATAGAATGGAATGATTGAAATGTCCGAGGACAGCGTGCATGTGCAATTTTCTCCACCGTATCCCACTTCTCACACCAAAGCAGACCTTGGGCTAATTCCAGCTCTCCTCTGAGTTGTTTTTCTCCTGTTTTTAACCACTGATCAGAGCGCAACGGAATGGCTGAAATTTCAAAAGGCAGCGTGGTAGCTTATCCAATTTTCACCATAACTTCCCGCTTCTAACACCAAAAAAAATGTTAGCGGCTGACCCCGGTTCCCTAGAGAGCTGTTTTTCTCGGACTATTACCCGCGTTGTTAACCGCAGGTCAAAGTACAATGGAATGATTAAAATGTCCAAGGACGGCACGGGTGCTCGCCCAATTTTCTACCGAATCGCGACACATGGACGAGATCCCGCTTCTGACGCCAAAATAAGAAAAGAATATGTTCGCGCGCTGGAGGTCTCGTCAACTCCGAGAGACCATTGGGAGAGGTTTGAACCCTGTTAAAATGCGGCGTGGTGGGAGGTCTATTTTCTCTCCATCTCGCCTGACTCGGCAGGGAGTGTGTTCGTGTGTGTGTGTGTGTGTGTGTGTGTGTGTGTGTGTGTGTGTGCGCGTGTGTGTGTGTGTGCCTGCAGGTTTAAGCCGGGGATCAGAGGTAGGTGGTAAGGCTGCTTGGCGTTGTAAGATCTTTCCTCCAGATTAAAAGGGAGAACCAGCCAGCGTTTTTATCAGGAGGTCACAAGGAGAGCTGAGATTTAAGGGTCACTCGGTTCATCTTTCCTTTTTTTTCCCCCCACGGATGCTTGCATACATATTTCAATATGAAGGGGGAAAAAAAAAAGTGTGTTTGATCTTGTAGTGGTTTGATAGAATTGTGCAGTTGCTGAAAAGGTCTAATTGAAATATCGAGATGTGATAAGTGACAAATTTTCTTCCAGACCTGTAGGTGGCGACAGTGTGCCCAGGCAAATACAAACTAATCCGATTTGAACGTTTACATACGTTATTAATTGTATTTGAAGTGTATTAATGTATTCATGTGTACAGTAGCAGTCAAAAGTTTGGAAACAGCTTCTAATTTAGTGTTTATTTTTGTTCTTTTACATTTTTAAAACTAATAATAATCATAAGAAACATTAAAGGAAGGAAGTACCAGTTTAAAGTTTGGAAAGACTTTGTAATTTCGTGTTTTTGTTTGTTTTTCATTTTGAACATTTCTTTAATTGTACTGTAGATTACTACTGAAGTCTGACATTTTGGAAAAAAAAAACATAATATGTTTTGCAACTTTAATGCTTTTTGTCACCTTTTGCTCATTTATTATGCTATTAAGAAGAAATATGAATGCAATTATTTGGTAAAAATATTTAAAATCAAACCAAATATGTCGTGGCAATTTTTATTCCTCTTGTCAATTTTTTCCCCATAAAACAGTTTTGCACATCTTGGTATTTTCTCAGTCAGTTTTATGATGTGGGTAAAGGTGTTGCCACATTTTTGACTGTTTTTTTATTTGTGTAAATCTCACGCCAGTGGAGTGAGATTAACTTTATGAAGATAAATGACGTATTTTTATGCAGATCCAGGAGTTTTCGTCATTTGTATAAATAAATAACTAAAACGCGAATTAAATAAACCATCAAATACATGCCACTTTAGTCTACTATTAAATCAAACAGCATCGTAAGTCATTCCCAAGGCAGAGAGCGTCACCAAGTGGAGACTTTTTGTCATTACATTTCGTGTAAGATTTCAACTCCGGACAACCAACGTGAATTATTGCATGTACTGTTTAAAAACTAAAAAAAAAAAGGCTGTTTTTGACAGAACAGTATCGTTAAATTACGGTACCGCATTTATATATTTTACATTGATACTGCTGATTTTACACAGTTCATTTTGTGAATGTAAAAAAAATGTAAAAATTGTAGAAATTGGGTTACAATCATTTAATAGTACTTTTCTGAGAACCAAGTTGCTGATATTTTACTGTAAAAACAGCATTTTTTTTAACTATACGCGGCGTAAAAATAAATAATAAAATAATTTTTGTCTTTCTCATCTCCTGCTATTTAGGCAAATTCCATAGTTGTCATTGAGCTCAGCAATTTATCTGAAATAGCTAAATGAAAGCTTTCAGATTTGAGGGTTCATATTACGGACCCCAAATACATTTCCGCCAGAAGTCCATCCCCTAATCTTGAGCCACCCAAAAAACGATCCAATAGGCTGCTGTCTAATTGGATGGATGACGAGCAGCTGTGACTCCCAGCTGATGTCAATCAAGCTCATTTGGCGCATTCGGCTTCCTTTTTGTCAAACTTGAGATTTAAAGCTAGCTAGCTTGCGTTTCTGGTTGGTCCAACATGTCTCAGCTGTTGTTTTTTGTCCTTTGTTTTTTCTGGACCGCCGTTCGGACAGGAAGCGTTTCCAACGAGAGGCCGCGCTGCTATCGGCCCGTCCCCCGTAAACCCAACTGGGGAGTCAAGTGAGTTTGTTGTGCCCTAGCATTCATTTCAATGGAATGTGATGATTTGGAACAAATATTATTTTTAATGCAGTGATTGCTTTAATATTTCAAATTAAGAGCAAATTAAGTGGAGCATGGAGCAACTTCTTGCTAAGTCTTCATAGGTACCACCCAAGGGAACATTTACAAACCTGGTTTCTCGCAGAACCGCACCACGGCCCCACGAGGTCCTCAATTTGATTCAGCTACCTAAAACATGGGACTGGAGGAACGTGAATGGCGTCAACTATGTCAGCGCCACCAGGAACCAGCACATCCCCCAGTTTTGCGGCTCCTGCTGGGCCCATGGCAGTACCAGCGCCATGGCAGGTGGGGAAGACGTACATTGTTGTGTACAAGATGTCAATCAACTGTTGATCAATTGTTGCGTTTTATTAAATGTAAAAAAATATATATTATTGAAGATTGGGGATTTTTTTTCTTGATCTATTGAACACCTTTGCAAAAAATAACACAACAAAGTGTTTAGATTGTTTGTACACAGAAGTTTCAATTTTGAATCGCCCGTTCTCATGTCTTCAGGTTTTTGTTGTTGTTGTTTTTTTTGTTTTTTTGAAGCCATGGCCTCACAAACATGTCTTTGGGTATTTCACAGCGTGTTAGCACCCTCTGTTGGTGAGGATCTGTCACTTTTTAAAAACGTTGCTTGCCTTTGAGTATTCCTTGTAGTGCTTGGGATATTTGTGCAAGGTTTTTAAGACGTAGTTAGTTAGTTATTATAGTGCCCCTAGCGGTGGATAGGGGAACTTCACTTGCAATGTCTCTTTTGAAATGCTCAAAATGATTTAAAATCTGTTTCACAAACTATACTTTTTGCAATTATTGTACATAAAGGGGTGTAGGTGCTTGATCAGAAAGCAGTGTTTAGAATTGTGTGTGTGTGGGGATACACACACAATGTGCGCCCTAAGTTTGGATTTCTTTTTCTTCCCAGATCGCATCAACATCAAGCGGAGAGCGGCGTGGCCTTCGGCCTACCTGTCGGTCCAGCACGTGCTGGACTGCTCCGACGCCGGCACTTGTCACGGGGGCGACCACGGGGGGGTGTGGGAGTACGCCCACAAAAACGGCATCCCGGATGAGACCTGCAACAACTACCAGGCCATTGATCAGAGTTAGCATGTGTTGAGTATGAATTATGGGCCCACCCATGGAGATTTTTTGTACATATTTTTTAATTATGTGGTAGTGTTAAATTGTTCAAGGTTTATTTTTAGTTGCTAACTTGCTTTTTGCCTTTCCCGGCTGCAGAATGTCATCCTTTCAACGCGTGCGGGACATGCATGACTTTTGGCCGGTGTGACAAGGTGCAGAACTACACCCTGTGGAGAGTTGCTGACTATGGAGCCATCGCAGGAAGAGACAACATGATGGCGGAGATCTACACCAGAGGACCAATCAGGTTTTGTCAATTTAGTGGGGGGAGGGGAACCTACGCCCCCTTTATGTACAAAAATTGTAAAAATGCGAGAGCGGCAAAAGTAACTGTGCTGTGTGTTTATATTTTTGAAATTGAAATAAGAATATTTATGATGTCATAAGTAGAGTATTACAAGTTTTGCATTATGGGAGTCCAGGCTAGGCCAGTCATAAGATGGCCGCTAGCGCTTGGACTGTTAATAAAAAAAAAAAATCTATTCAGCCCCGTTCACAAGTTGCTGTTGAAATGCAAAAAATCGGAGGAATTGGGTTCAAATTTGACTATTTCCATATTTGCATGGCAGTAAATGAGCTTGACATGGGCTAAATTTGACACGTAATTTGGTGCACCTCTCCACCTCCCGTTTAAAAGCATTTAGAAGGGACGTCTGCGTGGCATTTTAAAAGTCGTCATGTTTAGGCAATCTTTGCAATATTTTAGCCTCTTTTTAGTGTTTTTTCCTGTGTGTTTTTCCTTTGATATCACACATGAAAAAGCCAGAGTTGGGTCAAAGTTTCCCCCAGGGGTAAATGTTGAAGATAACTTGCAATTTTGGTGTTTAGCAAGTCATAATTAGCATTTTGCGGGTCCCTGGGCCTTCGGTTTGACACCTGCCATCCAAAGAAATCCAAGTGCTTCATGAAGCTTCGTCAATCACTAATAAATTAGAACTTAATCCGGTTTTATTTCCTGATTTATTTCCTTGTCGTGCAGCTGCGCCATCATGGCAACACAAAAACTGGACCGCTATACGGGCGGTCTGTACACGGAATACGTTAAGGAACCCTTCATCAACCACGTGGTGTCGGTGGCCGGCTGGGGGATGGAAAACGGCACGGAATACTGGATCGTGCGCAATTCCTGGGGAGAGCCCTGGGTGAGTCCTACCAAGATGGCCACTGCCGACGTCCGATGTAACTGAAGATTTCCCACAGGGCGAGCGGGGCTGGCTTCGGATCGTGACCAGCGCCTACAAAGGAGGAAGCGGATTTCTCTACAACCTGGCTGTGGAGGAAGACTGCATGTACGGTGACGTCATTGTACCCGCGTCGTATTAGACGTATTCCGAGAAAACTAGAAACCAGAATCGATTTCCAGTCAAAATAAACGTGGTATAGAAAACGGTGCTGGGCCGTTCATTTGTGGTTGAAGTTTTACCTTCAGGTGTTTTTTTGTTTTTTTTTTTCTGTTTCCATTCCGCAGCTAACTTCCTCAGGGAAAGGATTCACAGCGTGTTTCGTAAATTCACGAATGTACTTTTATTTTGGAAAGTACTGTTTGTCATGGACTAGACTTGATTTTGAGTTAACTGCTTTTTTAGTTGCCACCAGAGGTCATTGTCAACCAGTAATTTCAAGCCGGCATGTTACTGTTGTGTTGGTTTGTATTCTAATTGTCAGTATTATTTTGAAATTACGTTGGCACGGCTCATATTTCCATTTTCAATCTGTTTCGAACGCACGATGTTGCTGTAATCAAGCAAATTTTATTTATTTTTTTAGGGGCGTAGCTTATCCGCTGTAAGAAATGTATTCGACGATAGTAAGGAGAATATCTCAATTGTTTTAAAGGTCATGTAAGACGTGTTTGAAATAAACTTTCGATTCACTTCCGGGACTTTATCATTCCAATGGGAATCAGTCACTGGGCGCTTTTTTTCTGGAAGAAGAGCTCCACCATCCCGTGAAGCTGCGACTTAATGCCGTAACAGTCTGGCCTTGCTCGGATCAGTTCCTTGAGCTCCTCCAGGCTTTTCTCTCTCTGGTTCCTGATGATCAGTACCACGGAGCAGCCTGAGGGGCAGAGCAGACCTTGGCTCTCCAGAGCCAGAAGGTCCGCGAGGTACTCCCGGGGGTCATGGTCCATGAGCACCAGGTTGAAGGTGTCGCTAGTCCCTGGTGTTTGTTGCAGAAAAGTGCGCAGTTTTGGGATGGTCTCGCCTGAGCTGCCTGTCAGCACCTGGAACTACAGTATATGCATAGTTGCCGTTTTTGGTCATTTTTGGCGCCAACGTGTATTTGTTTTAGACCTGTACAACTTCTTTACACATTATGGTTCAAATTATTTTCTACCTGTACATTTTTTTGCAGGATTTACAATATTTTAACCTTGAGAGTATTTAAGATTATTTTAATCTGCCCAAATTTAATGAATGACCTTCCTATATCTGAGTGTGTTTAAAGCCGGCGTGTTACTGTTGTGTTGGTATGTATTCTAATAGTGTGTCAGTGTTATTTTGAAAATTACGCTGGCGCAGCTCATTTCCATTTTCAGTCTGTTTCTGCAGGATTTACAATATTATTTAACCTTGAGAGTATTTAAGCTTATCTTATTTTAACCTGCCCAAATTTAATGAATGACCTTCCTATACCTGAGTGTGTTTGAAGCCCGCCACCAGGATGATCTCCTCGCCAAGGTCGGCCACCGCCGGATCCTTCTCCACCGTGAGCAGCTTTCCGTCAGGGGGAAGCAGACGCAGCAGGAGCACTGAGCTGTAGCCGCAGTGCGTGCCCAATTCCAGAACCCGAGAGGGACGGACGCGCCTGGCCGCCTCGTCCAAGGCCTGGCCTGGGTTGGCATCACAAGTCTGCTTTGATATGTCCATGTGAGTACATTTTTCCTCCTCATTCCCTCAAATATCAAGTCGGAAAACCATTTGAGTATCAATTAAATGGGGGCAGGGCAAAATGCTAATACAAAGTGTTTTGGCGCCATCTTGTGGCATTTTAGGGCATTACAAAATTAGTTCAGAAACCACAGATAGGTAAAGGCTTAGAATGAGTGACAAACTATGCTAATGTCTACATAGTTTTTTGGACACCAAAAGTCCGTTGAAATTTATCCTGAGCATAAAAACAGCAAATAGTTGAGTTTTGGGGGTAAATAACAGCCAATGAAATTATTAAATCAGACAAACTGAATCTGCACTGACCGATCTGCCGGCCGACTGCGGCGGAGGCGTGCGTCTCTGCGTAGCGGTCAAATGTCTCCAGGACGCTCTCGGCGTTACCGTGGGTACACCGGGAGAAGACGAAAGCGTGTGTCCTCTTGGCGCAGGGGTGTCCTCGCAGCACCCGCAGCGTCCAAGCCAGCGCGTCGCGACACAACTGAGCTGCTCGGGCCCGACGGCGATCCAAAGCCACCAGGACGGCGGGAAGGAGCGGCATGGATGCTGCCATCACCCATAAAGACATTTTGACGGTGCTCTGCAATGTTTTTGGAGAAATGAACATTTTTAAATGAACACAAATGGAATTGCAACACTAAAATAAAAATAAAAACAAAATAATGCAGGAATATATTTTTTTCTGCAAAAATAACAATTAAACGTCTAATAAATTGTTTGAATTTGTGGTAAGTAGTAATAGAAATCTGCAGTTCGTAATAATTTTTCATAGGTTTTACAGTTCGTATTTAAACAGTGAATTGTTGTCAGTGGGAAAAAAAAACTTTAATGTGCTGTTTTTCACGATTTAGAATAGAAACTATACTAACTTCAAGACTTGGGGAACTGTCTTTAAATAGTTTATATTGTCGGAGTACGTGAAGAAAGATAAAAACAAAACAAAACGTGATTATTTGAATGGGCCTGAAACGAAATAAAGGTCCCGAAAGTACAATAAACACACAAATATTTATTTTAGCCATTACACATATGGAAATAAATGAAAAGGCTTGTCAAGTTAATCTTTGGCTCCCCCTGTCGACAAGCGTTTTTAAATGAACTCAAAACTAACTGCGCATTTAAATGTATAATCCTTAAATAAAACTTCTGTTATGTTTCTTTACTACATTAACACAAAACATAACCAGATGGGATATTTATAACAATTTGATGATAAAACGCGCGCTTTACGAGCTACGTATGCCAAAAATTACATAGCATATATGTTTTTAAAAATCTAATGAATTAAGACGCTGTAAATTGGGAGTGGTGCAGTTAACTTACCTTGTGTGTGTTTGTGTCGTCCTGTCAAGCACAGATGGAGCCGCTGACTGGCAAAACACACGCACACACAGGTCAGCCACTTGACTCCTGTTGCAGGTATCCAAGACGTCTTGTGGCAAAGAAATAGAAAAAAAAGCGCCCGAAAGACACCTCACAGGCACAACATGTGCATATTTAATAAAAGACCAAAAAGAAATATGTTTTTTTCTTTATTATTGATTATAGTGGTAGTAGATTGCGCTCTGCGACGTGCCGTTAGTCCACCTGAATAAAGTTGCCCCAAAGAAGCTGCGTTAGCGCAGCAAATCCGGTTTCGCTTCACAATAAGAGCTAAATTCACAATAGGCGCTAAATCACAAATGCAGCTCCTTTATTGACAATAGCTTTTTAATATTACTCGGACATCGCCAAATTTTGATTTAGTGGCTAAAAAACGTTTTCTGCTTGAATCGAACCAAACCGATTTTAAATCAGCGTTTAATCCATTAAAGCAAGCATTTGTCTTTGCAGAATAATTTTATACACCCGTGTTCATGTTCTAATTCGCATACGTTCTGTAAATACTTGCTATATTTGATGCAATATAGACTGTGTAATGTACAGTATTTAAAATGTTTTCCGTTTATCACTTTTGCAAAAAACTATAATCAAGCGGAACACATCACGTGACTATGGAGAGCCAATCAGCGTAGATAAAACGAGTTGCCAATCGAGGCTGGGAAGGTAAATCAGTTAGCGTAATTCAAACTGTAGATTCGCAACATTCCTCCTCTTTCTCTTTTTAATTTTTCTCTCGCAAGAGCACACGATAAATATACACAATTCACGTTTTAAAGACGCTAACGTGTCCGTGAACAACTATCGCGAATATTCATGCCTTTAAAACGTCACGCCACCAAGAGGTACGATCATAAAATGGCCACCTGCGTGTGGCGCTTTATTTTGTCGCTAGCTTGTGCGCGTTCCTACCGGAACCAGTGTCGACGACCGGAGCGAGCTTCATGCTAGCTCCCCCGCCCCCCCTTCCCCCAGCAGCTTGTCGGCCCGGTCGCCACAGTCGTCTCCGTGGAGCTCAAGCGGAGGGGAGCCGCCGTGGCTCGACTTGTCTCGCCGGTGCTGCGACTGCGACATAAACCTCCGGAGGCCGACTCATTTGGAATAGCGGCGCTAGCGAGCAGCTTCAATTGATATTTTTGGTGGACGGAAGTGTCTTAAGGACGCTCGGGTATGGCAAGCCCGGTGGCACACACCGGACAGTCTCATCAGCATCAGCCGGTGACCGCGTCCGCTTTCCGGGAGGCGCAGAAATGGATCGAGGTGAGTCCCCCGCTTGCCAAAGGCGAAGTGTCGCGTCGTGCATCATGTGTGAGAATTTGTTTGCAGTTTGCGTCCTCTCGCTTTGCAACATCATCGCCTCGTCACCTGTTGAAAGGTAACCTACATTAACAACATTCGTCAAATGACAACAAAAATAATAAAAGCCGTATATAGGAACTTTTCCATACTTTACATTGTAAATCGTGCAAAAATGTTGGTATTTTTTTAAAATTCACACCACGTTTTAAATCTGGGCGTGTTTGCTTGTTTTTCTGATGCATCAACGGCAACAGGTTGAAAAATTACCAGTGCAGTAAGTCAACTTTATTCTTCTTGCTAGGGCGTTTCGTCATTGCAGATGCAACTTTTACAGCAGTGGTTTCCAAAGTACGGTACGGGGGGCCATTTGCGACCCGCCGTGCATTTTTCACAGGCGTTAGAAAATCACCAAAATCAACATTTTAACCTGTCACCGAGGCTACTTTAGAAATAAATGTTGATGGTGGTAGTGTGCAGAGTGATAAAGGAGATTGTAAAATTATACCGCCACTTGTGATAATGAACTTTATATGCCATTAAGATTTTCACGATACGTGGTATAAAAAAGTTCTGACGTCCCTGATTTGCATCATTGAAGTGACACAATTCCAATTAAAACTGCACGATAATATATCACACTGGACAAACGTAAATCAAATCGCCAAAAAATAGAGTGCAATGTGGAACAGGAGCCTAAGTTTCTGCTTTTCAGTAATCCCCGATGGAGCGTAAAATAGTACCGCGGATCCCACATAATGAGATATGATCCATATTTGAAGTGTGCCAGCAGAAACAATGAGCGCATCATGTGGAATGGATTTTTGCCTCCATGCCAGGCCGGCCCAACAATCAGCGCACAAGCGGCGTTTTGTTTCCCGCCGGGGAGAATTTCAGTGACAGCAACTCATCGCTTTTGACTTGTCGGACCGCTCGCTCAGTCCAGCGCATGAAAACTCTGATGAATGGCTTGCTATGTGGTTTTTTTTGTTGTTGTTGTTGTTGCTGGGCGGAATGTAGCCGGGCAGATCTGATAAATGCCCCATTTCCAATGATTTGAGTCATGCAACGGGGCCATAGCTAGGTATTTGAAGCCCCCCCCCACACACACACACACACACACAAAAAGGAAACACAATATTATTGCTAAAGACAATCAAGGTTTTGTTTATGTACTAGTCAAAACAATGGATACAAATTGAGGGAAAGCAATAATGCGCCAAAATATAGCACAAAGTGCCATTTGATTGAATAATCTATTAAAAAAAAACTTGAAATAGAATTTTTTTTCGAAAAAAACATTTTCAAAAAAATACACAAATATTTGGAAGTAATATGAGACGTTTTAATGCATATTTAAAAAATCTAAAAAATACTAGAAAATGTATTTCAACACAACAAGATGAATAAAATATGTAAAAAAACACAAATATTTGAAATTAATACAAGACAAAAAACAGAATAAGTGACTCAAAAAAACATTTTTGTCCTTTTTTGTTTCTGACATTACATTTTCCATTTCCATTTTTCATCACTGGACGCTTACTCCAAAATCCTTTTAAAAACAGCCTTTTTTTTTTTTTTTTTGCGTCTAATTAGCTTTTATGATGACACAATTGTTTACCGAGCAACTTAAATGCGATGACAGCCTGTTCCTTTTACATCGACGCCGATACATCAGAACTTGAGTTGTTTTGTACACCCGATACTCTTCGCACAAAAAAAATCTCGCTAATCTCGGTCCAAACTTTGAGGCATCTTTTCATGCGACAAACTCCCGGGCGGCTTGTTGCCATCACCCAAAGGCCTTCTGTTGACCTAGAATGGGATCAGTGCACCGAGCTGAATAGGTAACCGATAGCGCAATGGCGTTGTTGTTCTTCTGGCTCTTCCCCCCCTCGGGGAAGGAGCGGGCCCGTATCGTTGGCCACCTGGCTCGCCCGGAGGAAATCAGAGGCAGCTCACTGTAAACGGATGAATGGGTGAAACGAGGCCTCCTCGTTCAGGAGCGAGGCGCTCGGTCATCCGTCTGCTACACGGTGATCGGACTATGCCCACCTTTCAATCGATCAATCAAATTTTATTCGGATAGCCCTGAATCACCGACGTCTCAAAGGGCTTCACAGGCGAAAAGAGGTCATTTCGGTGTAAGGTACGCAACAGCATCCCCTGTCAAATCTCCCAGAAGGGGAAGGGAAAAACTCAAAAACCCCAATTTGGGGAAAATCAGAAACCTTCAGAAGGGACCACAGGTGGGAGGAGCCTCCTTCCAGGCCCACAGGTTGAAGTGGATGCTGCATGTACCAAATACAGACAAAAATCTGGACCTGAGGCTCACTATCACCAAAAAATGATAGTTTACCAGATTCTCCATCAGAATGCCCCTCTTGATGCTCTAATACCACCTTAGATGCCGGGAAGTTTGCAAGACTACTTTCGTCTCCAATCCGAGAACCCAGAGGCATATAGTCCAAACGCTTTGACCCTTTTCCCGTTGATCACTTCCACTAATTACCCGCCGTTTTTTATGATGCCATCTGCCTCCGCTCTATCGATCGCCCCGGTTCTCAGGCAAAGTGGGTCGCTTTGCGTGACTCCTAAATCAAGCTCTCGTTTTATTGACATCGTACCAAGTCATCCTTAAATGAGGCCTGATTGAGACGAGCGGGATTATATCAAATATCGTTGATGTTTGATGGCTAGGACAGAGACTGAGGATCCTACCCCGATCAGAGGATGTTTCTAATTGGGTCACGCAGACTGAAGCGCTCTCCTACTTTTTGAGCTGTGACACAAGGGAGCTGGACTCTTTTGGCTGCCTTGTGTAAACCCACCAGAGGCCACTCTGCCAGTTGTAGAACCACCTTGTGATTATACGGTGAGGAGATATGCGCCTAGCTTTTCTCTTCCAGTTTTGGCGGTTTAGGATGACCTCAGTCCGTCGGAGAGATAGAGCTGCCTTATTCCGATTTGATTTGTATCCGATTTTTGTCTCCTCGTAAAACATTTCTCAACGTTGACTTAGAAAAGAAAGACCCTTATATAGTACATTCCAATTGGCTACAGTGCTAGTGAGATAGCCAAACAAGGAGCAGTCTTAAGGTAGGTGTACAACTAAAGACCTTAAATCACCAGATTTTTGTCCTGTTGACTATTAATATTTGATTACCTTATTTTCTGCACTATAAGGCGCTCCGGATTATAAGGCGCACCCTCAATTAATGTCATTTTACAACTTTTTCCATATTTAAGGCGCACCTGATTATAAGGCGCACCCTCAATGATATATTTTAAAACCTTTTCCATATATAAGGCGCACCAGATTATAAGGCGCACCCTCAATTAATGATATATTTTAAAACCTTTTCCATATATAAGGCGCACCAGATTATAAGGCGCACCCTCAATTAATGATATATTTTAAAACCTTTTCCATATATAAGGCGCACCAGATTATAAGGCGCACCCTCAATTAATGATATATTTTAAAACCTTTTCCATATATAAGGCGCACCAGATTATAAGGCGCACCCTCAATTAATGACAATTTAAAACTTTTTCAATCACAATATGGTAATACTCAAAGTAATAACTCAAAACTCTCAATAGCATAATAACTCAGTCAATACAACCGACCTTGTTCAACTGTAAACACACAAAAGAAACAGGTAAAGTTTACTTAATTCCCCATCTACGAATCCCAATCTCAATATTGATCCATATATAAGGCGCACCTGATTATAAGGCGCATCATCAGCTTTTTCAAAAAAATTAAGGCTTTTAGGTGCGCCTTATAGTGCGGAAAATACGGTACTTGAGTTCCTTCATGAATTGTTAGGTGTAGCCCTACAACATTTAATATCATGGCAGTGATTTAACTGAATAATCATATGTAAGTGATCATGACTAATGAATGACTTTCACTGTCCACGCATTCGCTTCTCCCCAGCTGAGAGTGTCAACTAATTCCTGGAGTGGAATGGCTTACATTAAAGCGGGGGCCTCTTGAGCGCTGTTATCACCATCCTCTCGCTAGTAGCAAGGGGATAAAGTCTAATCCTGACTAATCTAGCTAGCTGCACCTCCCTCTTTTGGGGGAGGGGGGCGAGCGGGAGTGTGCTTTGACAGCTCCCGTAACACGGCCCGTGTCCCACTTGGACGCCATCAAAGTGCGTGGATTCCGGAGATTTTCATTGGCCAAATTCTTTTTCATGTCTTCGTCAAAAATGTTTTTTTTCCATTGTCAGTTACTTTAATTGGAACTGCAAGTTCCCGTTTTTCCATACTCCTCATTTTGACGCGATATGACTTGTTATCTAACTAGTATTGTGTTTGATGTTGGTCCAAGAATGCATCTGTACAAATAAAGGCCTCCCCTCTACTTTGAGTAAATAAATCCTCCCCATTCACTATTTGCATAAATACGGTGACATGCTTTGAATGTTCTCAGCCTTAAGCTGGTTATGTACTGTACATAATGTTTGACATGAGAAAGTTAAACGTTTAAAGCTTATTGACTCATTCAATCCCATAGACATATTTTTACAGTTTTTTCAATTTCAGGTAACTGTATTTTTCCCTTTTTTTCCAACTATTTGACTCAAATATTAATATGGCTCGTACTATAATAATCAATTACTTAAAGGGACACTGTAAGATTTAGACCGTTTTTCATTAAAAAGGAAAAGATTAAATAATTGTAAAGTTCCAAAACTTGCAAATAGATGTGTTCTTAACAACCAAGAGTATGTTTTAAATTTAATCGCAGGTCTAGCTATCGTTAAACGATATTACATGGGGGTGGCACTTCTCTGAAGGCCGCCATGTTTGTTATCGCTTCGGAAAATGGTAAATGCAGCACCTCCTGCTGACCGTAATGAAAAATGGTCCGAATCTTACACAGTGTCCCTTTAAGGGTATTTTACCTAAAGTAATCAATTACTTAATTCATGAAGGTCTGGATTCTTTATATATACAAAAAAAAAAGTCAAAATACGTCTTTGGGATTGAATGAGTCCAGCAAAAACTCAACCCACGTGACATACGTAAAAGTAGGACGAACGTGACTTTTTTTTCTAAAGCACTTTTCATACGTAACCGTTTTTTGTGCCTCTTTATCGTGAAGTTTTTTTTGTTTGTTTTGGCAACAGGGAGGATAGTTTTATGTAACTGTTCATATCATAATTCATTTTAGGTGTTTGGGAAAAGTGTGAGTAACAAGCAAGTGACCCTTACTCAACCTTGCAAAGAATGCACCGCCGTTCATCTATTTTCCATATACTCTGCGGATTGCTTTCCTCTTCATATCCCAAAGCCCCCTAGGGTGAGGCACAATGCAAGGATTTCTGTACATTTGGGGGGTAAAGCAGTGTTTCCTTCTTTTAACGGGAGCTCAGCACTAACGCGGACTGACAGACGCCCACATTCCCAAGAACGACACACGGACTTGGACAAATTACTGTACTCTTTGTTTGCCGGAACAGTGACCATGGGTGTTTAATTTTTACACATTTTTTGGAACATAAAGCTCTGAAATTACTTTTTGTATCCCCCAAAATGGGTTCTATGGGTCATTCCTGAAAGTCACAGGAATTCTACCAAATTTGTTTCAAGCGGCCATCCAAATCTGTATCATAACTCTTTCGGTTCATTATTGGAAAAGGAAACCTCTAGAGGGCCGTTATATTTTGCATTTTCACTCACCTATCAATGCTAACAGAATATTGTGTGCTTTATCTATGTAAATATGGGTGCTGCCATTGAAAGATTGACTTCCATTCTTCAATTAGAATTGTTGTCGGTAATAGGTGTGTATTAAGTGTGGAAACACTGCCACCCAATGGTCACAGTTATCACTACAGTGCTCAATTGGCATTAGTCAAGGGTGTCCGCTCCTCTCCATCAAAAAATTTGACCAGAAATTTATTGCTTATTATTGCTATAATGCAATAGTTGTAGCGAAGCTTGATGGCTAACCGTAAAATCAAAGCCCGCAGCGTTAAATCAAATTTTGCTAACGAAACATAACAAATGATTATCTATTTGAGGAATGCATCTGTTTATTTTACGATACCGTGTTCCTGTGTCGAGTTCTATTCGTCGTAGGTATAATGGAAACCATGACGGAATATGCGCTTGAACAAAATCGTGCCACCATAAACAGGCTGATGAGCCCCCATTCTGCCACGGTGTTGACACAGTACGTCAGCGAAACTCCTGATTAGTTCGGGCCTGACGAGTACGGCGCATTTTTGTAGTGACGAGAGAAGAAAGCAAGTCTGAACGTGAGGACCAAAGAACACAATCCTATCACTTGGCATGTTTGCGGGGTTCTTTGTTGCTTCTAGACGACACAACATATCTACTCTTAGATGAATCGTGCCCTTGACATCTGTGATGAGATACAGCATTTATGCTGATCCGGCGGTTGCTAGGATACGCTTCTTGAGACTTTTGATTTTCATACTGTAGGAGTTGGTGCTTAGTTGTTGGAGAAAAATCGAAAGAAAGTTGAAATTAATACAAGATCCTTTGACTGGATGTACTTTGCAGCTTTACAAGTTAATGTTTCACATTTTTTGGATCTGCTATTTTTTTTCTCATGATTTAAGCCATGCGGCTTATAGTGCAGTGTGGGTTATTTGCATGTGTTTTTTTGCTAGTCACTAAGAGAAAATCCACCAAGAAAGCAAGCAGCTTTGTGACGAAAAATTGTTTTGTTTTTTTTTCTCACTTTTCGCTGCTGCTGCAGCTTATATACAGATGTGGTTTATAGTCCGAAAAATTCAGTAACTTTTTTTACTCAATGTGGGTGGGATTTAGGGACTTAAAACAAAAGAAACTATTTGGTCAGGGGATGAAATGAGTCCTCAATTAATTAAAATGCCTTGGAAACCAAAATATATGCTCAAGGCATTTTTTTCTGTCTTTGGTACTGTTTATTTAGTGAAGACTGTCAAGGAGAAAAAAAAAACAATCTAACCGCAGCAAATGTTATATATGGCAGTAACAAAGAATATATGAAGTGGTAAGAAATAAACCTTGCCTTGGTACACTTTTATTTTGGTTGACTTGACTCATTACCAACATTAACAACTTCGTCCCAAAATCAAGTTCAAATGTTATTTATGCTAATTAAGGATGCTTAAAAGTGATG
The DNA here is from genome assembly GCF_059441005.1 of Hippichthys cyanospilos. Classification (NCBI taxonomy): domain Eukaryota; kingdom Metazoa; phylum Chordata; class Actinopteri; order Syngnathiformes; family Syngnathidae; genus Hippichthys; species Hippichthys cyanospilos. Next base: position 3,108,196 of record NC_142381.1, read on the forward strand.
CTGATTTATATTCTACGGTACCTCTTGTTGTGATTAGAAGCGGCTCCAAGTTAGCTGCTCGCAGTGGTGAGCCTCACTAAATGCTAGAAGCGTTAAGCTAGCAGCACTCAGATTCACCATATAAGATGACAAGAGCCAAAGAAATTACATATTAAGTGAAAATGTTTTTGTGTTTATTCATAATTTACGTGTAACCATACAAAAAAAAAAAAAAAAAATTACTGTATATCTGATCCGAAATACAAAAAATGTGAAATAAGTCGTCACTAAATGGGTCTTTCATGGGGCCCTAACCTCAATCAAAACGTGGCTGTCACGTACGCTCGATTCAAGCAGGTCAAGGTCGGGCGTCTCGCGGTCTGTTGGATCGGGGCTACGGAGTGGTCAGTGGCCCGTTGTTTCTCTCGGCCTTCCAAGAAAACGTAGCGGGCAGGATATTGGAGACTCAAGGAGGCCCCTGGAAAAGTCCTCATGCTTAGAAAGCTCAGCTGAAAAAGCCGCCGCCAACACGGAGTCTCTTTGTTTCTGTTCCCGCAAGGCTTTGCGAGGAGGGGGTCGTCACTATTCATCTTATGTGGAGTGCGGTAAGGTTTTAATCAGATAAACTTTGTGTTAAGTAGTTTAAAGACGACAGTTTATAGAATTCAAAACAGCGGCGTTCACAAACCTGCGAGAAGCTCCACATCTGCAATCAATACTTTTTCGCAGAAGATCAAAATCAGACCGTTCCATTGGCTTGCCCACCCATCATGTGTAAAAACTAACATCCAAGTAAATGTTTGGTCTGGCGTAGCCTTTTCTGGGCTCGCCAGTCTGAGTTTTGCAAATCGTAATGTCACAATTCAGCTACGATTGTTTATATCAGAGTGCTCTTAAAAAGAGATCCGATGCCATTGACTTTGAATTGACGCTAGTCAATCATCTTCAGATTGTCAAACCAAAGATTTATCGAACCTCCAGCGGCAAAGCAGTCCTTTTCTTCTTACTTTTGAGCTCATCTGGGCTTGGACTCAGGCTTAAGTTAGACTCGAACCTTTGTGACTCTGACTTGACTTGGACTCAGACCTTTGTGACTCTGACTTAATTTGAACATTTGTGACTTGACTTGGACGCTGACCTTTGTGACTCTGACTTGACTCTGATTTGACTTGGACTCAGACCTTTGTGACTGTGACTCTGACTTGAACATTTGTGACTGACTTGACTTGGACTAGGACCTTGGTGCTTCTGACTTGGACTTAAATCTTTGTGACTCTAACTGGACTTGGACTCGAATCTTGGTGATTCTGACTAGACTTGGACTCGGACCTTTGTGCTTTTGATTTGGATTTGGACCTTTATGACTCTGACTTGGCTTGTACTTGAGTCTTTGTGACTCTGACTTGACTTGGACTCGGACCTTTGTGACTCTTGAGTTGACTCGGAACTTTGTGACTCTGACTTGATTTGGACTCGGACCTTTGTGACTCTGACTTGACTTAGACTCGGATCTATGTTATTCTGACTTGACTTGGACTCGGACCTTTGTGACTCTTGAGTTGACTCGGACCTTTGTGACTCTGACTTGACTTAGACTCGGACCTATGTTAGTCTGACTTGACTCGGACCTTTGTGACTCTGACTTGATTTGGACTCGGACCTATGTTAGTCTGACTTGACTTGGACTCGGACCTTTGTGACTTTTGAGTTGACTCGGACCTTTGTGACTCTGACTTGACTTGGACTCGGACCTATGTTACTCAGACCCCTGCGACTCTGACTTGACTCTGGCTCTACCTTTGTGACTCGACTTGACTTGACTCGATAATGGTGGTCTTGACTCCAGCCCTGATATTTGGGCCTCTACTCTCTTGCAATCGACTGCATTTATATCCATTCACACTGTCTGGATGTCTTTTGACTGAAAATCTACTGTATGTGAGATGATGATATAGGTTAGTAGGATGGGGATTTGTGCAGGCTAAATTAAGGAGGCATCATTTGTACGGCAGAAAGAAGCCGAAAAGATCTCGAGGGGTGCATTAGGCAGACGGTTTTAAAGGGATAGAATTTGTTTTCTCACGCTTATTCTGCATCAAACTCGGTCCCCTTTTTGGCACTAGTTGCCATCCTCTACTTAATCCAATACAACCACCAAGGGTTGCAATCCAGCCAAATACTGTTTCCTTTCCTGTTTTGGGGCTCAGAACCTTGTGGAACGAGTCAGAGAATTGGGGGGGGGGGGGGGGGGGGGTAGTGAGCGGAACTCATCGGGCCGGGAGAGGGGTTAATCCGCAGCCCAAACATTGTTCCTTCATTTAATCCGGGTGGAAAAGGGAGGCGCTGGTCGGAATGCTAACATTTAGCTCAGCGTTTGGGCACTTTAGTGGAAATTTTGCTTGTTTAATCAGGGGAGCTTATCAAGATTTGAGGGCAATGACGGAGATAGAAGACCAAGCCAACGGCGGCATTCTGACTGTTCAGCTTTTAAGAAAACGATTGAGTCAAAATATACAAACAAAAATATTGAGTTGATATGGACAAAAAATTCAAAATGTATAATCATATTTTTTTTCACTTTTAATCACAGACATATAAATACTTTTTTTAATGAGTACAGACATTTAATCCCAAATATTTATAGATTTTTTTTTTTTTTTTTTCAACAACTTGTCTAAAGGAGGGTCTAAAAAGTGCTGATACTAAGTGAATAAAATACTAAATTAATCACTTGCTTTAGGTAATTAAGTGCTAGTTAATGACCAAAATAAGGGTTATTTATTTATTACTGTGAGTACTAAAGTACTAAATAATTATTTTAGCGCTTAAGTACATACTGTATTTTGGCAATTGACTGCCTTAAAGTAATCAATTACTTTGTTAGCTAAAGTACATACCTAGAATATTCAATTACTTTAGTTACTTAAGTGCTAAAGTAATCGATTACTTTTAATTCATTTAGTACCTGCCATTTTTAGACCTTTTTTTAGCCAAACACTTTAAAAAATAAATATAATAAATATAAATAAATAATAGATAAATAAATAAAAAACAGTAAGTACCTGGGATTCAATGTTTTGACTATAACAAAAACATTTCAAGTATGTTTTTGGAATTGAATGAGTTGGTTACGCATCAAAAATGTATTTAAACTAAATTTGCTTTCTATAGCGTCATTTTAATTGAGTAAAATGTTTTTTCTTGGTCTTTTGAATGATCTCTTTCAGGCATGTTTTTAAAGCCCATTTGTGATGTAATCTTTTTTTTTTGCCACTAGAAGTAGAAAGATTCTCAAACACAGTCCCCCTGTATACATGTGAACTCGGCCTCAAGCTGAACAAAACATTTTTCTATATTTAACCTGCATGTGGGTGGTTTTATAAAGTGTAATAAATCAGACATATTTTCTGGTGGGCCATCCCAGGCTTCAGTCCAGGCGCAGGAGCATCATTTCATTTATCCACAATAGCGGATCCCTGCGGTGAGGGCTAATGAAAAGATCCGCATTGATGTCTTGTCAGCAAGATACCAACGCTGACCTCGGCTTGAACTTGCCGACAGGACCCCCCCCCCCCGGGCCAGAGATCTCTCGCGGCCGCGTAAAGTTTCCGAATTGCGGCGTACACACTACGCCGTCTTTTTTTGTTTACCGTTTGTCCTATTGTTGTTTTCGTCGTCTCTAATCGTAAAGCGAAGGCATTTGCGGATTAAGCGCGCTTGCCAAGTTGTATTAACGAGATTATTGGCCGGCGAAACCGCAAGACGCGCTCACATGTGTTTTTGGACTTGATAATTACATAACCGGTCGAAGACGACATCCTGTAAAAAGGAGGAGTAGGAAAGCTAGCCACTTGCCTTTTGTTTGCGTACCGCAGCCTCAATTACCTGCAATCAAGATTTTGAATGAGTCTGTCAGACGTCCGGCGCCTCCGGGTTTGGCGTAGGACGTTACCCCGCCCGCATTCATACCTTGATTTAGTGCTTGTTAATTTGGGGCAGGTAGATTTTTTTTTGTTTTGTTTTTTCCCCCCGACTCAAACCCCCCCCAGGCCGGAAGGCAGAACCAAAGAGCTGTTCAAACAGTTGCCTGTTTTCCTTTGGATCCTTTTCCAAACAGGAGATTATTTTGGCAAAAGCCTCGTGATTCTTTGCCAGGCATGATTTGACTCTAAAAGAATCCTTTGTGTCCCGTTTGATCTCTTCAAATGCACCCGGAACGCCTCGTCAAACTTGTCAATGTCGTCAGTTTCTACGTATTATTCATCCGGCATTTGGACCGGCGCATGTCAAATATTGATGACCTACATAGGATTTAACGTCTAAATTAGCAAAGTTAAATGAAAGTGCGACTTTTTTTTAACGCAACTCTTTCAGTGCCAAACATGATCAGAAAAGGAAACTTCTAAAGGACCAGTATATTTCGCGATTTCCCTCATCTGTCAAGGTCAACAAAATATTGTGTACTCTGGCTATGTAAATATGGGTGGTAACATATGAAAGGTTGATTACTTTGAATTGCATGTAGGTAATACCAATTTTGTATGTGCCATCCAATGGTCACAGTTGTCCCTACATTGCTTTTTAGGTAAGCATTAGTCAAAAGTGTCACCTCCCCTCCATAAAAAATGTATTTGATCGAAACAATATTTATTATTGTTATTACTATTTTAATCATCCATGGCACAGCTTCGTTTAGACCCTTTTATACAGTAATGGTTAAAAAAAAGACCTGTAAATAAATTAAAATAAAACAAAATATGTGGGATTGAACATCTAGACTAAAAAACACAAATTCTTCACCATCTTTTTGACGGACAGACTGGGCACATTTCATGCTTGACTGCTCTCTCTACTTTGAGAACCGAAAAGGTGCATATTTTCAGTCAATTTATTTTTGAAGTGATACCCAACTTGGTCAACTTTTTTTTTTAAAATTGTTTATTTATTTTTGTCTGTTTCACAGCCCTACATGTAAACCCGTCTGGAGTATGTCTTTGTGTTTTTCGACGATGACAAATCATTCCATAAAATACCATACTTCATTTAATCAACTTTAAAACAACAACTTCAGATTTACAGTATTTTATTTATAGTGTCCATAACTGTAAGAGCACAGCATCACTATTAATCATAAAACATTACGATTAATCATAAACATTTCCAATTTTTTATTTATCGAAAACAAAATCAGCTCATTTTTATACTTTACAGAAAAATCTTATCATTCGTGGGCCAGGACCGGCCCGTGGGCCATATGTTTGACACCACTGCTCTTAGCGGATTACATTGACTTGCAACACTCACCAGTTTGAAAACTGACTGGACAGTAAAAATAAAATTCAACATACCGCTCCTGTATTTGATCGCACTCCAAAATTGCGCAACTTTTGAGACCTTTGTATTTTAATTCAGCATGTTAGCATTCCTTTCGGCGGAAATTAAAAGGGAAGTCCGGCAGAGAACGTTCCAGAGCTGTTTGTTTGCGAAACAATGCAAGTGGCATTCCAGTGAAAACAAGCGAGTCGTGCACATTCCGCCCAGCGGCCTGCGTGGCTCACCTGACAACCAGCACAATTGCAGAGAGGGATTGAAATGGCGCTCAATAACAATAAATCAAAATCTAATCAACATTTGCTGTTTTATTCACCAAGTTCTGAGAATATAATAGAAACGCATGCAAACAAGCATCTGCCTCTTTTTGCAAATCCCTTGTCACAACACATTAGCCGGCCTTGCCGTTCGCTCGGGATGATGGGAGCTTACGCCAAGCTCGTTAGCGTTTAGCACCGTTAACCGGCGATGGACTTGACGTATGGCCCGCCACGCTTTTTGTGCAACTTGAAAAGAGCGGAAATGAAAGTTGTCTTCCTTTGGGACGCTCATCCCCTGGATTTATAGCCGAATGCACGAGTGGACTCACGGATGTTTTCCTTCGTAGGCGGTGACGGGAAGATGCTTCGGCGACAAGCATTTCAGGGGAGGATTGGAGAACGGAATTCTGCTATGCGAGTAAGTGGAGCTTTATTTTGATTTGAGCGAGCGATAAAACTCTCCTCCGTAGCTCCCTTTGTATGTGTGCTCATAGTTCAGCTGTGTATTCATGTAATTTATTGCAAGCGTGGACTCCAAATAATGTCAATTCTAAGAGCAGTACTAAATAAATATTACTGGTGATTTTACCCAATAGGCTTTGTTGGAAATGAAGCAGCTTTTATTTTTTCAAATAATATTGTGCAGTTTTACTGATTAGAAAAGTCGTTTTCTAATGGGGGGTACATAAAAGCATTTCAAGTTTTAACAGGGTTTCTTATTGAATCTACCATTCGTTTAAAGCTTAAAATGCTAAGACAGGAACCATCCAGGTTCTTTTCAAATCAAGAGCAAATTAATTGGAACATGAAGCAGGGTCAATTGCGTTAATGTGACCCCTTTGCAAAATGTTGTATTTTGTTACTCTCAAAGCATTTGGGTAAACAAAACAAATAAGCCAATTAAATGCCAAAAAATACCTACCCAATATTTGGATAAAATTTGCACAAAATGTATTGATTAGAACAGCTGTTCTCAAAAAAGGGATACGTGAAGGCATTTCAGGCGATATGTGAGATTTTAACAGGGTTTCTGCTGCTATTATTGAATCCACCTGTATTTGAAATCTTTACAATGCTATGACAAGAACCATCCATTTTCTTTTCAAGTTAATAGCAAATTAAATAGAACATAAAGCGAGGTAAACTGCATCATTGTTTATGGTTGTGTATTATTGTATCATTATTTCGAGTGCGGCCCATGTATTTTAATGGTGCGACTAACAGTCCAGTTTTCCTTTCAAATGAAGAGCAAATTAATTGGATCTTGAAGTAATATATTGCTAAAATCACATCACAGTGAATCATTCGCAAAACGTAGTGTGCCTTTTATTTTGTTAATTATATTTCATGAAAATAAAGTTTAAAAAAATGTTGAGAACCACTGGATCAGGAGACAAAGACGTGCTGTCTTACTGTCCACGCTGTTGCTGCTGTACACGTCCACTTTGGATAGCAGACAATCCTCTAGTGAAATCCGCCATTGTTTTCCTGCCATTGAAGTCGTCCCAGATATGCGGTGGGAAAGCGGAGTTTCCTAACTGGAAAATGGCATCTTTTCATCAGCAAATAACTTTGGACGGAATACCGGCCCTATCAAATGGCTCAAGGGTATCCATGGGTGGGTTGTTTCCAATTCATTCCCGAGCTTCCTGGAAGAAACCTAGAACGCAGCTCAATTACTTTAGTGTCCTTCAAATCATTTGCTTCTATGTAATGTAACTTAAAAAAAAATGTCTGGGGGAACACCATCATTCATCTCAATAATCAGGCATTGAATCCCGCATGGTTCAGAAAGTGTTTTGTCTTGGTTAGGTTACTGAGCTCCATTAAACCCGGCTTGGTGAAGAAAATCAACAGACTTCCCACGCCCATTGCTGGCCTGGTAAGTGTTTTGTTTTTTAAAACCATAAATTTGTTGGATTTTATATACGGGATTTACATTTAGAAACAAACTTCCAAAGTTCACCAAAAATCATATGGCAGATGCATTCAATTGCAAAATTGTAGCTCAATGACATGTGTCAATGTGAGGACAATGTGCCATTGCCACCTACTGGCCTGGCATGCACATTGCAGGGTTTTTATTTAGATCTTGCAGATCGACTTTAACTACTGCACCAAGAAAAATACTGTGAAGAAATCAGCAGGTAGTTAATCAAGTTCAATTCGATTTTTCCTTTCTTTTTTAAGTTTTGCCATCGGTATGCGACACAAGTTCACATGATATTTGGATGCAGTAGACCAGGGGTGTAAAACTCATTTTTTATCATTTGCCAGAAACTTGAAGTCAAATTAGCATTTCGCGGGGCCGCATAAAATGACGCGTCGGGCCGGATCTGGCCCCCGGGCCTTGAGTTTGACACCCGTGTTGTCGACAAACAAATCTAGGTTGTGCTGAAGTGTCTTATCTCGCGGCGTCACTAATGGATGCCAATGAGGCTTCCCCACTTTTTTTTTTTTTTTGTGTCTGGTAAACACCCGGCCTCGTTCCCCGCAGGCGTTTTCTGCACCGCAACAATAACAAGTAATTACGCTGCTGCGCTCGATCTCGCTAACGTATCCACGTATCCAACTCTCGTTAAACAGGGTACTTGTCATTATATTTCAGTCTTTAAACCGGTAAATTGTGACCCTTCAAACATCCTGCAGCTTTTCCTGTTTTGTTTTGTTTTTCTTTCTTGGCTTTGGCTGCAATTAGGGAGGTGAGAAACAAACAAACAAGCAGTTTGCTGTTATCAGACCCCTTCATTGTAAAAACACAGCCCCCCCCCCCCCCCCCCCCCCCCCCCCCCTCCCCTCCCCTCCTCTTCCTGTTTGGGACTAATGGCGAAACGAGCCTCTGAGGACTTTTGGCAATTAGGGCAAGCTACCTCAGAGCTCGGGCTGCCGTCAACACGTCGCTAGTTGCCCGCTTCCGTTTTGTAAACATAGCAGCTAAATGCCACTCGGTTGTTTTATTTTTGCAGCTTTGGGAAAACATACTAATTAGTTTGACGTCCAGGAGAGCAAGAAAGCTGTCAAGTATCATTCTGTCAGTTACTCGCTTCCTCGTGTTCATTTTTTCACTTTTGTCCACTGTCCATTTGGTCTCAAGACAAAAAAGACAAAAAAAAAACTTAAAAGGGTAGTTCCACTGCAGGGGACACAAATAGCATCATAAAAAATGCCAGCAAATCCTCTACTGAGGACAGTGGGACTTAGTAGGCTAGCTCTAACGAGTCAAAGAGCATAGACCAAAAACTAATGTCCATTGCAGTGGACACGAATGACATCACTGGAAATGCTGGGATGTCTCGACTGAGGACACCTGGACTCAGTAGGGTAGTTCCATTTAGTCAAACCGTAATATAGACCAAAAACTAATGTCCATTGCAGTGGACACAAATGGGTCACAAAAGATCTAGAATGTCAAATGCAGTATGACTTGTGTCTAAGTATATTCCGACTGAGCGAGAATGTGCGTTTGACCCCTGACCCTCGGCAATCCTTACTCCAAACACTCCGGGCTGTCAGTCACAGTTTTGCGGTCGGCACTCGGTTTCCTGTCGAGCCGCAGTGGCCCGCAAATCTGCAGAAGCAGGCGCGAGTGTATATTTGCACATCGGGTGTCCCGAAGGCCAGCGTGCTCAGGAAAAAACCGGGACGGAATCCCGATTGGCTCTTGACTGCTGCACCTTGTTCCACGCCCAATCAAATCACACCTCAAACTGAATTTATTTCCCCAAACTGTATTTTGACCTTGTATCTTTAAATATATAGTATAGTATGTGTGTATATATATATATATATATATATATATATATATATATATATATATATACACACACACACACATATACAAGAAATACAGCTCCTGTTTTCGTAAAATAAAATAGAAAACAAAGGTAACTTAAAAAGGGCCATGGAAAATGGCTGCCGTTTTTAGTGTTGTTGTGGCCGTGAGAAAGTTCTCCTGCGTGATTGTGAATGTTTATTTCTATGCAACCTCGCAAAAAAAAAAAAAACGTCTTTAATTGCAAATTTTCATAATGGACTCTGTATTTATGAATGTAAAGGCCATTGTATTTTTGTTTCGGTCTGGGAGAAATCAGGGCGGAGAGGAAACGGTGACACCCTGAGATGGGGAAAGCGAGAGAGAGATTACTTTGCAAAACAAAGCCGGAGAGGGGGGAGAGAAGCTGGGAAAAGGGGGGAGAACTCAGCTCAGGTTGCACCTCACACACATTTTGTCCAAGGTAGAGAGACAGCGGTGCGAGAGAGATAGAAAAGCGAAACAGGTGATGCCTTTATTTTATATACCGTTGCATACCGTTTTTTTTTTTTCCCGCGCTATTTGATGATAACCAGATCGATGGTTATGTTTTCAAACATATTAAGAACGCAGGTTTTTGAAATTTACAATCATTTAGTGTATTTCGTTTTTAGTGAAAATCAGTCTAAATTTTACACACTGTCCCTTTAATACCAATATTTTCCCTTTCACTGAAAACTAATTTGCTCCAAATATGGGTTGTCAGATGACTACTAAAAATTGGTATCGGACCTGGAAAAAAAAAACAAAAAAACATCAATCTATTTCAAGACTTGTTTAGTGTAGGTGCTGCTTTTTGGGTTATCAATCAAGTTCAAACGGGCTTAGCAGTTTACTCTTTAGTGAACTTGTGCTGCCTGTCCGCACACAGGACAACCTGAGCGTGTTTCTACGTGGATGCGAGGAGTTGGGACTGAAAGGTTCGCAACTTTTTGACCCCGGAGACCTTCAGGACACGTCAATACGGCCCGCCGCCAAGTAAGCCTGACTGTCGGAATACGTCCATGATCATCTTTTTGTCTTCCACCCAGATGATTTGTCATAACCTTCTGAATCCTTAATACCCAAATTTTAATTGTAAATGGGGGTAAAATGTTCCTTTTTTTTCTGTAACGTCCTCCTTTAGCCTAAAACTTGAAAATATTTGGAAAAAATTAACGCTAAAATTGCGTTTTGGGCTTTGAATGATTTAATTTGATAACTTATTTTTCCATGTAGTTTTTTTTTTTTTTTTAACTTGGTTTTGACTGAAAAGGACATCTAGCTGCTGACAGATCAGGTAACAACCAATCACGGTTCAGTTTATGAATGTCACATGACCAACAGGTGAGCTATGATTGGTTGTTAGCCGAGCCTTGAGCACAATGTTTTTCTTTAGTCAACAGTAAGTCGAAAATATTTGCTTTAAAGGTGTTAATTGTATTGGATTATAATAATTCATTAAAAATATTATTTAGTTATCAAGTTATAGAAAAAATGTCAACTTTTTAGCGCTTAAAAATGGCCGAATAGAGGCAATTACTCTAAGCAAGTTATGCACTAGCTATGAATGTTGTTTACATTAAAACTACTTTAAATCAGTATTTATTATCTAAATATCAAAATTTCCACATTTTTTAAAAAATAAATGAAACCTTTAAATCAATATTTATTGCGTTTATTTCTTCCAATAGAATTGTATTTGTCCAGAATGATTCAAGAAAAATTTGGGACCATATCGCCCAGCCTCAGTATCTTATCTTGAATTGTTTATTTAGCGTTAGCTTCATCATCCATCTGTCTGTCAGTAATTTTGTTTCCTCAGGGCAATCTTTCAGTTGACTGCCAACACAAATAACTCAAAGCAAGTCAATGGAAGATTGTTCGTAACAATGACCGCATCTGTCACACGCGGTTTCGGTCGACACGCGCCGGGAGCGCTAGCTGCGTTGCCTGGTGACAAAAAGCTTGCGTTTGTGCTTGTGCTCTATGTGCATTTGCTGTCATCAAACCGGATAAGAAGGTGTCATTCCGAAAAGACGTCCTGACACAACGTCGCAATGTTGAGTGTTGCCCCAAAGAGCCGACTGACTTGTTCTGTCAAGACCAGGAATTCTTCGGTCAACATGTCATTCGTTTTGTTTCCGATCGAGTTAGCAAGAGCGTTCTGGTTCCTTGACGAAGTAAAGACAGACGGCGTTGTTTTTAATGGCTGAGCTTTTTTTTGGTTTAATTTTTGGAGTTCCGGCTCATGATTATTGAATTATGAGAAGGAACATTTGCCGCGGTATCTCTTGATGTGTTTTCAGTGCTCATTTTACCTTTTGAAACTGTTGGGTCCCAAAAATTGCGCAATAAAAAGGAGCAAGTAAGACGAAGGGTCCATCTGAATTTACAAGACGTGAGCAAAAACCACCAACAGATATTTACAAATGTCACAGTAAAATTGATTAAAATAATGGGTTGAACTTAGCATTTATTGTCTTTTTCTTAACCACTGATAACTTCTATTTTGTAGTCCATTTTGTTAGTAAACAAAAATGGACTACTTTATGATGATTTGTTCCTCTTCTCGATCTTGCAAAGCATTTCGCTTTCGCTTTTCACTTTCTGAGTTGATGTTGTTTTGGGACCAAATATAGCACTTTTTAGGAGGCAATTTTTTTCACCAAGATCCTGCAGACGAGATCTCGGGTAAAAACGAGATATCATGATTTGCCAGATCAAAACCAAAGTTGTCAAAAATGTTCATTTATGGTCAAATTTCGCTTATTTTTAAAGCAGTAATTGTGTAAGAGATTTGATTCAACTGCCATCCTTGTAACAAATGGGGGGAAAAAAGCAGTCGTATAGCAGTCGCCATGTTTGTAGTTTTTTGCGTTACAGGGTTCCTGCCACCCTCTACTCAACTTCTTGTACAGAAGTCCATGTTTTATCGGAAAGTTATGAAAATATTGAAGTTGAAAAGTTCATTAGTGGTGCGTTACGATAAATCACAATGCATTTTTGCTAAAGCATTTTTGTTGTTGTTTTAGTTCCACTTTAAGTGCCGTGTCTACATGGAAGTAGTTGCTCTTGTTATCTTTGCTGATAAGCAATGTCCTGCCTGTTTGATTGTATGGAGGCAAAATAAATACAATCAGCTGATACGGAGCGATAAGCTGCAGGGGAGTGACGGTAATGCTCAATTGTCTTTTCCAAAATGACATTTTTACATCAAAATTATTTTTGAAACATGCAAACTTCAGATACTGAGTTTTGTTATTGCACGTGAAGTTTGTTATGTGCCTTCATGGATAGAACAAAGCTAAAAATGGTACATGGATGTCATTGTCGTGCGCTCGTTTCCACCGGCTGTGCAAAAGCTGGCATGACAGGAAAACTTTGCGGACGCGTGTTTACTGACCTGGGGAAACAGCTTTTAACCAGGAAGATGCAAGAATACACACATTTTAGGCCACTGTGGCAAAATAGATTTTGGCGATGAGTGACAATTTCCTCCTTATAACCGCCCCTACCACTCACACACACAAAAAAAGAATTGTTTGACTTAAGTTCTTTTTTTGAAACAAAAGTTCAACATGGAAATAATGGAGAGATCTTTGATGCTTTATTTATGAAGTTATTTATGCAAATAATGGTGCAATGAATTATCATCATGAGCATTGAAAGCTCTTTACTAATATATATATATATATATATATATATATATATATATATATATATATAATGTGTGTGCGTGTGTATATATACAGTATAAATAAAGAATAACTAGAATATGAATCATAGTATCACAGGAGTGCTATTATTATTTTCGGTGTGTGATGAACTGTTAAAAAGCTCAACAAACAGTTTCTTTGTGAGTGATTTTCGTTTCACATGGGTTGCCGCAACTTTCAGTTTTTCTGATGCCAAATGTCTTTTTCTTTTTTTTTTTTTTGTAATATGAGGTCGCTTTCTCACTCTTCTGCATGTTTGTGACTGTTCACAGGCGGAGCGAGTGCAGCCGGAAACTGAAAAATGTAAGTGGCCCTTTTGGAAATAATAGCGACGCTGAAAAATGCTAAGCTGGCACCATTGTTACTTTAGTGCCTGACTCTCCTTTACCCCATTATTAAAAAAAAAAATACTGTAAATAAGTGCTTGAGATTGAATGTCTGTACTCTTTAAAGACGTATAAATCCGTCTTTGGGATCAAATGAGTTGACATGAACTTAAGTGTCTTGATTTAAAAAAAAAAAACAACAAAAAAACAAAAACAAGTGTGATGTTGATGGTGAGTAACGCCCAAAAATAATGAACAATAATATTTGATATGCATATTTCAGGCTAGCTCAGTGTAACATATCATATTTAGAGAGCAATTTGGCTTCAAACGAGTACGGATCTTTCCAGGCTTCTAAGGGTTAACGGAAGCAAAAGACGCTTTTTGCGGTCCGCCGCCTTTCGCTTTCATCAATACAAAGCGAGGCCGGCTTCCTCCTCGCCGCATTTAGCGCAGAGCGCCCGCCTGCACAAACACGACAAGGCGCACACATTGTTCCCACCTTGAAAAGGGAGGCAGGAACGCTCCCGCCGAAATGCCACAAGCTGGCCGAACCCCGGGTGACTTATTGGCAGCCGTTTGTGCAAAGATCCAGAAGAGAATAGAACATATTGTAAGAGTTGATGCAATGTGAGTGGCTATGTATATCCTTGACGGTGCAAAATGAACCAAAAAAAAAAAAAGTAGCTCGAATAGGGCTATATTTTCTGTCCGTATCAACAACACACTACACCGGGACGGGATTGATAAGAAAGCTCGCTCTGCTTTCATGTTCTTATTTTTAGTCACACACAAAAATAAACATTTCTACATCTATCTATCTATCTATCTATCTATCTATCTATCTATCTATCTATCTATCTATCTATCTATCTATCTATCTATCTATCTATCTATCTATCTATCTATCTATCTATCTATCTATCTATCTATCTATCTATCTATCTATCTATCTATCTCTATCTATCTCTATCTATCTATCTCTATCTCTATCTCTATCTCTCTCTCTCTCTCTCTCTATATATATATATATATATATATATATATATATATATACATTATATGTGAGAGAGATGCTTCTGTACACAAAATATTCACTTTTTTGCCTCTCTATACGAGAGAAAAATTCAATATACGAGCTATAACTCGCATGCTCCAAGAGAAAACTTGAAATTCTAAGTGTCCTGCTCGCCTATTGGTCAGAATCCCTCGCATTAATTGTCCTGCTTTCCTATTGGCTATGCTCTACAGTACAGCTCGCAAGTGTGTATTTGTATATCGTATCTAGATATATGCATAAATAGAATGTTTATATACTGTATTTATGTACCGGTATATATCTAGATACATACATACAATATATGCAAAATGTACCTTTTATTTTTATATTTTTTTTTTTAGATGGAGGTGGTTAAAAACAAACAAAATTCCAACATTTCTTTTTAGAGTATTTTTTTGCGCCAATATTTTCCTTTTTAATGAAAATGAATATCGACTCCAAAGATGACTTTTTGGCCTCTGTCTACAAAAAATCAGATAATTCTACGCATATGATTTTTGATGAAATGAACTTTAAGGGATGCAAACCACATTCGTCTTTAGCGGTTTTGCTTTAAATGCGTCAACGTGAGCAAACATGACAAGCTAGTCTTGTCTAGCAATGTAACACACACATTTATGTTCATGCCGGAACTTGGCCGGGTTTCTGCTGCTGACAGAACATAATGCCTAAGCGCGCGTCCGTTTGACAGGCAGGAACATAAACAAGCGTGACAGGAATCTAAATACGTTGTCGGGCTTCGTCTCTGTTTGTACACGCTTCTTTGGTCTTATTTTTTCCAATACGCCCTCCGGCGTCCCCTGAAATCAAATTTCCTAGAGGTGATACCATTTTGGCAGGTTCTAATCACCATCTACTGGCTGGGTCGGGCTGCCAACAGCTGCACCTTCTACAACGGGCCCACGTTGGACCTGAGGGAGTTTGAGGGCCTGCTGTCACAGATGCGCAAGGTTTGGGCCATTTTTGTTTCGTTTTGGAAAATTTGTTAAAAAATCGTGCTTAATGTGTCTCCTTGGAACCCTTGATTTTGAAGTACAAATAGCAGGCACCATATGTCCTCAAATACACTTTTTTCTCAAAAATGAAGGCCAAAAGTATGGGCGCGTTCTATAACAGTAACTTAAAAATGTGTTTTTTTTCTTTTTTTTTCGACTACTTGAGGAAGATTGCACATAATTCAAGTTTTGACAGACAGGTGTGCATTATTATTTCGGTTGTATTCTTACTTATAATTGTTACCATAACGGGACAAGCTAGAGGGCGAAAATCAGTTGGTTGTTAGCAGCCAGTTCCTGTTGCAGCTCGTGTTAGCTGAGGTTGTTACGGCATTATTGTCAGTAAAAGAAGCGAGCAGAATGAACCAATGTCCGAGTCGAGGCGTTCACTGACTGCTCACAATATGGGAAATCTCTAACACTTATTGTGCAACAAATATATAGTTTACGGATATTCTGTTTTTCCATAGTTTTTACGTTGTCGTCAAACTGTTGGTGCGTCTTATGCACGGAAACATAGAAAATACCAAAACTTGAGCCTAAAATTAAGGGTATGTCCTATTTTTCCACCCATCTTGAAATATAAATTCCCGCATCACGTTTTTGGTGGGCTTTTGGTTTGGAAAATAGTCAAAACTGTTAGCAAGTTAGCATTGAAAGTCCAATGAGGACTAGATTTCTCCAAATTGACATAATGAGTGTCTGTATGTTGGGCATTTTGTCCTGGCACATTTTAGGAGGCGGAGGAGGCAGAGAGCCCCCAACAAAGCATCCGGGACAGCGGCTACATCGATTGCTGGGACTCTGAGCGCAGCGACTCGCTTTCTCCGCCGCGGCATTGCCGCGAGGACTCCTTCGACAGCCTGGACTCCTTCGGCTCGCGCTCGCAACAAACCCCGTCGCCTGACGTCCTGGTGACCCGCGGCAGCAGCGATGGTAGGAACGTAACCCCCCCGCCCCCCCGTTTGTTTTCCTATCTTGATTAAACCCGAGCTGTTTGTCAATTGGCAATGATGGTGCTTACAGTAGCATTAACGTTGTTTTACGTCAATGGGACTCAAAGTGTTAATGTGGTTATCATTGCACCTCTACAACCAATATAGTACAACTAAAATCCCAATTTCTCCGCGTATTTTTTTTAGCTCATCTTTTCAATAAGGAGATACCAATAAGTTGTTCGAAAAATCTTATTGGATTGTTTTTGTAGTGCGAGCATCCAAAATCTCTGATAATAGCGCTCATACGCAAGCAGTCCATTCCACACTCCGCTCCTGCTCTTCTATCCAGCAATATCTGGGTCTCGTATGCAGATTGTGATTTGGAACATTGCGTTTTCTCATACCTTCTTTCTGACTACTGCGCTTTGTTCGAATAGTATTTTTTGATCAAGTCTCTTCTCATATTTCATACTCAAATAAAACGGCATCAGTTATACTGATAATGAACATGTGTCCGTTTTGGACCCTACTCTCGGCTGCAGTATCGGTATTGAATGGAACGTGGCCACGTGAAGAGCGTCCGCTTGGATAAAACCAGTTGAAAGGAGTTCTTGTTTCACAGCCACCCACCCCGAGTTGTTTTGTTGCGCTCGCTCACTCCGCCGACGCGTGGCAGGCCGACCTGCGTGCGCCCACCTTCAATGGAAAGGAGCCAGCTGGTCACCCCGGGAATTGAACGAGGAGCCATGTTGAAGATGCTTCATGATAAATGCAGTCATGCCTGCAATGCTCTGATGAACCACAAACACATTCGTAATTCAATCGTATAAAACAATTTGTTAAGGCTTCAGTTAAAAGAAAAAACTTACAGGTTCACTTTCAAACAGTTTGTGTGTTTGATTTCATATTATGGATTTAAAACTTTGTTATTGACACAGGTTGTCCTTTGAACAGATAGCTTGCTAGCTAGCCAGCTAGCTCGCTCAGTTATTTAGCTAGTAAGTAAGCTGAAAGTAAGTTGGAGCTATCAATGCGCTCTATCTTGTTTATATAGTGGCCTTTTCTGTAGTTATTTGAGCCACTCGATTGATTTCATATTATGGATTTAAAACTTTGTTACTGACACGGGTTATCCTCCGAATAGAATGCTTGCTAGCTAGCCAGCTAGCTAGCTCAGTTATTTAGCTAGTAAGTAAGTTGGAAGTAAGTAAGTTGGAGCTATGGATGCCCTCTATCTTGTTTATGTAGTGGCCTTTCCTGAGATAAGCAGCCAACAGACGATTTACTTGATTTTGTAAGTTTTGCAGTAGATTAGCAGCTAGGACACAGACCCAAAGTATTTTGTGCACTAAGAGAAAGAATGTTTCCCTTTTATCTGTCCCTCCTTTTGAGGCGTTTGGCGAAACTTGGAAAAACCCGCGCAGTAGCACTTAGAAAGTCCTCATCAAAAATGTATGAGAAAATTCTGATGGTTTATGCTAGCCTTGAGCAATAACACTTGTTTTGCAGTAAGTGCTTGTGTCGCTTCAATGCACCGTTCCAACTTAATTTCCACCATTTCTCCTGACTTGTCGTCTTCTCCCTCCCTACAAGGCCGCGGCAGCGACTCAGAGTCGGACGGCCAGCCGTACCGCAGGACACCGGATATCCATAAGGACGACATGCTAGCCCGGCGCACCTCTCTGAGCGAGCCGCGCACCGCCATGCCCTTCAACCAGTACCTGCCCAACAAGTGCAACCAGAGCGGCTACGTACCCACGCCGCTACGCAAGAAGAAAAACGACAAGGACGACGGAGAACGCAAAAGCTGGAGTATGACCACATCGCCAGTAGGGGGAGACAGACCGCTGAGGTGAGTTCTGCATCACAAACTTTTGGGACCGTCTCTAGTGATGTCATGAACCAGTTAAGGTTCATCTCTCATTTTCTGAAATCAGAATTCTCAAAAAGGTCAATACTTTGACAAAAAAAAGTCACTGAAACCGAAAACTGTTCTATTCGTGTCTAATTTAATTTACT
Source organism: Hippichthys cyanospilos (assembly GCF_059441005.1). Taxonomy (NCBI): domain Eukaryota; kingdom Metazoa; phylum Chordata; class Actinopteri; order Syngnathiformes; family Syngnathidae; genus Hippichthys; species Hippichthys cyanospilos. The sequence continues at coordinate 3,126,613 of NC_142381.1, forward strand.
TTAGATATTACATTGTCTGTTTTATTTTATCTTCCAAAAAATGTGTTCCTAGTGGAAACGCACATCTGTATAAAACTTGTTACTTCAGGTTCCAATTAATTTGCTCTTAATTTGAAAAGACACATGTACTTTCCCAGTTACATCATTACAAAGCACTAAATTGTATTGGCACGTACCACGAACCCTGTTAAAATCTCACTTTACCCCCTGAATTGCTTTCACATTCCCCACCTAAGATTTGGCTAACAGGAAAGTAATTTGGTTTGAAGGATGCATATTGAAATGATACGGCAAAGTCAGCGAAATTTAGTCAACATTATTTCACAGAAATGTTGTAAAATGAAAGTGAAACACTTTGTGGTATACTTAACATTTCGACTACAGTGGTGCAATATGAGGAAGTAACAAAAAAACGGGTTACAAAAAAAACCTACAATTTTTGTTTAAGAAAAAAACATTAGTTTCAGTGAAGCTAACTAATTAGCTTATCGCTAATAAGCAATGCAACCCAGTGACAGGCTATTGAACAGCATCAGTGTTGCAGTATCATACTCCCATTTATTTGACTAGAAACGGTGGAGCAACACATGTAGATAGCAATAAAAAAAACTAATATGACTTATATAGGAGAATTGACCGGCTCCGTTTATTATGCTGCCCCCTGGTGGCTGGGCAGCAGACAATGTCCATTGAACCCAAACAAAAACTGTAGTTACATTTTATTCAATTCTAAGAAATTAGTAGACACTACTCCCACCAAAATATGGTCCAGGTCTCTCCCTCATCTGCGGTTGAGTAAATAAACATGTCCGAACACTATTTGTAGAAATACGCAAAACCACACACACGTCCCAATGACGCAAATCCATTTTTCGATGTTTTTCCACCCCGTGACCGTCGGCGGCTCGTTATTAGCACTGCGATTGAAAATCGCCAGCGGTTCCACGCCGCCTCCCCCGTTTCTCCCGGCGCTGTCTGCGGAACAGATGGTCCGGATTGCTTGTCGTCATCGTTTCAAGGGAGTTGGAAACTCATCTGCGGCTTGGCTAAACGGCGTCCTGGATGTGTTCCTTTGAAATGAGCGGCGGGCTGCGGCGTGTGTACGTTAGCGCTGCCAAAGGCATTTGTATCACATCAAGCATACGCCTGTCATTTTCAAGCGGCGCTGCGTGGGGAGCCCGCTTGGCTTATTACAAAGGACAAAATGATGTACAGTTTAATGAAAGTGTTATGTTTTTTTTTTTTTTTTCAGTTTTAAAAATATGCAGATGGTTTGAAAGTGCCACTGCAGTTTGACTTCCTGTTCACCGCCATCATCAGGATGCCCGTAAATAGTTAAATTAAAGATCAAAACGATTGGTATCCATGTTATTAACAGTACACGAAATAAAAGTATCCAAAATTTCAAAAGAACAAATATTAAACGAAAGTTGCACTTGTTTTAATTTCGCACAAAAAAAAGATCAAGCGGGCGTTTCACACAAACACACACACAAAACAGACCCTGCTCCATATACTGTTTGCATACTCCATAAACTGTCCATATACTGCATGTCTTTGAATATTATTGCGAGATCCCTCTGTGTTGCTCCACCGTTTGTGTTCACAATGCCAAATATCGGCCTATCACGTTATGTCTTAATAGCAATAACGTGACTTTTTGTTTCACTATTGGACACAGCCACATTTCTCTCATTTCATGTATAGGAACTGTGTTTTGGCTCATACTTTCTCCATATGTACAACTGTGTTGTCATATTAATTACCCAATTTTGCGGTGTCAAAATTCTGCGTGATTCCTGCATGTCTGAATATTGTTAGATCGGTTTGTGTTGCTCCACCGTTTGTGTTCAGATATCTATTGCTGAAAAGGTTATGCCACAGCAACGCTACAATAGTCTTATTTGATTTTTAACTTTACGTTCATTATACTCTTATGATACGAATCTATACATGCAGTAATGCTCTGTTAATGACAGCCTAACAGGCTATGACTGGTACAAACAAAAATGGGAACACGGGACCCTCCCTGCACGGAAATGAGCTGTGTTTCCTTTGCTGACCTTGATCACACCCGTTGGCTGAGCACTTTCACCCTCCCGGCCTCCCATCTCTCCGAAAAGGTTTATGCTCACAAAATAAGTGAGTGTGTCCACGTTGTCATGCTGGAAGCTCACGCTAATTTGAGCTAGCGCTGCAGATTTGATGTGATACTTCTGGGCAGGCACCTCCAGAGACTTTAAAACTTTAACTTTGAAACTGGAGCAGATAGCGTTTGTGGATAAGACTGCCCCCTTGTGAATATTTGGCGCAACATCATTCAGCCCCCAAAATGAAACGCCAGCCATTTTTGAGCCCGGTAGACATTGAGTTATCCACATTTGTGTTTGTCTGTTGTTTATTTGTGTTTGTCTGTTTGTTTGTCTCTCCATGCTGTCTTGCGTCCTGCCAGCGTGTCACATGACCAACAGTAAGTCATCCAAATTCCGTGAGAAAATCCGCCTGCCAGTTTTATCTCTGTAACACATCCAAGCGTTGATGACAGTGTCGATAGTAAATTAGCAGTTTTCTCCCCTTGAAAATTTTGCATCTCAAGATAAATAGAAATATCTTTACTATTGACCTTGTGTAATATTCTCATTTTTCATCCCGCATTATTTTTGAGTCTTTTTTTTCTCTTATGTGTCCCGCAGGAGTGTGAGCATGATCGACATGCGCAGAGAGGACGACGGCACCAACATCTTGCCGCCGCACAGTCACGTGCGCCATGAGCTGATGCACAATCAGTACAACCAGATGAAGGACGAGGACAGCCAATGGCAGGACGTAAGCCATTTCGCTCAGTTTTTTTTTATCTACTGAGCTTTTTAATGCTTTACGAATAAGGACGCGTGGTCTTTAGTCATAGAGCGGAATGAGGCGTCACGGCTTGAATAGAAATGAGCGTTTGTGTGCGGCAGGATCTGGCCCGCTGGAAAAATCGGCGGCGAAGCATTTCCCAGGATCTCATCAAGAAGGAGGAAGAGAGGAAGTTGATGTTGCAGCTGATGACTGGAGGAGAGTACATCTCGCAGAGGAGAAGGAGCATCAAGACCTACAGGGAGATTGTGGAGGACAAGTAGGTCCAACACTCTAATATATATATATATATATATATATATATATAAAATTTTGGGGGGGGGGGTGGGAGGAAGCCGAAGTGGCCAGAGGGAACCCATGCAGGCTCGGGGAGAGCATGCAAACTCCACACAGGAAGGAGGGAGGTGCAGTTGAACTCGGGTCCCTGCCCTGTGAGGCGGATGTGCTAACCACAGAATATTACAGTACAATTACCTTTCTTATCTATCTGAGGGGGCGGCCATTTTTGATGCTTGCGGTCAACTGCAAGTGAGATCATATTTGCTAAGATTACAACAAATCACAGATCACCTGTTTTCTGAGTTTGGTCATGTGACATTAACAAGTCGCCGTTCTTGGTCATGACCTGAGCAAAATATACAGTTTAGACACGTGGGCTCACATAATATTTTGATTTGACTTCGCCTTTAAGTAAATATTTTTCCAGTTTTTGTCAAAAAGGGGCAATGGGTGAAGATGTTGAGTTATGCTAGCTTCTAGCTCGCTTAAAATCCTGGTAATATTTGTTAGAAAATTTTGTGAAAAGACTTATGAGGATTTCCTGTGTAATGTGTAAACTACAGACTGCAAATTAGCTTTTAGCTAGCCAACATTTCATTTGGTTTAATAGGACAACATTCCACCAACATTTTGTGAACAAAAGGAGCTTTATGTCACTTTTATTTTCTGAGGTGCATTTGAGTTAATCTGTCTGATGAAGGGAAGTAGTGAAGCTATTGTAGCTAACAGCTAGCTAATTAATGTTACTTTGAACACCAAGATGAAAGAATGATGTTTTTGTCATTTTAGAGAATATTTTCAAATACAGCATTAGAATGCAATAGTCAAGTTTGAAGACGGCTCCATTCTTGGTCCCCGCAGGGAACGTCGCGAGGAGGAGCTGCGGGCAGCTTACCGGAGAGCCAAAACCCCCGAGGAGGCGGCCTCCATCCTCCAACGTTACGCGCAGCGCTTCTCCCTCAGCGAAACGGTTATGGAGCGCCTGCAGCTGCCCAAAGTCCTGGACCGCAGCATCTCGGCCGACCCGTCCTTCTCGGGCTTCCCCATATCCCTCTCGCCCTCGCCCACCTCTTCCGAGCCGTCGGACGCCGACCCCGACGGGCCTCTGAAGTATCTGCGGCAACAGTCGGCCCCGGCCCTCGCCCCCAGGTTTACGTCCAAGGTGGAAGCGCGAATCGACGAGTGGCCCAGAGACTCGCAAAAGCCGCCGGTCCGCTCGCGCTCATCCGAGCCGCCGTCCGACCGGGCGCTGTCCGCCAAGCCGCTGCCTTTGTTGATGCTGAAGCCTTACGTCCAGTCCTGGCCCGCAACGCCGGAACCCTGGCCCAATAAGGTCAGTTTGACGCCATGTTGCTATTTTTTTTTTTTGGGGGGGGGGAGGGGGGTGTAAAACAGTAACAAAACATTTTATGAATCTTAAAATTTCTGTCAAATTTTGAGTTCCATTGCGCAGTACTAATAATAGGGCTAGGTGATATGGACCCCCAAAATTTCTGTCATTCCGGATGATTAGGCTTTTAATCGGTTTTAATAAAAGTAATAAACCCAACAGACAATTAAATGTTTGATTCAGTTAAAAAAAAAGTGTGTCCAAAATGTTGAACTTTATCCAAGAAAAAGGAGGATCAAATTTTCGAGCTATCAACGTTAGTCCCCGCTCGTCGCCACCAAGCTAAATGTCGCCAAGGGCTTCTCTGGAATGTCTTGTCAGACGTCCCAGTCCCACTTTGAAAGGAACCCTGTGTTCCCTATTGACTTAAGAAGTTGCCGGAGAAAGGCCCTCTCAATGTGGAGTGGGCTCCCCGGCGCACAAAGACGGCCCACACAAGCTGCTTGGAGACGGATGAGAAGGTGGAGGTATATAGGAGAGGTGGGGGGGGGGTACGCACTGAGAAGTTCACAAGGAGCCTCCTCACACATATATTACCAGCGCCTCTTTGTCTCCGGGGCCCGCCTGTCGCTAAAGTCTGCATGCATAAGCTAATCGTACGCCGGCCAAGCACAAATGAAGCCACAAGTGGGGTTTTAGCGGCGGCAGATTCGTTTCAGTTGTAGCTCTCATTAGGACCCTCTTGGAAACACTGTTTAACTCATTCAGTGCCCTGGACTTATTTTCACATTTTTTTTTAAGAGTCCAGACATTCAATCCCAGATACAGCGAACCTCCACTAGAGGAGATTAATCCCTTCCGGGGTTGGGATCGTTGAAACCCCGGGTAAAAACATCAAAATTGTATATATAAACAGTATATTAAAAATTGCGAACTAAATAGTATAGTAAGTGCTACTTATAAATAATATGCATGTATACAATTAGATATCATGAATAAAAATATGTATAAATGTTATTTACCTTTGAGTGACGTTGGCTTGAACGATTGACGGCCATAATCCCTAGCGAGGGTTAGCCGAGCCTAGCCTAAAGTTTGAAATAAGCACTAAAAATGCACAGTAAATACGATATGGTAAGCACTCACACGAGATCAAGTCTTTAGCATATCGGCATCTAAGTGACACCGTGACGCCGACCAATAGCAGACTAGCATCTTAGTGACGCAGCGCAGGCAGTGTGACGCAAGCGAAAAATAAAAGCATTGCCTTAAAGCACCTGAAGAGGGAGGCAAAACAACATAAACACAGCCAACTCCGCACGTCATGACAGTTGTTGTTGTCATAAAGCGGGGAAAATGCCAAAAAGAGGAGACCAAAAAACTTAGTATTCCACTTTGTAACCTGAAAAATAAAAAACTTAGGTCTCGGAGTGCAGAACTGCGGCTGTTTGTTATTGTTTTTGTGTTTGTCTTGGACAGTTCGACCCTGTTTAGGACAGTTTGAGCCTGTTTATTATTATCATTGCCTCGTATTTGTGCAGTTGTTATGACAACAAAGCAATGGTATTCCATCCGTCAACAGTGTCCCTCTGTTGTTTTAGGGTGATTCTTTGCTGCCGGTCAACGGCGACGTGGGGGCCGGCGATTCCCCCGCCACGCCCGAGAGCCAAGAAAGGGACGACTCTCCCGTTTTCTTACCGTCCTCCTCGCCCAAAACCACAACCTACAACCTGGAACCTTTCGCGGCAGAAGGAAATCTGGAGTCCATCAAGACCGAGGCGGCTTCAACTGACATCCAGGATAAGGAAGTCGCTGTGTGTTCAACTCCACCCAGCAGGCCCACTTCCCTGCCAGTGGTAAAACTATATCCGCTGACCTTTATTAACCTACTCACTGCCAGATGTTTTCAAATCTAACGCGTGTAAATTTAGATCCATTTGGCTGGAAGATATTCAATGTGAACTACAACAGGTGAATATAATTGATGTTTCTTTGTTATTTTTTAGGAATTACAGAAGCCTGAGGAGAGCTTTGGGCTGAAAAGTGGATGCCAGCCAGCAGCTGCTCCAGTGGAAAAAAAGTGTGAATCAGCATCACACCTCCAAACATCTGCAGGTCTGAGTCACGCGCTGCTCTGCTGCCTCCATCTGGACACTTGTAAATCTGTCATAATGCAGACATATTCTATATAAGTAAATATCCTCCCGAGACCCAGCCTATTTATTTGTCTCCACGATTGGGTCCAATTTGTCTTAGTTAATTGCGTTCCACCAAATCACATGAGATATCTTTAGAAAAGGCCAGGTTCAAGGTGTCCTCTAGCAAGGACACTGGGACTTAGTAATGGTGTTCCAATGAGTGAAAAGACAAACCATTGCATATGTTGCATGTAGCGGAGAAATAGCCTAACACAATAAATGTCTTTGCAGAAGCCAAACAGGAAACTGTACCACCATGTAAATCAGAGCGCGGCACAGACTTTGCAACTCCAGTGGTAAGGCAATAAAATCTTCCTGATTCAACATGTCCTCTGTCCATCCTATTAATAATCTTGTGAAATCTGTAGACAAACATAGACGCTCACCAGAAGAAAGATGAGGTCCTTTGTTTGGGTCTGGAACCGCCAACTACAAAAACAGAAGGTGACCTCACACTCGCATATAAACTAAACTAGTCGCTGTCACCGCATGTGTCCACTTAAACCACTTTGTCCCACATAGGTTTTAAAAACAGTAGCGGCTCTCCACGGACAAGCAGCAACCCAAATTTACGCCTGGAATTCTTTGCAGGTAATTGTCCTCTTCTGGACCTTCACTCGTTCGCTGCCATTGACGAGTATTGTCGTCAAAGATCCTTTTACTGGGCTGGCAGTGAATGGGTATTAGGGAATAATACATATTGCTTTATGACATTCAAATCTATAATCTTTTCATAAATAATATTTGTTACATTGTTAATGTATATTAACATTCCACAGATAAGGGGGACAAGGATCAAAACAGAAACGTGAGTACAATCTTATGTTTTTTTGTTTTTAAACAATCTATACCGCCAACATGTCCTGACTGCATCATTAGAAGCTTCTATTTTCATAAGCAAGAGTTAATGGCTTGACCTTTAAGTCACTCGTTTAAGTGATTATTTGACGTGCTTGAAATTTAGAGCTAAGAGTTTTTCTACAATTTCAGACTTAACTTTAAAACTGGGGAAAAATGGCGACCAAGTCGGGTCAGTCGACTTAATTGGTCGACGAAAAATACCCAGCTGGAAGCTCTGCCGGAACCATGTTTGTGCTGCTGCGTGTTTGCAGACGTACGCAGGGTCTGCAACGGAGAAAGATTCCCTCCAAAACCGGGAAATCGCAAGTTTGGGATCAAAAATTGACAGAAATAAAGCAATGCTTCATTACGTATGCAAAGTGGCAAAGGCATACCAAAGCAATATTTAGGGGGGAAAAAAGATGCAAAGACTGTCTCGACTTGTCTAATGGTTCAATATTTGTGTGCGCCACCTAGTGGCCGAATGGCTGATGCTGTTTGCGTGCTTAAAAGCACGTTCATGAATGACAGTATTAGCACAAGGAGCTTCCTAAAATAATGGAAAGAACTTCCCAAAAACCACTTTGATTTTCCGAGAATATAACCTGTGACTGCAAACATTGTGGCTCTGTTTTAGCTCTTTCAGTTTTATCCTGTAGGGGGCAGTCAAGCACAAAACGTGGCTAGCTTGTTCATTAAGAAGGTGAAGAACAGGAAGCACTCTGAGGTTTTCTCAGGAAACATTTTTGAAGCTTTGCGACTTCAAGGACGTGTGTACAATACATATAACGTTTCTGTAGGAAACTAAACGGTAGCTTGTTTTTTTTTTAAATGATAATCGCTAGTGCGTTAATGCTAATTTCGTTGGCAAATTGTTGCTTACTAAAACGTCACGTGTACATATAAATGTTAACCTTCCTGGATTATTGGTAAAAAAAATAAATAAATCCACGTTCCACTTAACGTGGTTGAGTTTACTTGCGATTTGCACATACGAGAACTTCATCCCACCTCTAGTCACCTTCTGTCCTTCTCTGTCTTTCTCCTTCAGTAGGAGTGGATTGGCTAGCATTGGACTAGCGCTGTTGTGGTAGACCAACTATCTGTCTTCTCCCCTCCATTTTTTTTTCCCTCCGCGTGCGTGTTTTTCCTGCTCATTTGCGAGTCCCCCACGTGCGCATGACTATTTCCGTGCTTTGTTTTTTTTTTTTTTTTTTTTGTGGGTGCACGTGTTGTTGACGGGGTTGGGGCGGCGGGGGGGGCATCCGGTCAGGTTTCAGTGCCGGCGTCGCCTCGGGCCAGGCGGGACGACCGCCGGTCCTGGGACCCGGACGAGGAGCGAACGCGTCAGGAAAGGTGGCAGCAAGAGCAGGAGCGCCTGCTGCAGGTACACGGAGAGCTCGCCAGGCAAAGCTCGCCGCATGAGGCCGCCTCCGCCATTGCCGCACAGTTCATTTTCAGAATTATTTTATGCAACGCATAGATTTATAATGACAAAAAATGTATTTGAATTCAAACCAATCGTTATTTTGATTATTCATTTGTTTGCCCAACGCTGCTTATACAACGCGCTATGCATCGAAGCTAATTAACCGCATCCCATCGCTGATTGTTTTGAAAGCTTTGCAGCCATTTTTAAAAAATAGAATCAGGCTTTTAACATCCGCTCGTGTCCCGCTGCCACCACCTGAGGGCGACCTTGTGCAACGCAAGGAGCTTAGTCCTCGTTTGTGCAGGAGGGACGCTGCTGCCCAAATGCCCCCATCCTCCTCCAATGAGAGCCTTCTGACCTCTAGACGGATGTGTGTGATGGTTGTGTTTTGGTCTGTTGTTAAATGTCCTGCTGTCATTCTGTCATGGCTTCCAATGTGAGTCTGAATTTAAAAAAAAAAAGTCAATAGTAAGATCATAATTCATCCTGCGGTCATTCGCAGACATTGACGGCTATAGACGTCATATGGAAGTGAATGGGTTAAATTTAATTTCATGAATACACAAACACTATCATCTTTGTAAAAGGCAGACATCGGAAGCTCCTTCGCATGTCCGACCCTTGCCCCCTTTTCCAATGTCCATCAATATTTCCGTTTTGACATGCCTCTGACGTTGCGTTTTCTTCCCGTGTGTGTATATGCTTGTGTTACGTTGCCGTGGTAACGCAGGATAAGTACCAGCGAGAGCAGGAGAAGCTGAAGGAGGAATGGGAGAAGGCCCAGAGGGAGATTGCCCAGGAGGAAAAGCGCTACCATGAGGAGGTGGGAGCACCTTTTTTTTTTTTTTAACACCTCAGAATGACTCGTGGCTTTTTAGTTTTAGCTCCTGGTAGTCTACAAGGTTAATTTTATTTTGTAGTTATTAGGGTGCGCCTTATATATTAAAACAGTTTTTAGAATATTGAAGGCGTGCCCTTTAATTCGGCACGCCTTATTGTGCAGTAAATACGATATTAAAATAAGCAACACTGAGTGAAGAATATTGCTACGTTAGCGTCAAGCTAGCTCCTATTGTTGAATTCCGCTTTATTTCTTGGTAGTGTATACAAGGTTAATTTTTTTACAAATTTCATTTCATAGTTATTAGGGTGCGCCTTATGTATTAAAACAGTTTTAGAATATTGAAGGCGTGCCCTTTAATTCGGCACGCCTTATTGTGCGGTAAATACGATATTAAAATAAGCAACACTGAGTGAAGAATATTGCTACGTTAGCGTCAAGCTAGCTCCTATTGTTGAATTCCGCTTTATTTCTTGGTAGTGTATACAAGGTTAATTTTTTTACAAATTTCATTTCATAGTTATTAGGGTGCGCCTTATGTATTAAAACAGTTTTAGAATATTGAAGGTGTGCCCTATAATTCGGCGCGCCTTATTGTGCGGTAAATACGATATTAAAATAAGCAACACTGAGTGAAGAATATTGCTACGTTAGCGTCAAGCTAGCTCCTATTGTTGAATTCCGCTTTATTTCTTGGTAGTGTTTACATGGTTAATTTTTTTTACAAATTTTATTTCATAGTTATTAGGGTGCGCCTTATGTATAAAACAGTTTTAGAATATTGAAGGTGTGCCCTATATTTCGGTGCACCTTATTGTGCGGTAAATACGATAGTAAAATAAGCAGCAAATACGATATTAAAATAAGCAGCACTGACTGAAGAATATTGCTACGTTAGCGTCACGCTAGCTCCTATTGGCCAGTGGTCAATTTTTTGCCAAACAAAAACAGGCTAGCTGCCATTTTTTATCTGTAAACAAATGGTTGTGTGTCTCATGAGTTTTTACATGAGCAGAAGTGGTTCATTATTTTAATTGAGCGGAACATTTTATTATCGCGTCAGGAACGTCGAATCCTAGAAGAGACGGTCACACCCCTGACTCCGCAATCGTCCGCCTCACCGCCTTCCGACGGTCGAGACACCATCGTGCGCTCGCTTGCCGACTGGGAGCGCAAACAGGAACGACTGGAAAGACATCTGGTGAACAAACGTGTTGATTTTTTTCTTTCTTTACTAAAAGTAGCGCGTTTGAGGACACGTTACAGCGGAGAAATGAAAACGTTCTGAGTCACCGTGCGTATTCACAGTATAATAGCTAAGTGTTTGTTTCTTATTGGCAAACGCAGAAGGAAAGCGGAGAGAACGTGGAGCGTAGGCTGCGAGAGAACGACCGCACCAGCGACATCAGCACCGCCGACGACAGCTTCAAAACAGCCAAGAGGTTTGTCCGCGCACCAACGCACATGCCCAGGAATAACTTCGTTCGCTGCCATTGACGGCTATAGACGTCAGAAATCGATTTCTTAAGGACCGTTTATTTTCTTTACCCCCTAAATATCAAACTACGATGCTGTCTTTTGCTTGTGCCGTATTCAGCACGACGAGTCAGAGTAGCTGCTTGCAGAATGGGCAGAAGCTTCACCAAACGGCGGGCAAGACGGCGCCGGTCAAGAAACGGCAAGACGCCGACAAGCTGGCCCGGCCTGCGGGAGATCGCAAGTGAGCGGATGCATGTTTTTATCTGCGGATGGTGAAGTGTAACCATTTCAACGGCTGTGCGCAACGACTTGCACATTTAAAGGGATAGTGCGTAAGATTTAGGCCGTTTTTCACTACGGACGGGTGCTGCATTTAACATTGTGCGTAGCTATAACAAACATGGCCGCCTACGAAGAAGCACCACCCCCCATGTAACATAATTTAATGATAACTAGACCTATGATTATATTTAAAACATACTGTTGGCCATTAAAAACGCATTTATTTGGAAGCTTTTGGAATTTACAATCATTCAATTTATTCCTTTTTAATGAAAAACGGTCTAAATCTTACACGCTGTCCGTTTAAGGTCTTGTTTTTTTTTTTGAACCGCAGTCTTTCAGTTGCGTTGGTGGCCCAGCAGGTGGCGCCAACCCCTTGTCTTCCTGTGCATGCCAGGAAAACAAGATGTTTTTACATTGCTGCAGTATGTCGCTCATGTCATAGATTATCATCCACATCATCGTTATTATCATGTTACAGCAGGCTCTGGATTAAGATATTCAGCAAACTGCATAGTCTTTTAAATCCCTCCAAAAATCCAAATAAACATTAGTCCAAGAGTGGGAAAACTTTTTAATGCGAGGGCTGCAAAGAGTTGTAAAATTCGACCAGAGCGTTTTGATAATAATAATAGATAATCCACCTCAAAAATGTGGGATATCTAGACAATGTTTGCTTTGATTTCATTAGAAAATGAACGATAGCATTACAACAGGGTTATTCATAATCCTTATTGAATTTCGGCGTGCCGGCCGCAAATGGCCCCCGGGCCGTAGTTTGCCCACGCCTGCCCTACTCAAAGCTAGCAGTCAAATCCCGCAAAAATGTGTCCGTTTTCCAGGAGCGGGCCCAGCGCTAATATCGCGGGCCGCAGCCCACCCAAGCGCCCTCCACCTTCTATCGACACACCCCCCAACAGGTATCCTCATCGCCGCCGTTTTGCCCCTCGCATCCACGCCGTATGTTGCGAGAAGAACGTCAAAAGTATTGGGACACGTGCCGCATGGCTCCAGTGCCTGATCGTCCATTTTCATTTCCCGTAGGCTTAAGAGTGTCCCCATACTTTTGTCCGCGCTTTCGAGCCGCGTTTGTTTTTACGCTCGTTGTTGCGGCGCAGGTCCGTCAGCGGCAAGAAGCTGTGCTCCAGCTGCGGGCAGCCGCTGGGCAAGGGGGCCGCCATGATCATCGAGACCCTCAGCCTCTACTTTCACATCGACTGCTTTAAGGTTAGCCGTGACGACGTTTGAAGCCTCTGTGGGAGGAGTTAACGAAACGCATCGTTGCGGTCAGTGCGGCGTGTGCAAGGGCCACTTAGGAGACACGTCCACGGGCACCGACGTGCGGATCCGGAGCGGCCTCCTCAACTGCCACCAGTGCTACATTCGCTCCCGCTGTGAGTTGCCCCCTCCCGATATCGCCCACCCGCATCGCACATCTCCACATTTTCTCCGTAAAATTCTGAGCTAATGTTAAATATAAGAGAATGTTGAATACAAATGAGTTTGACACCCCTGATATAAAATAATCTTTGAAGTAATCCCTCTTATAGACCCGGCCTATTCATGTGCGTCCATTATTGTGGACGTTTGTTTTTGCTCCCTATCTTTTGACTCATTGAAGCTACACTACCGAATCCTAGCGTCCTCTTTGGAGAACATCGTGTCCAAAATGGACACGAGTGGTAATTTCGCTGTCTCGGTGAGACAAAATGGACATAGCAGTGGGGACAAATGAACAGGCTAGGTCTCGGAAGGATATTGAAGCCAAATCCATACTGCAAAAAAACGAAACTAGAAAAGCTCAAAGTAGATGAAGCTATGCGGCTTTTTTCATAGTCTTTATAATTGACCGAAAATATAATTTACTTGAATGAAACCACACAAACCTTTGGAGGCTTGTTTATAAAAGATCATAAAGCAAAATCCATGCCATAAGGATGATTGAAAATGTCGTCAATAATTCCTTGCTTATCCTAGGTTCAATTTGAGCTCTCTTTTTCCACAATATGCAAAAGTGCGTTTGGCCTATCATCTCAGAACGATTTATTTCAATGTCATATTAATGTAATGGGCATAAGAGGCCCATAGATTTCAGGTCTCTCCACTAGAGGGAGCCCTCATACCACGCCACACTTTGACAATCGCTTGATCATTTTCCTTGCCGTTTTTGTTTGTTTTGTTTTGTATTTTGTCTCACCTGCGCTGAAACGTTTACGACTCTCGTTCTCCCCTCAAGCGGCCGGCCAACCGACCACCTTGTGACGCCTCCGATCAAGTTGAAGGCCATCACTTGCCAAACCCCGCCCTCTCCCGCGCAAGCTCCAGAGCTATCATCCATATACAGTATCTTTTTTTTTTTTTTTTTTTTGACCGCAGTTTCAACCGTAATAACCATCACTCGCTCATATTTTCCATTTTTATGAAGCACAATCAATTTGAAGCACCTTTCGCTTCCATCAAGCAGAGTTCATTCACATATACGTTAACTCATTGAATGCCAAACACATTTTTATTTTATTTTTTTTTTAATTAAGAATCCAGACATTAAATCCCAGATGCTTATTTATATACATATATTTTGTTTGTTTCATCCACATGTTTATTAATGGCTGCTACTAAATGAATGAAGAACTAAAGTATTAGATTACTTTTGGTAACTAAAGTTACCAATCACTTCATACATTAAATTCATGACTTTACTAAAGTACTCATGTAGTTGATTACTTTATGTTCTAAGGTGATTGATTAATTAATTATTGATTAATTAATTGATATTAAATACCTAAAATAATGAATCACTTTCGTATTGTAATGTTGGAAGTAATCAAATACTTTAGTACTTAAATACCTAAAGCGATTAATCACTTGAGTACTTCAGTACTAAAGTAATCAATGTCTTTAGTACTTAAATAGTTGAAGTAATCAATCACTTAAGTACTGGAGTAGCTAAAAAATCGATTACTATATAAATAACTAAAGCAATCGAATACATTAGTACTTAAATACCTAAAGCGATTAATCACTTGAGTACTTCAGTACTAAAGTAATCAATGTCTTTAGTACTTAAATACCTGAAATAATCAATCACTTAAGTACTGGAGTAGCTAAAAAAAATCATTTACTATATAAATAACTAAAGCAATTGATTACTTTATTAGTTAAATACCTAAAGTAACTGAATACTTTAGTACCGTCATACCTAAAGTAATCAATCATTTGAGTACTTTAGTACTAAAGTAATCAATGTCTTTAGTACTTAAATTTCTGAAGTAATGGATCACTTAAGTACTGGAGTATTGATTACTTTAGTATATGAATAACTAAAGCAATTGATTACTTATTTAAATACCTAAGGTAACTGAATACTTTAGTACCGTCATTCCTAAAGTAATCAATTACTTTAGTGCTTTTAGTAACTACATTACTTAAGTGCTTAAGTATGGATTGCAATAAATTACCTTAGAACTTTTAGTGTCTCAAGTAAGCGATTACTTTAGTATTTTAAACAAAAAACAAGTACCTGGAAATGAATGTCTGGACTTTGAGTAAAAATAAACGAGAAAATACGTCATTGGCATTGAATGAGTTAATTGCATTATACGGGCTTATTTTCCGCCAAACGGCGTCCATTTTATGTCACTGCCGAAACCGGACGAAATAAGATATGCAAATTAAGCTTCTCCACGCGCAACGCCGGACCTCCGCCAAGGCAAACGTCACCACCGAATCCATCGTACGTCGAGGAACATTCTTCCGAACTTTGATCCCAATAATCCAGCAGGCTTCCACTGACACACACGCTTTGAATGTAATTCAGCAGGGCAATAACCCGACTCGCTAATTTCACGTGCCTTAGGAACAAAAAAAAACAAAATGGATGACGGCGCTTTGTTTTTATTTCACTTGAAGGTGAAAAAACGTCATCGCCCTCCAAACTCCTTCTTTGCCGTCTCAGTGAGTTTTGCAGTGATTGGGTGCGCTTGTCCTTTTTTTTTTTTTTTGAACAGGAGAGACGATTGACCTTTCGCTTAAACCACGCCCCTTCAGGAACATCGAGCGGCCAATCACGGCGCGGCACGGGAGATCGAAGCGATTCCCTCAAAAATCGAAATTAAAAACTCAGCCGCGTGGTTTCGAGAAAAATGCAAACTCAAGGAAGCTATGCTAAGCTAAGCTAAAATTTGAACCCTTTCGTATTTACCACCAAGTTAAATACAACAGAAAAAATGGACCAGAAAAGCGCAAACTAAATGATGCTATTCGATTGCGCGTAAATCTTTCCGGCCTTAGCAACGGTAACTAAGGGGCTCTGAGCGAAAGGTCCGTCCAACGGACGCCAACTTTTTCTTTTTGCTTTGTTTGCATCAGCGAGTTGGAAAGAAAATGCACGTTTAAGCCTAAAACCAAAAGATGTACAAAAAAAATGACATGTAAAAATCAAAGCAATAGGCAGCCTTGTCCAGCATAGATTTTTTTTTTTTTTTTTTTTTTCCCTCTCTCAGTATTCCTCCGCTTCTTTTTTTTTTCTGGCGTATTTATTGTAATAGTCACTTGAACACTATCAGCACATTTTGATGTATTCATTTACTGTGTCAATGCAATGACTATGTTTATAAATAAATTTTAAAAAAAAAACATTCCGAGTTTACTGTAATTTTTTTTTTTTTTTTTGAGAATGCATGCTGTTTTTTCAGGTAAGGATCTCTTTTTATGTTTATCATATTTTGTGCATGGATAATGATTTTTGTATTAAATTTCTTGTGTAAAATGTAGAATAATTAAACAGTATTCTTTTTTTTTAGTTTAATTCCTTAGAGTATGGAAATGTAGAATAATTATTTGATTTTTTTTTTATTATTTTAATATTTTTATTTAGTTTTTTTCCGTCTTTTTAACTTTTTAAATCATTGTTTAAAAAGGTAAAATAATTACATGCGTTTATCTCCCTTTTTTGTACTTATTTTTCATTAATTGTATAAAAATGTAGAAATAATAAACAGGCTTTTTCCTCCCTTCATTATTTTTTTACATATTTTATTATATAAAAATGTATAATTATTAAACAGGTTTTTCCTTCCTCAGTAAATCAAATCTCAGGTCATTTGCATGTATGATATAAAACGTTAACTTGTGAATGTTTTTTTTTGCAGATTTTTTTTAGCCTTTTTAAATTCCTGTGATGCACCATTCAACATTTCAGCTTGAAATCAAGCTAAAACTTTACATTTTTTAAAATAATTGCCTCCAAACGAGCAATTTCCACCTGTTTACCATTTCAATATTGCTTCCAAGGGTGTATGGGGTTTAATTTTTTTTTTAGTACATTTACACATGTATTTTGTAGAAATAACTTGGGGGGGGGGGGGGGGGGGGGGGTGCCACCCCTTGCCACCATATAGCTCCGCCCCTGAGATTAGCTTCCAATCACAATTTTTCACATTTCAAACAGACAAAATCCGACCACAAAAACTTTCTTTTTGCTATAATTATTATTTTTTTGTATCATCAACAACCATCTCAATGCCTTGGAAAAAAAAAACTATGTGCACACGTAGAAATATTCCCTTCTTAAATATAAGCATCCAGTACCTAACATATAAATAACCTTCCAGACAAGAACGCTCACAACAAAGTGGGAAATAAAAAAAAAAAGACATGCAAATTATATCCAAATAAATACAACATTTTGCATACATTCCCTTTTTGACCAAAAAATAAATTCTTCGGGAATCCGACTTAAAATGAAGACTATACATGTCTATGAGGCAACTATCGAAGACGAGAATACGTATTAACACTATACAATTGGAGCCACAAACACACTGCGGTAGAAAGACGCACGAAACGTAGATTCATGTCCGTTGGAGGGGGGGGGGGGGGGTTTCCTTTAATTGTGCCTTTTTCTTATAGGGGGGGGGGGGCAATGGAAATAATCCAAAATTGAGCATCCGCATATTCAGGTTGAGCCCAGAAAGAAATAAAATCTCACCCACATGAATGCATTTTTATAAAGTTCTGCGGACTGATAAGTGTCGTCCGCATAGTCCGATCTCTCAAATCCGCCCGAAATCATTTCAAATTGAACGTATTGTGATTTGCCGCATATCCCGCTTTGATCGAAAAACTCACCAAAATAAAACCAAAATGGTGAAAGCTATGCATCTATCCGCATAGTCGAATCTAAAAAAAAAAATAAATGAAATCGAAACTAGATACTGTAGAATTGCGGCTTTTGATACACTTTAGACCAGTTAATCCTGTTCAAATTAAATCGGGGATTAAATGCAAATGCTGGATAAAACTATGCGGATTTCTGCATGGCCAAAAAAAATTCTACAAAAATCCAAACCAGGAAGTGCATCTTTAAACTATGTGGCTGTACAGATTTCTCAAATTTTACCCGAAATAAAATGCAGATTTGAGATAAGATCATGTGATCACCTGCATAGTCTTTATTCCCTTAAAAAAAAAAAAAAAAAATAACTTTTTGGGTGGTATTTTTTGCAAATGTTCGAAAATCCTAAGCGGTCCTTTGCATGGTTGAGAATTTGTTTTCAAAAGTCTAAATTAGCCTAAATGAATGTGAAAGCTATGTGGCCACATATTGAACAACTACAGTATCTCAAATGCAGGAATTTGCTAGTGTAGTCCGTCAAAAATGAACAATTTTTCTAATATAAAATGCGGCCAGCCACATATTGGGCGATTACGCTTCGAACCAAAACTCTTATCTCAAAAAAATCATAGGAATTTGGTATTCGTCAGTTGAATCCCTCCAAAATTGCCAATTTTGGCAAAAATAGTCAGGCGCATAATAATGCAAGTTGATAAAACTATGCGACTGGCCACATATTGGGCGACTAGAGTCCAAACTCGTATCTCAAATGCAGGGATTTGGTAGCATGGTCAGTCGAATCGCTGAAAAATACTGGGAAATATTCGGTCTGCCGCATCGGGGATTAAAAAGCAAGATGGTAAGATTATGCGGTTGTCCGCATATGAAAAAACTCGTATCTCAAATAAATGCAGGAATTTGGTAGCATAGGTAGTTGACAATTTTGGCCTAATAGTCTCCCACAGTCCGTGTTTTCTCAAGGCAGCTTCTTCTTTGAAGGTGCCAAGAAACTGCTTTTTTTTTTTTTTTTTTAAATTATTATTAGCGAGCAAATGCCACACAAGAGGGAGACGAAACAAAGGCGGGTCGGGCGGTCCAAATGTCCAGCAGTCCGTCCGCGGCCCATTAGAACATGCCGCTTTTTACCAAGGCGGCTTTGGCTCCGTTCTGTCTCTGCAAGGACGAGAGCACGCTGGCGAAGGGCCCGCCCAGCGAGTCCGGGATGGAGCCGATGGTCCCCGGGGCCGCGGCCCAGCCTTGGCTCGGCGCCGTCACGCCCACGCCCACCCCCACGCCCACCCCCATTCCGGACGAGACCACGGCGCCCTTGGCGGCGTCCGCCTGTCCGCCGTTGCCGTTGCCGCCGTTCACCTGCACGCCGGCGGGGCTGGGGCCCCCGCAGTTGGAGGTGGGCACCGGGTTGGGGCCCCCGGTGCTGTCCGGGTCGGTGGATTTGGCGTCTTTGCTGTCGTCGTCCCGCGGGTCCGACTTCTTGCCCGAATTGGACTTGGCGGCGGCCGCCGCCGCTGCGGCCGCGCGCTCCTGCTTGCGGAACTTGGCCCGGCGGTTCTGGAACCAAACCTTGAAAAAACGCCGAAAGCCTTCGTTAGAAATTAATGCCCGAACCTCGAAAAATATAGACTGCGGTGTCGTTTTTTTAGGTACACGTTCCAAATTAATCCCAGAGTTATTTAAAATATGTAAATGCAGCATGTTTGTGTATCTCTTTTATTGTTTTCGTTCAATTGTTTAAAAAATATTTTTTTATTGGTAATGTGCTACTGAAAGAAAGAAAGGCCTCGCTGCTCTTCAATTTAGTGACTCGTTCTTTGTTTTCCACGTATAGAAATTGACATACACTTTTAAAACAATTGGGTCCAACTTGGACCAGTCCAGTACTTGAGCTTTCTTGTTTTGTACAAAACGTTTTTTCGGTGTTCATTTTATTTGAGTTTTATTTTTGCACATATCTTTTAAAACACTTTTCCGTAAAATGACCCAATTGTGAAGGATGTTTTGTGTGAAAACAAAAAAACGTGCAAATATGTTAATTGGGTAATTTTGGGTCAGGGAACACAGAAAACAGACTAATCGTATCTTTTCTTTTTTTTTTGTTTCATTTGTTTGATATTTTTGCATACATTTTTTAAATAGTTGACCAAAAATTGATGGGGTCAATTTTTGTATACAAACAACAAAAACTAATTGATTTATTTGGACCAGCAGGCTCTCGATCTGAAGCTTTTATTTTTTAAGTTTGGGTCCGCTCCTTTTATATATTAAAACAACAAGATTAAATAAAATAAAATTGCATGGGCCAAAAAATTTGGCTAATGCAACGTTTGCGTTATTTATTTAACCCAGAAATTCAGCCAACCAGCCGTTATTATTAGTCATTTTTCACACGTAAAATATTGAACTATGATAATCTTTGTTTCTTTCATTTTCGTTTTCATTTATTTCCTTTTGTTTTCGCCTTTTGTCTTGCTGCGTTCAGTGAATCAAATCAAACAAAACCGTATTGTTTCTATCACAATATTTCATGTTTTTTGTCATTTTTTTGTATTTCTGTATCCTTGCACAGGTTTTAATTCTTTTTTTGCATTGCATTATTGACTTCCAACCAAATTAAATGCTGCGCGAAATATGCGCAATTTGAACAAGTTGGATGCGAATGACAGTCTTTGACTTTTTTTTTTTTTTTTTACCTGCACCCTGGCTTCGGTCAGGTCGATCTTGAGCGCCAGCTCCTCGCGCGTGTAGATATCCGGGTAGTGGGTCTCGGCGAAGACCCGCTCCAGCTCCTTGAGCTGCGCGCTGGTGAAGGTGGTCCGGATTCGCCTCTGCTTGCGCTTCTCGTTCAGGCCGCCGTGATCCGTAAACAGCTTGTAGGGCACTACCGGAAATGACGTCAGTTGCAGTCAGCCAAAACTTGGCGGACTTAATTCGCTCATGGTTGTCAATAAAGTTAATATTTTAACATTTTCCGTCGAATTGTATTCCAAATGTAGTTCCCAAGTTTAATTTTTGTTTTCACTGAAATTTTAGTCGTAAATGTACTAATATCTAAAAAGCAATTGCGCGAAAAGCGCAGGTAAAATGCGCGTCATCACCTCAGCTGATCTCATTTGTAATCAAATGCGTCACAAGCCGAATTCGTTTAACTCTCGTCTCCTGAAATTATTAATCGTCCTAACTCACGTTTATTTCCGCTTTTACTACTACGATCATCAATTCAAATCTGCATCTGGTTATCATCCACGTAAGGGAATTTTTCTAATCGTCCCGGTTTCTGTGCGTAAAAACCTGCGTATTGTTTACAAATCGATGTTTTCATAAATCTGTCAAATATGCAAAAATCATCGTGAAATTGCGTGTAATCATCTTCAGATGGTTTTGTTCATTATAATCCAGTTCGTCAGAAGCGGGATCAATATTCAACATTATTAATAGTTCCTGTTTGGCTACATGTCTTTACTCCAATCTTGCTTCCGATTATCCTTGCTTGCGAATTTTTCAATCGTGCATAGTAACACAATTCCATAAATCTGTGTCAAATTCGTGAGTTGTGCGCAAAATGAGTGCGTCAAAATGCAAGAAATGTCTCAGGTGATATTTCCGATCGAGAAATGTGATTGTCGTCTGATCCGATTACCATTTGGTTCGAATGTGTCCTGTTATGCATGCGAACTTTTTAATGTTTATCCCGGTTGCTTGGGGGGGAGGGGATAGACAGTGAAGTAATCCCAAAATACTGTTGTGTCAAATGCGGAAGTTGCGTTCAAAAAATCCTGTAAAATCGAGTGTAATGTGTCAATTGCAATCAAGTGCAACCGAGCGGAATTCCGTTTAAATGTTGAGACCCAAAATGATTCCGGTGTCCACGATCGATTGTTACTTTTGCTGCGATCTGGTTATCGTTTAGTTCAAGTGCGATCTTCGAACCTACCCACCCCCCCAAAAAACCCAAAACAAAAAGTCCCCTCGCCACTCGCAAATCCTCTCAAGTTGTCATAAGTCGTCGCCCCTGCGAGCGCCTATACTGTAAGTCCCAATTTGCGCGCCAATAATGAGTTTTGCTCTTTGCTTATCTAATTATTCGTCTCATCGCAAAGTAAACACATTAGGGCGGCAAATCGGCTAATTCTGTCGGAGGCTTTCGGCTGTCACACGCGCCTAACCGAATTAGGCGCCGCGCATGCAGCAAAAGCGAGAAATTCCGTCATTTGCGTAGGCAAAGGGGTACCTGCCGCGTAGGGGCCGCTCTGGTGGTCCCGGAGCGTGCCCAGGCTGCAGGAGCCCGGCGCCAGCGACGGGCACCCGCCGCCGGCCCCGAAGCTGGTCCGGATGGGGTTGTACTGGAAGCCGCTGGCCTGGCTGCACGAGCTGAAGTCCGCGTAGGCCGACGCCAGGCTCGACGTGTCCATGCCGGCCATGCACGACTCGTAGGCGGACGAGTTGAGGTAAGAATACTCCATTTTATACATTTGGGAAGGCGCGAGAAAAGGCGAGGATCCCCGAGGAGGAGGATGGATTTTTTTTCGAGGGTTTTTGGATTGTTTTTGTTTTTGTTTTTTTTTTTTGTTTTGTGGAGGTTGGTCTGGGTTCGATGTTGACTGCTCGGCGGCCGCTCCAGAAGTGGCCTCCTTTATAGCGGGCCAGGCGCGTTTTGTGAAAAGCCCCCGAAGAGCCGCCTCGCCGGAGGTCTCCAGAGCATATCGAGCTTGAAAAGCAAGCAAAAAGGCTCGGAGCCTCCTTCTTCTCCTTCTTCTCCTCCTTCTCCTCCTTTCTCCCCTCGCGCCGCTGCCACTGCCGCCTCCCTGCTTTACATGACAATAAGTCATCAGTCCATTGGGCCCGTCGTCCGGCCGAGCCGCAGCATCATTGACCCCCCCCTCCCCCCCATCCCCTCCCCTCCGCACGCAGCCCCGCCCCCTCTCCCAGCACATCTCTAATTAGAATTTAATAGCGCCGCCGCGGCAGCAGAGAAGGAGAGCCGCAGCCCTCCTCTTGCCCTTTAATTCGATCACAGCACTTGGAAATAATGAAAGTTGGGTGACGATTCTCCCTGATGCGATTTGCTCGCTCCCGGCTTTTAAAAGTGCGGCCGGACAAGACGCCGCGCGGCCTGCCGGCGTGAGCGCCTTTGAGCGTCTTTTGCTCTCCGGGTCCACCGACTGTGGAGACAAGTGTTACACACCCAGAAATGGCAAATTCGGGGGGCAAAATATCAGCGATGTTGTTGTCACCCGAAGCACATGCTACCATCATTTTTGCGGTGTTTTAAAGGTCATTTTGAACAAAATAGCATTCATATTCATATAGAAAACCAGTTTTCACAATTTCATCAATGTAAATATATTGTTTGAAAGTAAATATTGACATAAAATGCCCGTAACGTTGATTTTTTTTTTTAGCTAGTCATTATGAGCATTTTTTTCGCAATTATTTAATTGTATTCTATGAACCAATAACTTCGATTTCGTGAACGAATGGATAGCAACAGAACCTTCTTAATTGCACTTAAACACTATTATTATTAAGTAGTATAGTAATAGTAGTAGAAGTATAACTTAAAATAGTGCTTTGTGTATTTTCTATTTTTAATTACAATGATATATTTTCCTTCCTGATCATTGTTTTAATTTTCATTCCGAATTATTTCTTTTAATATATTTATCGTTGTAATCAGTAAAACAATCGCATATCATCTCCAGTATGTGAAATATGAATTTGCAGCTACAGAATTATTGTAGGACCCCCCCCCCCCTCACACACACACACACACACACTTACACGCATCTTCATTAGATTTATTTATTTATTTTTAACATTTATGTTTGGGCTTTGCTTTCTTTGAGATGAAAATTTTCAGCGTGTTGACGACAAATACATTTGTCAACGAGTAATTCAGTTGATTGACTTTATTGTCAATTATTGGCGTGATTAGATGTTTCTGATGAATGCAACGTGAATGATAATCATTATCTGAATTTATGTGATTAATTTGACGATGCGTTTGTGTTTAATAATGCATAGCATAGAATAGCATATTCACGCCCTTCAAGGTAATATAAATTGAGCGCAATAAACAGGTGGCTTGGAGTCCACGTCACAAAAAGCTTTGTTTCCGATCTACAGATTATGAATGTCACCAATAAAACAAACAAAAAAATATATGAAAATTGAGACAAACGGAATATGCTTTATTTCTATGATTTGTTTACGTCACAAAAGGCTCATGCTAATTCTTATTAACTATTGCAAATTCAAAATCATTTCATATTTGTATACTATAAAATATGGAGAACAGTTATTAAAAACGTGTTTTTTTTCCAACTTCATTCTATTACGTCATTATAATGCGCAGCACCAGCTATTTTTTAACGCCCATAAAATGCCCATAAAGTCAATTTTTTTTTCCCATTGAAACGACATCAAAATAGCAAGAACAATCAAGGAAAATGTCTCCATTATCATTCAATCGACCTTCTAATTGTCTTTATTGCTCTCGCGATTTGCTTTTATTGGTCCCCATGCAACAAACAAACGCCATAAATTTCATCACAACAATCATGCGGACACGCGTTTCTCGATTGCACTTTCGTCACGAGACACTCCAATTGCGTCATTAATTCTTTTTTTTTAATACGTGCGTGGAACGAGTGCGAATATGATTCAAATCTTTTGTTTAATTGTAATAAGTTGTTGGCGCCAATCAAAAAACGTGCTTACATTTAAAAAAAACTGCTCACGTAAACAAGTGTCACCTCCCGTCAGTGCTATTCTTTTTTTTCCCAGTTTTTTTCTTTTTCTTTGCACAGCATATTATGGAAATGTCTTTTTTTTCTTTTTTGCACGCAAGCTGGTGCTAGATGGTCCAAGGAGAAGAAGAAATGAGCTAATTGAATTACGGCGAGCCAAAAGGGCCAAATGGCGCACACCGTCCTGCTTCCCCCTCCACGCGTCTGGCGGCCAGCAAAAAAAAAAAAAAAAAGGCAGCAAAATAATCGAATCAGGCTCAAAAGGAAGCACAAGGCCAAAACGCAATTAAAAGCTTGCTTTTCTTTTGCTCGCTTTTTCCTTTCTTCTTTCGCTCTATAGTCCACCAGCTCCGTTTTTTTCTTTGTTTGTTTTCTAAAGACGCCTTTTTTGCATGTTTACACCTGCTGCAAGAATGTTAATTGAATAAATGTTATCTTTTCGTGCAGTTTGGAAATGACACGACAGTAGAAAAATAAGTATCTTAAATGTATATTTAATATAAAATGATTTTTACTGCAATATCTGAATAACTTTAAATACATAGAATAGAACAATAAATCCAAATATAATTTAATAATTTAATCAACTATATACGAGGACTCGAAGTGAAAATCCAAAGATGTCAGGTCCCCTTTTTTAATTATTATTATTATTTTTACCTAAACCTATTAAACACAGTAAAAAAATCTTTTTAATGCCGGAGAAGAGAAGAATACAGTACAGTTTTCTTTTCAAATTGAGAACAAACTAATTGGAACATGAATCATCTTGTTGCTGAATTGCGTTAGCTAGTAAATGATTCGATAAACAAAACAAAAAGGAATGCGTGGAATATGTTTTGATGTCATAAATTAGGCAGTTCTCCTGGAAGTGAGTCTATGTAGTGGCCATTAAAGTTTCACGTCAAAGGCCAATTTCTTCGTCACTTCAATCAATCACCGCATAATGCTCCACGCCTCCCCTCCATTTAAGTGAGGCGCACTTTGATGCTGTGTGCAAGTTGCCCCGCCCACCATACAAGAATGCCATTGTGTGTGTATATGCATTATGTGTGTGGGGTAAAAAGTGATGGGAGGGGTCGCCCTGTCACTACTCATTGTCATCGTGTGTGTGTGTGTGTGTGTGTGTGTGTGTTTATGTGTGTGTAGCAACCTTTCAACTTGATGTCTCAATTGGACACCATCTTAAAAATAAAATAAAAAAAAAAAAGGACCATCCTTTCGGGAATCTCCCGAAGTTCCCAATGGCCACCATATTATTCACAATAAAATCATGTATTAACAAAAAAGTTAAAAATGAAAATACTTAAAAGCCAGAGAAAGGAAACAGGAAGTCGGCCATTTTGTTTTTTTTAAACATGAGCTTTTTAGTTAACTAAGACTTTGACATTAAAACTATTTTCAGAAAAAGCCGTATTGAGTCAAAAAATTGTAAAATATTAAGTCAAAATGGATCTTTGACGTCAAAGCCATTTTGAAAACCCGCTAAAAAGCAGCTAGAAAATTTTTTATTGACACCGGGCTCTTTGACGTCGCAGCCGAAGAGAAAAAAATGTAGCACTAATAACAAGCGAAAAAATTCGCTAGTAACCATTTAGGGGCAAATTCTTTTGCTTTGGAGATGAACTCATTCAGTTCAAATGGATATTTGACGCCAATGTCATCTTTGGAAAAAAAATCAGCCCTCTTTTGGGGGGTGCGTGGATTTTTGATGTCGTAGCTGAAAAAATAGCACTAAAAATTAGCGGAAAAAATAGGATGTAAGAATTTTCTGGCAAATTCTGGTGCTTTGTACATTAACTCATGTTTTTAAAATGGACCTTTTGACGTCATAGAAAAAAAGTCAAGAAAAAAATAGCAATCATTTTATTTCTCGGGAAAATTTTGCGCGACAAACTATCTCAAAAATCAGCGCAAAATTTTCCGGGTCGCCAATGTGAAATTTATTGCGCGTATTTAGCATAAACGCTAGCATGAGAAAGTCTCAAGGAGCCTTGATGAAAACTAAACAGGAAGTCGGCCATTTTGTTTGCGTAAGCGCCCCCCCCCCCCGCGCGCCCCCCCCGTCCGTCGTCTTGTAAGTGACCAGACGGGGGACCCGGGTCCGCGACATTAGCATGAAAATCTCATTCCGGGGATGAGATCAGGAAAAGCGGGAGCCTCGGACGTGGCCTTGGCACGGCCGACGGGATCAATCCCTAAATGAGTCCCAGCTCCACGTGGACATTAACGCAGGCAAATGTCCATCGACCCGCCGTCCAAATCCGATTTGGACGTCGGGAAAAAAGATGTGATCATTAAATCTCTTTGCCCGGCGCTCAGGAATTTGATTCATAAAATCGTCGGGATGAAATTCTTATCGGGAGCGCTTGTCATCGTTTTGGTGGGGCGGCTGCTTAACGCGGTCGCTCGATGGCCTTCATGAGATTTCGGCCTGTAAATAAACTCGTAATTTAATCTGGGACGCTCAGCGTTGTTTGCTTCTTTGCTCGCGGTGTGATTGGCCGCGCACCATCACAGCGGGGGTGCGGTAACAAGATTGCGTTTCTTTGTAGTTTTTCGTTTTTGCGTGATTGTTTTTGGCACGCTGGATCATAATTTCGACAGGTGTGCACCGCTTTAAATATTTGGCATTGTAAAGATTCTGCAAACTGATGCGCGCACCACTAGGGGTGCGCTAACGTCAAGTATAACACAATACATAATTTGTTTTCATTTCTCTTGCCATATTTAAGTGTCAGAATTTTGAAGGAAATACACATTTTTGGACATTCTGCTGTAACAGGGATTTCCAAAATCTGTTCACGCACCACTGGGGGTGTGCTTACCGTAATGTCAATAGTAATACAGAAGGTACCATTTTTTATTTGAAATAATGTGTTTGAATAATTCTTGTTTTTAGAAGAGCATACAATGATTTTGATTAAGGTGCGCCGCGCTAAACATCTTGCATTCGAGCAATGATTATCACACTGGTGCGCGCACCACTAGGGGTACAGTACACTAACTGTAATATTAATAATAATACAGTACATTTATAAAAATACAACATTTATTTTACTTGACTTACATTGCTGTGTTTGAAAAACTGTCAGGATGTCAAAAGCGGTGTGCAGTTTTTAGCATTTCACTGTAATGAGTGTGTGCTAACTTGCATTAGTCATATGAGACACTTTATAGTATATGTTACTAATTTAAAATTTTACATTGTTATTTTTGAGGAACTACATCTGAATTTTGAAGGGGGTGCGCCCGTTTGAACGTTTTGCATTGTAGCTAAGTTGGTGCACCTCTGGGGGTCTGCAAATTGTAGTAAACGATGATAAAACACTAAATAGGATTAAAGAATAGTTTTTTTTGTATTGCTGTTTTTGAAGTACCCTGTCAAGACATTGAAGGTGGTGCGCATCTTGAAATGTTTTTATTGATACCATGTTAAATTGACATGTGATAACTAGCAACAATAATATAAAACTAGGCAAATTTATTGACTTGATTTGTTATGCCCTATTGAAATTGCTGCATTGCGTCAGGATGCCGAAGGGGGTGCACGGGTTTGAATATTTTGTATTGTAACAGGGCCTCCTAAATTGGTGCATGCACCATTGGGGGTGTGCAAATTGTTGTATAGTAAACCGTAAAAAGAAATTCGGGATAGTTTATCATTTTGTATTGCTGTTTTTGAAGTAGCGTGCCAAGACATTAAAGGTGGTGCGCATCTTAAAATGTTTTGATTCGTAATAAGGTACAGTAAATGTTGGCGTGGTAACTTGCAACAACGATATAAAACGAGGCGATATTGATTTTTAAAGCTCGATTAAAATCTCTGCATTGCGTCGGGATGCCGAAGGGGGTGCGCGTCTTGAATGCGCTGATGTATGGGGAAGGGCTTCGGGTCTTGTTTGCCTCCTTGTTGCCGCACATTCCCTCCAAAATGTTTTTGAAAGCGTCTTGAAGCATCATCAGTTTTACGCCGAGAGGTCAAGGCATATTTTACCGTGGGCGGCGCACCCCCCCTCCCTCCCGCCCCCGCCTGAGCAATCGACAGTGATTAGGCCTCTGCGGCCTCATAAATCAGCTGCGTGACCCGTTATTATTGTTGAATTCAATAGCTGTTGGGGAAGTGAGGGTCAGTGTCATTAACTGGCTCCCTCCCTCTCCACGCCGCGCACCCCCCCGCTCCCGCCCGCCCTATCCGCGGGCCCCCTGAAGGCATGTGGCCCCTCTATACAAGGACCTGCTGGCTAATAATGCCTAAAAGCTTAATCACACATGCATTAAGCGGCAGACAGCGGGCTTTTGTGCGTGCGGCCGCCTTTACTGGAATGAGGCGATTAATGGTCATCTGAGCGGCAGGCGACAAGGCGGCGCGGAGAATGATGGAGCGCTTTTTAATGGCGCTGCGCGGGCCGGCCGGCCGGCCGGCGGGCCGGCGGGCAGGGGATGTCACTCAGAGGAAGCTCGGCCCGCAATTACAGTATCCCACCCGTTCCCCGCCATCCATCATAAAACGTCAAGGTCGCCGGGTGTATCAAAGCGGCGCCATTATCGTACGCAAACACCTGCGCACCCCCGCCGCGTTGATTTCATATTTGGCTATGACCGCTTGATTGGGCCCGCGGCGTCCACCTGCATCAACGAGGCGTCACGCCGATTGTTTGCGTGATGCTAATTAAGACGTGAAATCGACCTATCGCTAATCGGGAGGTGGACTAAAATAGGGCTTCAAGAAAATGGAGGGAGCTGCAAACATTTCCCTGAGGAACTCCGCTACAAACGGCAGCTGCCATGTACTTTATAAGTAGGGATGTTCAAGACCAACTCAGGTAGAGCATGATACCAATACCAGGTACCGATAGCGCTAGTACACTTGATATTATTTGGGTATGTTTATATTAGGGATATTCTATACCACTTTTTTTCCAGACTGATACTACAAGTATTCAGCTCTACTCATGACTTGTACATTTGTTATTATATGCCTTTTAGGAGTATTTTATACCACTTTTTTTCAGATGCATGTATTCAAGTAGTTAGTAGTCACCGATACCAATACCGATACACGTAACAGCTACTGATATATATATATATATATATATATATATTTATAATATATGTGTGTGTGTATATATACACATTTATGAGCATTATTTGAGGAAAAAACCTTTCAATTTATCTCATGAACCAAAAATTCAATTGTGAACGTGATATGGACAAAAGTATTGGGACACGTACACACACAAAAAAAAGGATTTTGTCCCCTTTTTTGCACGTTTGACTGCTTCCTCCGCAAACACCACGCCGCACGTATTGGTCCCTCCTCCTCCCGTCCCGCTATTTCATCTTGACGTGACAAATCGCCGCGTGCGCACTTTCGTTCGCCGCCTCATCATCGCCGACTGCAAATTTGATCAGAACCCGCCGAGGGGGACCCCAAAGGGCCCCCGCTCGCCTAATGATGAATCGTCGCATTAGGACTCATGTTTATGCATCGCTGCTCCACCAAAATATCCGCCGCAGTTCTTCTCAGGCCACCGCATGATCCTGACGGTGAAATTCTCATGGCGCGGGGATCAAAGGTCGCCCGGGCCCGGGTGCAGAGCGAAGCCTCGGAATGAAACCCGAAGTGATATGGAGTGCGAAAACGTAAAAAGAGCAATAAAACTTAACGTGATCATGGCAGGCTGCTTCCAAAATGGAAGGCGAGCTCCCCAAACCCGCCAGGTGACAGCATGATGAAGTCGCTATTGGATTTGCCGAGAGGGGAGCCGGGCGCCGAAGCGCCCCAAAGCGGCCGCACCGTCACGCCGGGGATGAAATTGATAGGCAATATGTGTTCATAAGAACAATTACATTGGCAGCGATGCGCCAGATTGCAAGGCGGGCTAACAAAAAAAAAAAAGATGAAAACGCCTCGATTCATGCGTCATATGAGAACTTTATTGGGCCAATATTGACACTGTGTTTATTTCAACCAAAGAGCAAAACTCATTTGATTTGCGATATTATAATTTGATAGAAGTTGAAAAATATCATGGAAAGTTATTAAGGCTTTTGTTGTTAGCTGTATTCTTACATTACATAGCGGAGAAATGCCTTTATTCTAGTTTATTATTAAAATTTCCGCTACGTTTGACTCATCACAAATGTTAGCAACGTAATGTTTTCCTAAAGTCAAGTGCAATTGCTAATTATGCTAATTGAGGATGCTTTAAAAGACCGAATTACGCTGACATTGTATTATATGACACTTTTTGGCAATGTATAGCGGTGACAACAATGTTAGCAGCTAGCAGAGCTAGCAGCGGAGCACAGCACCAGATGCTAGCAGCTTTAGCTGCACTCATTTGCTCCATATAGGCTGGGGAGAGCTGACGGGTTACTCTTCAAAGTCAATTAAATAGATGTAAATGATTCAACAGTTTGTGTTCCTACTTTTAAACTAGGTCAAATGGGTATTTTCAACTAGCAAACAAAATAGTTTATATAAATATATATAGTATATAAAACAGTTGGGAGATTTTGGAAGGGGCCAGATGGGCTCTTGTCTATCTTTGATTCAACGGCACAAAGACATACAAGCGTTCTTTCCATTTTCCACTTCTTCCTCCTTTTTTCATTTGCATAAAAGTCGCTATAGGCAGCTTTGGGCGGGACCATGGCCGCCCGGTCCACGTGGATCGGATTGATGTCATTGTCTCGTCACGCTGACCTTTGCTGTAATGGCCGCGGCAGACATCGCAAACTCTCACATCAATTTGGCCCAATTGGATGTGGCATGTCTCGGCTAACTCGATTTGCCCACAAATGCACCTGTCTCTGCCTTGCCTACCCCCCAACCCGTCCCGTATAGATTGACTCCCGAGTGGGGAGGAGGGAGTGTTGGGGAGGGGGGGGGTCATTGGAGCAGCAGCCAACTCTCCCCTCCGACCCCCCCCCCTTCAAAAACCCTCACTTACATGCGCATCAACACAAAGTTCTCATCTTCCACTCTGATCTTTTCCCTCCTTCTTACTTTGCAGATGTTGCCTCTCTGCAGTGTGTGTGTGTGTGTGTGTGTGTGTGTGTGTGTGTGGGCAGAGCAGAAGGAGAGCCATTAGCCAGCCTCTAATCACATTAGAGAGACGTTAAAGGGGGGATGTGAGTTTAAACAGCCAGCAGCAGAGACAAGATGGAAAAGGAAGGGGGGGGGGGGGTAAAAGTTGTTATTAAGGTGGTCAGTGTATGTGTGTGTGTCATGTGCAAGGTCACTTTAAAATCCGCACTCCCTCCATACGTGGTTGGCATGGCGTGCCGTTTGCGGCGCATCAGCACCCATCACGGTGTATTTACTTACTTTGCAGCGTGTGTGTTTATGTTTGTGTAAGTGTATGTGTGTATGTGTGTGTGTGTACGAGCCAAGTGCACGTCACCGATGACAAATGGGCCATGCGCATGCGAACATTAGGTAAATGAGCGCCATGCTGTGAGGTGGAAAAGCGTACGTGCAGGCTCTATCTCCAGGCAGACACCATTGACCAATAAACGCCCCCCCCCCTCAAGGAAATTACCCCCCCACCAAGAAAAGTAAAAAATTAAAACCAATAATAGGGGTTAATTTGATTCATATATATATATATATATATATATATATATATATATATATATATATATATATATATATTAGAGCTGGGTGGTATGGTCAAAGATAAAATCTGGAAGATTCCAATTTTAATTAAAAATAACATAGTAAAATGTTAATGAATAAAATATATCATAATTAAAATAATAATTAGTTATATTTTAGAAAAAAAAGAATAATAAAGTAATACATTTGTAATGTCAAAAATGCAATAACATTTTAATTCGTTTAATTGAAAACTACTATTAAAGAAAAATATTTGACTTGACAAATGAGTCATGTGGAAAATATTCAATAAACAGTTATGTACTTGATTTTAAACAGTTATGTACTTTGATTTCAAATCATTTTTAAACCTAAAATCAACAGTGGAGTTGAATTCGATTATTTTGTCAAATTAAAGACTTGAAAATGAGCTAAATCGTGAAATCAAGATTATATAAAGATGTCAGAATACTGGATAGGTTTGTTTACAGGACCATATATATATATATATATATATATATATATATATATATATATGGGAAAAATTAACCCCACAACGGCCCAGTTCCAACACCGACAGCGTCCACCGCATGGACATTGAGCACAAAGTCCGGCGGTCCCCCCCACTGACCTCGCGCTGTCCCCCATTATGGAGCAGTCAGAAAGCTTTTAGGGGCTACGCTAACGCCCTAAGATGGATGGCGGCAAATGAGGAGGGAGTTGGATGGAGCTGAGGGAGCGCGGGAAGAGCAGGTGGCTAAAAAGAGGACGTCCCACTTAATGCCTCTAATTCAATAATTAGGAAACGTGGCTTCGCGGAGACACAAGTGGACGGAAGGACGGATGGATGCTAGGCTAGCTCTGCTAGCAAAAATAAAAAAAAAAGGCTCCTCCCACATGACCACTGCAAACGTTACCTCGAGTGACTTTTCATTTCATGCCGTCCCGATGCAAAAAAAAATTGTGATGTGATTACGTCCTATTGCTTCCCGTAATCACATCACATGACCTCCCCCTCCCCCTCCTGTTTATTGTTTCGTACGCCACTAAAACACAATCGCTTCCAGCTCCAGATCATTCACCTATTTGCTGCTTTACGACAAATTGGTGACAAAATGGTCGCGGGATCTTAAAATGAATAAATAATAAAAGAGATTTCACGTTTATAGTCGTCAATGGCAATGAAGGGGTTTAAAAACAATATAAATCCATCCATCCAATCAGAGGGCAGAAAAATGTGATGTCATCAAAATTCGGGGCTCGTCGCAAATAGTTTAAAAATTCCTAAAGGCTGGTGTGTTGTTTTTAACTCATTTACTGCCAGCTCAGATCAACGTCTTTTGCCGTCAATGGCAGTGAATGAGTTTGAAAAAAAAAAAAATCATTGTATCAATCCATCCAATGAAATTTTGTTTACGTATGTATATCAAACAAAAACAGAACACAAAAAAACGTCAATTTCACCAAGCGCTTCCATTCCATTGGCCCGTACCAATTTGACTTTTCTGCCCCAATAAACACCCTAAAAGTGACATAACGGCTTCAATTTTCCTCCAACTATCTGGATATCTGAAATCTCAACATGGCGGAGCTGCATGCAAGTGGGCGGAGCCTGCACGCCGGTGAAAGATGGCCAATTTGACGAGGGCAGACGCGGCTCCAGAAAAATAACCAAACGGACCAACTTTGATGGCTGCTGAATATATCGGGCACTCCGCCTCGTGTGTGTGTGTGTGTGTGTGTGTGTTTACGTGTGTGCGGCTGGAGCGGCGGGGCGGGGGGCCGAGGGGTTAAGTAGGATAGAAGGCGGCCATACTTCAGATTGGCAGCAAGCTGCTGCAAGGATAATCCAATCACAGGATGCAATTCAATTAGGGCCGAGGGTCTCTGGGGCCAAGCAGCCAGCCAGGCAGCAGCCGGTGGGGATGGGGAGGGGGGAATGGGGTGGGGGGGGCATTCTCGCCTCCGCTAGGACCACATGAATGCAGATGAAATTTGAAATATGAAAATCTGCTGTAATTTATGGACGGTGTCAGGATGCTGCTGGAGGCTAAAAAAAAGGGGGGGGGGGCTATAATTGGGGGGGGGGCGAGGAAGATGAGGAAGAGGACGAGTTTGTTTGACTGGCTCACTCTTGTGCAAACAATGACTTGATCATATGAAAATACTGTTATTTTATAGTTTGTCCTGTCATAAGTTTTTTTTATTTTTTTTTTCCCCTGAGTTGTCTTATGAAGAAATGCTGATAGGATTATTTGGGAAAAGGCACAAAACTTTCTTCAAGGGTTATACTAACATAACACATCATGGTATTTTCTTCATTCAGTATTATGATGTGGATGATGTTTTATGATCGGAAATAACTTTCACAGCTCTGCATTTTCATATATATATATATATATATATATATATATATATATATATATATATATATATATATATATATATATTAGGGCATATTTTGGGGCAGTTGACTTCAAAAACACAGTGGCACAAAGGCAGAGATGGACATTTATATACAGTAGTTTGACTTTAAAACATTAATATAACGGTTATTGGAAAAATTAACAATATTTCACATGAAAATAATCTAATGAAAGGATCAAAGAAGGATTTTTTTAGGATTTTTTTTTTGCTGATTTTAAATTATTTCCCAGATTTTACTGAAGTAAACATTTGTTTACAAGCTTCATAATAAATAGTTCATAATAAATACGACCAATTGCGATTAATTATGGGTTGTTTTGTCATGAATTAATTAAAATGTTACCCCCATGAAAGCACGAAATGTGTTGAAAAAAAAAAAAAAAAAAAAAAAAAATATATATATATATATATATATATATATATATATATATATATAGTGAAATACAAATGACAATTTATTAGAAAAATTGTCATTAATTTCATGTAATTTTCATGAAAAATTGTTTATTGTTCTATTGGTACTTGGCACAGCTCTGAAAAATTGGTATTAACCATAAGTACATTAATTTTGTCCCAAATCCCACTAAAAGTCTCTTCTTCAGATTTCACCTCCTTTCTTTTGATGCACTTCCTCGGTCATGAATACGTGCGTGTCCGTGTGTGTGTTTGTGTGTGTGAGAAGCTCTTAGACAGATTATTGCTCATTAGAGGCGTCCATTATGTCAGGAGGAATCCTTTTTCATTTGCGCAAATCTGCCTGGAGATTTTTTTTTTCTTATTTATCCGGGCATCCATTATCGGAGCCGGGAAATCGGATTAGGCTGCGATGATTCTCCGCTTGCCAATAATTTCCCCCGGCGCGCATCTCGGCCTTGTGTTGACCCTCCAGCCGCGTACAACAACAGCGACACCGCGGCGCAGTAATTGCGTTAAATCAAGTGTTTGATGTACATTTAAATGTACGCGTGAAATTTCCATTTTGTTAACTCATTCGGTGCCAGACATTTTCCGAAGACTGAAATTTGATTGAAAACACCTGACCATATTGCTTGAAAAATAATCGGTAAATATCACCTGGATTTTTTTCGAGACTTTTGAACATTACGTAATATTACGTCAATGGCATTGATTGATTTTTTTTTTTTTTTTTTTTGCTTTCATGTGGATTTACAAGTAAATATAGCTATGGTGTGAACATACCTGTAAAATGTGAAAATTGAAAATATCAATTAATTAAAATGAAAAGTTACATAATTTTTTATACTAGCACATAGGACTGAATTATTTTGAAATTTATGCTTACAAAATTATATTTAATATTCTTTCCACGCAGTTTAATATGCAACCCCTTTCCGTGTTTATTTTTCAAGCAAATAATAGCAATAAAATATTAATAATCTGTATATATAATCTGTAATAATCTGTATCTATATATATAGAATCTGTTATCTGTAAATACTGTAGTCTTTTTGTGGAAATAAATGCAAATATGTCAGGAAATAAAATGAAAGGCATTTTATTTATGTACTTCAATTAGATTCAAGTGTTTTCGTTATTAAAAAAAAAGTATTAAGTGTAAAAAATATTAACATTTTATACTGCTTAAATATGCAAATAAGTTTTAGCAACAGTTGGTCATGTGACATTTGGTCATCACCCTGAGCAACTGTGATGTCGTTTCAATCGACGAGAAATAACAAAATGGCCGCCCCCTTGAGGTGGATACAAAGAAGATGCTTAATTTATATGCCTCCAATGCATTAAAAAATAAAAAAGATTTCATACAATTCCACCAATTGGTGAATCGGAAGGTGGCAAAGAATACGAGGGATTTTAGGCAAGGGGAAGTGAGGAAACCATGGCGTCCATCTCCACTTCCTGTCTGTCTGCAGGACATCATGTAGTCCCGGGCTTGGAGCAGATTGCAGCCTAATTGTGCTTTTCAGTGCCGGTCCAAGGGGGTGTCGTTTTTTTTTTTTGGTCAGGGTGGGGGGATCCCAGCTAGCGGGCTGTCTTTGAGGCGTCCCGGCAGAGGTCAGCGTTCTTCTTGTTGACTTGGCGGCGCCCACCAAAGTTGCTGACGGAGTCGTCGACATCAATCACGTCCCGAGTCTGGATCATCAAGTTTCCACTTTGACTCCCTGGATGTGGAAGCCCAGAAGCAACAGCAGAACTCAGGCTGCAGCCATTTTCACCCCCCCCCCCCCCCATCACATCCACCGTCACCATCGCTCTCATCTTGCCGCAGACGGGATAAACAGATTACCCAACATCCACCTCCAAGGAGGATGTTGGGGGGGGGGGTCTATTGAGCGGGTGGCGGCGGGGGCCCGGCTCTCCACTATCCTGGGCTCTTTATTGAGGCGTCTATGGGGCTTTATGCTGCCGGTGCTCGGCCTTGCCCTCGCCGTCATTAATCATCCCGCCGTCCGGACGCCTCGGCCAATCGCGGCCCTCCAGGAAACTCTAAAGGAGACAAATAGAACATTGGTGTGTTGATGCTGCTGCCCGTCACGCTTTTGACTGACGGCCCGGCTCCATCGGGGTTCGGGACTTTGGTTGGACGTGGCGGCCAGGACATCCGTGAAAAAAATTAACTGGGGCCGAATAGAGTTATTTTCGAGTAAATTGTACTCGAGAAATTTACTCTTTATGTACAGTACTGTAAAACAGTGGTTATCAAGTGGGGGACCTCTTGGAGGTACGTGAAGGCACTTTAGGGGGTGCTTGAGACTTCATCATGGTTCTGCAGGTGTCAGAAATCAAATTCGATGCTTTTCAAAGCTGTGATAAGAAAAGTTTTCCATTTAAGAGTGAATTAATTGGAACATGAAGCAATTTATTGCTGGGTTGCGTTATTGCAGTTCTTTTGCAAAACTGTGCATTTACTTTGTTAATTTTGTGTGGATTTCAGACATCATTTTTAAATTTAAGTCATTAAAAAAATAATTATATATTTTTTATTTTTTTCAAACTAGATATAAAACAAATATCGCATATCTTTGAGAGATGCTGGATAAAATATGCCAAGCAATACCGCAACAAATGAAGTTCCAAAGTTAATTAAATAAAGCACAGACGGCACAGCACTCTTGAGTTTATTTTTCGTTATCCAAAAATGCAAAAAATGAGAAATTACAATCCAAAAAAAAGTTGACAACCACTGTTGTACACTACTCACAAAATGTTTGGGTTATTCTGCTTTAAATGTCTTAAAATACATGTCTCACCATTAGTATTGTTATGCCGTCTATCCACATGTGTTGCGGCACTATTTGTGGTCAGCTATTCATATACAATGTACCACAAGAGAAGCTTTTCATTCGCCTTCCAGTATTTTCCATTAAGTGTTTGCATGAAGTTCAAATCTCGAATTTTGTTAAATCGAATCAAAAATATGAGTGCCCATATCTCGAAAATCTGGCATGAAAAACAGTCTAATGTATGCAGAGGCAGGTTAGACCGGGTGTGAGTAATCGCTCAGACCCACCAAAGGTTTTTTTTTTTTTTTGCTGCTGCCTGATAATAAGTACAAAAGCCATGTTTTCAGATATTCATTTTTGGAACAATTTCCCACACATGAAATCCCTGATATATATTAAAAAAAAAAAAAAAAACACTTGAAAAGTTGTACCCTGAAAGTCCATTTTCTCCTTGACGTTTTTCTTTTTTTTTTTTTAATAATGATTTCTTTAGGCTCCCGCCAATACCAGCAGCATCTCCTCTCTGCCCCCCCCCCCCCCCAAGAAGGAGAAGAGGAAGAGGTCGAATGTGATTACAGAGCTATTTTACAGCAGACGCAGGCGGGGGCGCAATAAAGGCGGAGAGCACGGAAACAGGAGCGGGGGCCCATCAATTAGATGTCTATTAGCAGCCAGTGCAGACCTCACCTCAGGAAAGGCCGCCACCGCCCCGCACCAAAATTAAACAATACTTCAAGCTCCACATGCCGCTGCTGCTGGTTAGTGCAAAGCATTTTGGGTAAGAGATAATAAAAAATAAAAAAATTACAGTACAACTTCAAATAGCTCTGCGCCATGTGTATTATTTAAATAACTTGGAAAGTAAGAGTGTTGCTTCATGTTCCGATTCATTTGTTCTCGATTTGAAAAGTTGCCGATAGCTGCAAAATCCCGGTTAAAATCTCACAGAACCTTTGAAGCACTGTTAGATACCCCCTGGGGTATAAATACACACATTTAAACATAATCTATGTACTCCACAGAGTAGTTTTTACTTTTCCAAAATCTTTTCATTCAAAATGTTTTTGTTCAAACGATAAAAGACAAATGCAGAAAAATGCATATCGATGTTTTAAATGTCTTTATTTTCTATATTTTATTGTAAACTTCTATGACCACATGGCACAATCTTGTGTGAGCTTTTTGCAAAGGTAAAAAGGAGTCATTGTTTTGTATTATATGTACTTAACTCATCCACACCCAAAAACGTTTTTATGCGTTTTTTTTTTTTTTTTAGGAGTCCAGAAATTCAATACCAGGTATCTATTTACCAGTATATATACTCTATATTTCAAATAAATATCGCTTAAAGGCCGATAACTCCTTTGACATCGATCTACATTAGCATTAAGCTAGCAGGCTAATTTATGTGATTTAGTTAAATACACTGTGTTCAATGTCTTTTATGATATGTTTACAGGAAAACAATGGATAATTTGAAGTCTCTTTTTAATAAATTGTTTTGTTGTTTGCCGCTTGTGAAGTTTGTCGCTACCTTCTAGCTAAATTGCTACTGCTAAAACGGCATGAAATTATGCTAATCCCGTCTTGGTGTACTAACCGAAGCTAATAGCGCCCATTAGCATAGCGTTAGCACAATTAAACGATTACTCTTGTGTCCGTGCGCCTCTTCCTTCAGGTGCCATTCATCAGCGAACGTTCACCCCCGTGACCCGAGGCGGGACAAAAATGTCGCGGCGGGATAACGGGGAACATCTTCAGAGTCGTCTGCTTCCAAAAGGTATTTTCCCACTGCAACCCAAATAATCCACATTTTGTCCCTCAAAAATGAGCATTATTGTCATTGATGGCGTGGCCTTATTGGCTGCGATTACATGGTGCAGGTGTACCTAATCAAGTGTCTGGCGACAACAATGTTGCGTTTTATATACTGTTGTGTGTTTATTTCTTTGGCTTTTCCCCCTTTAAATCAAAGGATGCCCATTTATCATGGCGCCCGGACAGCTTTCTTATGTCGCTACCTTGCGCCGCTCGCTTCCAGCCACCAAATTGCGCATTTTTATGGAAAACCGCAGTCATTTTGATTGATGAAATCCAAAGATGTCCAAAGCAATCCGGGGGATCCCCAACTGTGGCGCACCGGCGGGGTGCTGCACTGTTGCCATTGTCCCGCGCAAAGAAAAGGGGAGCGGCGTCCCGGGAGGGAAGAAATCACCATTTTAGCCTCAAAAGGGACTTTTTTAAAAAAGGCAAAAGTTTTCTTTTACAGGCAGTGGGAAAGTGCAGGAAAACTTTTTCCTCTTGTATCAACGGAAACAATGTACTTGTTCTTGGTGCATTCAGCTTTAGAGACAAGCATCGCTTCATAGAACAACTTCGGAATAAAGAATTGATTGTTGTTGCCGATCCTTATAAAGACACGTATATAAGGGGGTGTCCCCGTTAATGTCCTGGTTATTAGCGCATAAATTAGTTCCGATACCGCCGACGTCGGTCTGAAACTTACTATGTCAAAATTCGGTAAATTTGGTGGATATTTATTTAAAAAATTGGGGAATTTCCAGGAACGAATTTGTCGACGGAAAGTAGTCGTCAGTATCAGCTCATTTTTTGCTTTTTTTCTTAAAGTCTCGAACGTGCGTTTAAGGCTTCCAAAATTTGAGAGCTCGTCTTTTTGCGCAAACATGCTGGATTCAGTTGGTTTGTTAACATATAGGTCGAGGATCCATTGCCTGTGAGTTTGTGGCTCCTTTTTGGATGAAGAAGCACTCAAAGTCCTTACCGCGAGAAATAATTAGTTCAAGAAGGACTACTGGTTT
This sequence comes from Hippichthys cyanospilos, assembly GCF_059441005.1. Classification (NCBI taxonomy): domain Eukaryota; kingdom Metazoa; phylum Chordata; class Actinopteri; order Syngnathiformes; family Syngnathidae; genus Hippichthys; species Hippichthys cyanospilos. Next base: position 3,167,087 of record NC_142381.1, read on the forward strand.
AGCCTGTTAAAAGCTTTCTTTGTTGTAGGCTCGTTTCCTGTCTCTTGACCGGGCCTTTTCCCCTTCCTTCTGTCTTTTATTCATTTTACTTCTTTGTTAGTGAAATTTTGGCCTTCCAGTGACCGAAACGAATCAAAGAGAATCCTTTTTCAAAATAAAAGGTTTTTCAAAATAAAATACGTTTCAGACTCAGATCATGCATAAAACGGAAATGACTCATTATTTTTCGGTGTGTCCCATGCGGTCCAGTACCATGATCCATGGACCTGTACTGAGCCACAGACCTGTGGTTTAGAACCCCTGCGCTAGCGCATGACATAGTAGCTTTTATTGTAAAATTTACGCATTTAACGGGTAGCTACAGAAATGCTGCGCATTGTGATGTTTTCTTTGGCTGTCGTACCCTAAATGTAATGTTTACTACCCCCCACTTGCAAAATTGTCTGTCATATTAAATGACTGCTGAAATTACAGGTTCAGTGCACATTTAGTGGATCTTCTCAAAACAAATCGCACTACTTCTCTCCCGTCCCTCGTGTGACAAAGTGACGCAAGTTACGTTTATTTGCTTGTCTTGTTTGCGCAGTGATTCATATCAGCCGTCCGCTCTAATTGGCCTCTTTTATTAATACCAGCAGCGTGCCTCCCCTTTGCACCCAATAAGGCCCTTATATTGCCTACTTAATACCACATCGCCCAAAGGGAGCTTCAATAAATCTCCCTTTAACCACAGTGTTTTTTTTCCCGCCCACCCCTGGCAAAAGTGTCCTCGGGGCCACGTCGGGACCGTGTCACGGCGCCGATTGTGCGTGGCGCGGTGCTTAGGAGCAGCTGCCGCCACCGCAGACAAGGCCTTGTCAATTAGAGGCTGACAAGCTGCTCCTCCAGCTGCCTGCGGGCGCTCCGTGTCGGCCGCAGCCGGCAGCCCGCCGCCTGCGGGGCCCGCAATTAGGAGCCGTGTCAGCCCCGGCCGGGACCTCCGCGGAGCGGGCCGGGTGAGCATCGGTTATAGGCCATTGGCAGAACTCTCAAAGACATGCCGGAAATTTGGGTTCCAAGTGGACATTTTAGGGTCAATTGGGTCATTTACAGTTGATCTTCATAGTAATGCTCATTCTAGAACGTTGTCGAATTGTTGTCAAATGCGTAACCTGTAGAAATAATTTGTTCTATCGTGTTTCGAGAAGCCATGCCCTAAAGAAAAGCATTTTATGGTCATTTTAACGCCCCCAAAAAAATCACGTTTTGGATTTTGACCAATTGTTACCCAATTTTAACCTGTATACTAAATGGGTGATGGTAAAGTCTATAAAATCTGTAAGGCGTTAACTCTTTGAAAATTCAGTTCCTGATTCCCATTTGACTTAGCACCATGAAATTTGGTACGGTTATCAATCATGTGTCTCAAAAGCCATGACCAAAAACCCACAGAAAGGCCACCATTTTGGATATTTTAGGCACATTGTCCATTTGGCCATTTCCAGGGGTTCTTTAAAGAGCTTCATAGATTTTGTCTGATTGCTACCAAATTTGGACAACATACAACTAGACACATTTATGACCCTAAATTGTGACAAACGTTTGATGACTTGCCATAAATAAAAACTAACACACAAATTAGTAGACAGATAGATAGACAGACAAACAGACAGACAGGTAGCTGGATGGATGACAGACAGACAGACAGACAGACAGACAGACAGACAGACAGACAGATAGATAGATAGATAGATAGATAGATAGATAGATAGATAGATAGATAAATAGATGCTTGTTAGCTAACTAGCTTGAAAAATAGTAGGCTAGCTAGGTAGCTATTTAGCTCAACAGATTAGATAGATAGATAGATAGATAGATAGATAGATAGATAGATAGATAGATAGATAGATAGATAGATAGATAGATAGATAGATAGATAGATAGATAGATAGATAGATAGATAGATAGATAGATAGATAGATAGATAGATAGATAGATAGATAGCATGAGTAGACTCACAAAACAGTCTGCCATTTGGCTCGTTTTCGCCCATCAATTTTCGTATTTTGGGGCCTGCGAGCAAATAAGTCAAAAAGTGTCTCCATCGCTGTCACAACGGTGACAGCCCGCAGACAGATCGCTCACCAAGGCCCTTTTGTACGCCGTGTCACAGCTAGCAGCTGGTGGTGGCATTCCCGGCCCTTGGACGCCGCCCTTTGACCCTCGCGAGGGGCGAGAGGGGGTCGGCCGCTCTCCGGACAGGGCGGTCCGGCCGTCGCCACAGCGCCCGTGAGAGCTCGGGTCAGAGGGGGCCAAGTTTCCAGCAAGGAAAACGGCAAACAAAAAGCCCCCAAAGCTCACCATGCCAGTGGGATCATTAGTTGGAGCGTTTGTTTAACTAATTAGCAAGCTGGGCAGGCCCGGGGAGGCTTGTATGGACAACACGGACGTCATACAGGAAGGTGCGGGTGGACATCCCTCCGTCAAAGAAAAAAGAGCTACGGCGGCCTCGGTTTAAGCGAAGTGTGATGCATTGCCTGTTTTCAACCAAGGTATAAAATGCTTCCCAAGAGAAGCTTGGAATCAGCACAAATGCTTCCAGAGTGTTTCGTTTATATTTTTTTATCAACATATCTATATTCCCCTATCTATGACGGTGATTGATAGTGGTGATGAACAAACGAAGCTTCATGAAGCAGTCGTGATATAATTGGACTCCTTTTGATGGCGCTTTTGGTTCAAAGAGAGGTGTAGAATAAATCACAGGTGCTTCATGAAGCTTCATTTCCTCAGAATCCTCCTTTGCCATTTTTGCGACATTTTTCTGGGTTTTGGAGCGATACCGTAAGCCTTTTTCCTCCTCTAGCTCAAAAAAGGTCAGGCGGCACAGTTTTACACAGAGACTCTGCAAAACAGCCACATACAAGGCTTAACGGAAAACTTCTATCGGCTTCTATATGTCTTCTTCACAGAATCCAGTTATGCAAGTTGTAGTCAGCACCCGGCACGTCACAAAAGACTTTAATTCTCCTGTCTTTCACACAGAACCCAGTGAAGTGTACAAGCGGAATCCGTGCATTAACAGAAGAATATGCCGTTAAGTATGGATGATTTGTTTACATAGAAACCAGTGAAGCAAACTGTATACTCATGACACAACTGTTTATCCTCTGCTTTATACACAGAACTCAGCAATACCTGCCCAAGACTTTCAGGCGGAACCCAGTCAAATAGACTACACCGTTCAACCCAAAATTGAAACTTCCATCTGACTATGCCTTGAACACAGAACACAGCAAACTCAGATTTATAGCTGCTATCCCTAACGGACGTTTTTTTCTCTGTCTTTTGCACAGAACACAGCAAAGCCGTGTGCAGCTGTCATCTCACAAAGGACTTTTACATGAACAAGACTTTAACCAGAAAATGGTAAATGGAGTATAATGTCCAACCCATCAGAGAAAACCTTTCTGTATGTGCTTTTTACACAGAACACAGCAAATCCAGACATGAAGCCATTATCCTTCCTCTGGTAAACAACTCATTTCTTTTCATTTTTTGCACAAAGCACAGCAAAGCCACTTAGAGCCATTTTCTGACCCGTAACGGAAGAATTTCATCTATGCTGGTCTTTCACACAAAACACAGTAAAGCAGTTAAACCCGGAGAGTATAACAAGATATACCCATGTGCTTTATACTCAAAATTACAAATACAAGATTAGAAGCTCTGTAACAGGAGAGTCATAATACATTCCCCGGTGCCTTTGATACAGAACCCAGCAAAGGAGCACAAGGCAGAAGAACGTGGCGAGGCGTTTAGGGATGCTGCTCAGGGTTCAAAGTAGCGTTGGGGGACACTGAAGTTCAAGAACAGAGCAAACAGCACATGCCAACAAAAGGACGCCCAGAGCATTGATGGCTTTGTTGCGGTGGGTGGGGCAGAGCCTTTAAGGTCCCGCGTTAAATATGGGAACGTTGAAGAAACGGGGTGAAAGGGGGTCAAGAAAAGTCAACAGGAGCACAGTCTTGATGACAGAAGGAATTTGATATCAAAAATAGATAAATCTCGCCAGGCCGGGCAGGCGCACAATGGCCACAATGGAGGCGAGTGTTGGAGTCAACACACATTTGTTGTGGGCCATTAAATGCATCGCGTCGACTTGTTAACATTTAACACAAAACGTTGGGGCGGTGAGAAAGGACTGAAAGGGGAAAAAAGAAAAGGGGGTTCCAAGATGGAGTGGGTGGGTTGGACGTGACACACTGGCGCTAAACGGGCGAGTCACGCACACCTCCGAATTCTAGCCTTAAATGATTCTTTTAATACCTCTTATTTTTACCACATTGTTGACTTATTCACACAGAGATCCTGGAAAATTAATAAAAATGGCTCTTTTGAAGTAAAGATTCTAAAATGATCAAATATAGCTTCTTTAATACAGAGAGCATGCAAAATATAGACGAGCCCCTGTCACACAGAAAACTTATATTTATAGTCTCTCACACGGCAAGAAAATGTATAAAATGTAGCTTTTTGCATACAGATGCTGTAAGACTAGAAAATCGGGTCTTTCACACAGTGATCCTGCAAGACTGTAAAATGCAGTTACTTTCACAGATATCCCGCAAGATTACAAATTTACCCTTTAACACACTACAGTATCTGCATCATTATAAAATCTTGCCACTTGCCATTGTCTAGCCAGAGAACCTACAGCATTGAAAAAAATGAGCCACTTTCACACGGAGATACAGCAAAATGATAAAATCCATCATATCCCACACAGAGACCCTGCAAATAGATGAAAATTGATCCGCAAAAATATTGTCTAGCCAAATAGCTCCTGCAACATTGAAAAACGAAAAAACTTTCACACAGAGATCCTGCAAAGTGATCAAATGCTGTATTGCACACAGACACCCTGCAAATAAATTAAAATTAGCAAGTAATTAATACTTCCAGAAGAGTGAATGCGGTTCCCTGGAGATGTTACAAGACGGCAGTAAAGGCCTAGTTTTGTCTAAATGAAACTCATCAACTCACTTCAAATGGTTTCCTTCGCACCAAGATGCCATAAGATAAAATAAACATCAAATAAATGTTATTATCTTTCAGTATTTTCAATGGGTTCCGGTAATGTCCCGAGATCGTCCCAGCGAAGCGCCGAGAACTCTGCGTGACCTTCAACCCGGTCCCAGACCGCCCCAACACCCCCCTTTCCCCTCGTCGCCCGTCGCACACAAGTCTGAATTCCATAACTCTTTGGGAAGGGGGAAAAAAAATCTTCCCTTTTTGACAATTTAATAGCGCAAACTAATCAGGCGTGTGACACGGGCCATTCATGCGATGGCTCTCGCCGCAGTTTGTGGAGGACAAGCCTCCGTTTCCACATGGAGTGCACAATCGAAGCTTTGTCAGCTCCTCGCGTTTGCCCAGCCACCCAAAAGCCACTGGAGGCTAGCAAGCGCATGCGTCTTGGCCAAAAAATGAAAAATAGGCTGCGCCATGCAGTGCCGTCCAGGGGCCCAGCCATGTGTGGCCTCCGTATTCAATCTCACATATTCGATAATTTATTGCATTTTTCGGACTATTAATCGCAACTTTTTTCTCATAAGGAGCAAAAAAAGAACAGACAAGAGCACAAGACAAGATGTCTTGCGTTTCTATTGTTACAGAGTTGTTTCAATTCATTCGTATGAACACGTAGGTTTATTGTGAAAGGCGGCCGGATCTTGCTGCATTGAGCACTTCCTGTTGTCTTCTCGCGAGAGCGCGATGCTCGAGTGGTTTCGGCAACTTCGTGTCAAGCCTTGCAAGCACAAGCCTGTACGTCTATTTATGTTATGTAGAGTGTTTTATTCGTATTTGTTGAGGTTATTGTTTGTATTTTGTGTGGTGGACACGACGGGAATATCTTTACTTATTTCCAGTTTTAATACATCTGGTAATTAGCATCGAGCTAGTGATTAGCATTGACGCTCTCCGCTAGGGTAGCACCGTTAGCTAGCGAAGGTTATTGCCAGAATTCTCACTTGAGTTATGTTATTTAGTCTATAAGTCATACATATGACTGGGAATTCGGACTTTGAGAATTCTGACTTTATAATCAGAATTCTCTGACGAGAAGCCAATTCTGAATGTAAAAGTTAGAATTTTGAGAGTAAGAACTCTGACGTCATTATCATCGTCCTGACGAAATCCTCACTTTGATTTTTGTGTAAATAAAAAAAAATTGAAGCCAGAATTCCTAAAATCACGGTTTATTAGGGGGAAAAAGTCATATTTCTAAATTTAAAGTGAGATTTCAATTGAGTCAGAGTTCTAAGAATAGTCAGAAAAGTTCTAGTTCAGAGTTCAGAGTTCTAGTTTTTTTTTCTTAGAATGTTCGCTTTTATTTCTATGTTGATAAACATTTAAAACAAAATGCTGTGAATAAAGTCAGATCTCTGACTTAAAAGTAAAAAATAAAGCCATATTCTTAGATAAAAGTGATATTGACCCAATCCTCTCCATAGAAATCTTTTATTTCAGCTTTTTTTTCGAATGAATCACCCAGCGGTTGATCGCAATGGCGATGCAAAGAGAAGGGGGAAGTGGGGGTGGTGTTAAACCCCCCCAAGTTATGAATTTGTTTCTGAATCAATTTAGCCGTGCAGGCATTTTTCCCCAAACATCCAGCAACAAGCGAAATTGATCTGCTGGGACCTCACCTCTCAGTGCGCCTCAATAACAGAGACATCAAACACTGCATGCGGATAATTTTTAATATATATGCAATAAATGTTCAATTTGTTTCCCGGGGAAGGACGGCAAATAATAACGGCAAATCTCGCAGCACATCCATTACGCGCAAACAATGTGTGTGCGTGCGCGTGTGTGTGTGCGCGTTTTTGATTAATTTGCCTTTTGATTGTGTAGGAGGAAGCCAATAAAAGGCGCTTGACTTTGCAGCACTTTTGACCGCTTTGCGGCCGCCCAAATATGTTTGCGTCGTTTTGTTTGAAGCCCTTTGAGATCTTTTGTTTTGCTCCCCAGATGGGACCTGGACATTTCCATACAAATGATGCAAATTATGATTGACGTCTTATTTAAGATGTCAGCCCTGAAGAACTGTTGCAATTATTTCACTTTTCAAAGGAGGTTGCGTCTGTTTATGACCATTATCTCTATTGCGTTATGTTATTGTCCAAAGAAAAAACAATATTATTGTCATTTTATGTTTTTAAAAGCACATTTGGAGACACCCATAAATTACACAACAGAACGAGGTCCATTACAAAATTCGGTCTCCGTAAAGATAATTTAACACGCTCACTTTTGAATGATTAAAAGCACACATACGCGCGCACACTATTTGAAAATTTGCATTTATTAATTATTAATTACACTCGCAAATTGGTTCAAAAATAACCCAATGATGCGACAAAAAAATTACCAAGCCAATATTGGGTCAATTTGACGAAACTTTCCGCATAAAACAACCCATAAAGTTGGGTTGAATTGACCCAAATATTGTGAATTGTTTTCAAATTTAATTTTCACTTTTGCGTCTATTAATTCGCAATCATTTTACAGAAAGGATTTGGTTGTTTAAAACAGACGGAAATTGCAATCAGGGCCAGGCAAGAAATTTCTGAGGCAATGAGCAAATACCAAAAGCGCTTCTTAATCTAATATGTGTATTTTTCCTAAATAAACCATCTCTATTCCAATTTATTCAATAAGCGCGTTGTATTTTTTTAGCCGCAACAAAGAATAAGACTTTGTAAGCTAAGCTATACAAAGAGGCAAAAAGAGAGTGTTGATAATTGCATTCATTGCGTTGCGATGCTCTCGTGGCCTCTCGCTTGTCCGCCCATGAATTGGATTTGTTTGGACTCCAATGGAGCCACAAAGCGCAGCAGAAAGATGAAACACACTTCTTCACGTCTTTTCAGACGCTTTGGTGTGTGTCACACGCTTCTTTTTTCCCCTCTTAAATCCCTCAAGCGACTCATGATGGAGGGATTTGACTTTTTACGCAAAAGTCACGTAAAAAAAAACTAAAGAAAATAGTTCGTATTGAACTATAGTTATTATAACAATTCTTATATTTATCATCCAAAAATTGTAAATATTGTTTTCTTTTTGAACATTAATATTTTGCAACGAAATAGAAACCGTATTACAAGATTTGTATGAATATGTTTTTTATGTGTAGGAATTATTCCGATGTAATCAACATACAAATACCGTCACAAAAATATGGCTGTTGTACTCGTGTATTAAAATTGTTGAAATTATTGGTTTTGGTATGTAAAATATTTTGTATTACTTAAATGTATATACGTATCGAATTTTCATTTGTAAAAAAAAAAAAAAAACGCACAAATGATCATTTATACCTCAAGAAATATCTGCGCACACTTTGAAAATGTAGTTTAATTTTTCGTATTGGGAAAAAAATCAACAAACAGCAATAATAACGGTAGCATTGTAATAAGCATAATACATTTTAATCGAAAAAGATCTATACAATGATTTATTTTTCTGTAAAGACTTTTAAATGTGGTTCTGAATGTTTCATATTAAAAAAATACAACAACCATTATAGTAATAACAACACAAATTTATGAAGCCAACATTTAGCTGAATCTCGTAAAATAATCGCATGAAATTCTACCCGCTCTTGTAAAATTGTTTTGTATAGACAACATTAGTCCATTGTTATATTTTTTAATAATGAAAACAAAAGTCAATTGATAAAAAACACAAAACAAGTGTTTTCTCTTTGGATGCAGTTCGGTGAAATATTTACTGATTTAACATCACAGATACACAATAAAACCAACACGTATCGGTTTTTTTTCAATATATATTTATAATCCATTTGTCGTGCCATTTTTCGTTTTTAACACTATTCATTGACTAGAAAGCACGATTTGAAATGTATGTTGCAGTAGCAGGTCCCTTTTCTAAAGCAGCGCATGTTGTCTGTCACATGTTGCGCTCTCCGGTGATTAATTAAAACCCATGATCTCCACGGCCCATTCATGATTCTGACATGCTTAAAACACACACCGAATACGTTTGAAAAGGAAAAAGGCATGCAATGTAGGAGGCTGCAGTTCTTACCTATTTAACACAATGTGTGTGTGTGCTCCTCCGCAGTGCCACGTGCAGGCTAACAGCTAGCAGCCATTGCGCAAAAAATAAAGCATGAACCACTTTTCCCCTGCATGATTCCCCTTAGCAAGTGCAAACTTTGTGTCCTCCTGCGCACCATTTTATACATGATGAGCCGCCAGTAATGGGATTATTAAACAAAAACGTTTCAGGCGCTGGCGTTAACCTTTTTTAATGCCTAATTAGGTTTTGCAAAGAAATAATTAGATTCTACAGTGCTTACACACGCTGCCTATATTTTCAAATGGCGTCTGCGAGAGAAAGCCAACATTGTTAACTTGGCAGTGAATGCAACGCATACGCACTTGCAGCAAAGAGTCAAGTGTAACGTTTAAAAACATGTTGGGACAGAATTAAGAGCACTTACAGCAAAATTGTTGTTTTTTTGTAGGACTCTTGCTCCGGCTCAGTTTTCTTTTCGAAAGCGTCCTCTGGTGTCCGGTTAGTGTAAAATCAACTCAGAATGACATTGAATGACACAAAATAAAGCGTTCTGAACATATAAAAAATATTTTAACGGTGTATTCAAACTCCGTGAGCGTTTTTAAATTAAAGAGGAGTGCGTGCCCAAAACCACCTGCAGCAACTGAGGAAAAGTACGCAAAGCTTTGTCGCCCCCACGAGGTCGCTGAGGTGATTTTTTTTTGCCCATATTGTTTTTTTATAGCCTTTTGTTTATCGTATTTAAAACGTGCTGAAGAACTACGAAGGAAGAGATGCATAAATATGGATAATATAAAAACAGCAATATAGGGAAATACAGTATTTATTAGACGTAAATAATACTATAGTATGTTAAAAATGTGTGTGAAAACTTACGAATTTTTATTAATTTATTATTTTTTCTTTATATTTGCTGTAGTTACTCATTTTTGCTGGAGTTCAACTGTCTTCCTAGAGGCGGCCGAAAGTTTGTCTCTCCCGGAAGTGTTTTTTTTGTATCATCGCGATAGCTTGCGAGATTGCCGTGGTCCAACCAAGAAGGTCACCTGATCATTTACTCCTATCTCGTGTGTGTGTGTGTAAACGGGGATCGAGGCAAATATCATTGTGACACCGCAGCTTTCCCATACCGGTAAATTATGTTTTGCATTATAATTTTGAACACAGTCATACAATCTGAAAATCAAATATTTAAGTGGATAGTGCCGGGTAGGTTGTAAACCGGAAGAAGGTGAGGGGTTGACGCCGTTAGCTTAGCCTTTATGCTAGCTAAATAGAAGCTTCTAGATTCACCTGCCGCAAACTGGCTTTGATGAGCTGTCAAAAGCAAACATTTGTAGGAAATATTGTCAGCCTTGAAGAGTTTTTATGGGGTGATGTCGTTCGTGGGAGTTTTTTCCCCCTCGTTTAAAGTAAATCCGCTCTTTAAAGTGGTTCCATTTGAATAGGGCTTTTGTGGCAGGTATGCTAAGCTTTTGTGATGTAATTGTAACTAGTGCAAGTAACGGAAACCGTTCATTTCTTTTGCGTAATAATTAATGTAGATTGGTTGCCTGTTTATCACTAAAACAATTATTTAATTTAACGTATTAAGATTGTGGATAAAATTCATGGATCTTCAGAGATCGTTTGCTTCGTCCGATTTGATTAGTTTATTTCTGTTAGCGTCTGGTTTTAATATACAAAGTGGGCCAAAAATCGGAACGTACTTCAAAGAACTTTTTTTTATTGCTATGTTTCTTCTTTGCTTCCCCCTTCTCATTCTTCATAACAACCTGCATCAAAAGATTTATGTCCAACTAACGAAATCCATGCTGTGTCTTACTTGTGCATTATTTGTGTTCGTTCCTGAACAGAGTGACACACACAAGCAGCCAAAATGGCAGACAATGGCCAACCGAACTCTCAGAGACTGGGGCCTGTGGTAAGATAACGGCTTAACATTGTTTCATGTTTTCATGTTCAATGTGTCCAACACAACATTGCATTCAGTCTGCAGTAATTCCTCTTTGCAGTGTGTGCACGTTTACTCAGCAGCTATAATATTTTCACAATATATATGTTTCAAAATTGAGGAAACAAAACTGCTCCAAGAGCGCTCGTTTCGACTTACATTCCGAGTATAGGTTTCGGCCTAATACAGGTACTTTGTATGGACGCTTACTCGAATATCCCTAGTATAAAATAAATCATTTTTTTCCCACTCCCCATATGCAGAGGACACACAGTGCATTCAGCAACATTACCATTGCGGCAACATTGATTCTGCGCGTCAATTTTACATGGAATAGAATGATTTCATTTTTGAATGTTTTTTCTGCTGCAGCAATTTTTAATGAACAGCAAGTTGGAAACTGCCATGTGGCTGTCCCGCCTCTTCACTGTCTACTGCTCCATCATGTTCATCCTACCAATCTTGGGGTGAGTGTCCATCACCACACTCGTCCGTTGGAGTTCGAGAAACTTACGGCGGAGGCCATTTTGTTTTAGGCCCATCGCGGCATCCAACTTCTATCAGCGGGCACTTCTGGCCAACGCGTTGACGAGCGCCTTGCGACTACACCAAAGGCTCCCCAGGTTCCAGCTGAGCCGGGCCTTTGTGGCGCAGGCGCTTCAGGAGGACAGCTGCCACTACCTGCTCTACTCGCTCATCCTGGTCAACTCTTATCCCATCACTAGTATCCTTGACGTCATTGTGCCTGTCTACACTTTGAGCTATGTAGTTGGTTAAATACTGTTAAGCCAGAGGAGATAGAATGGAGAGCCGTTTAAATAAATATATTGTCCCTAGAAGGGCTGAGCAAATATCTTAACTTATTTAGCAATTTTCAACAGTGAAAAGTTAATATTTTGTCTATAACTAATTTGATAACCACAGTAATATTCATGTTTAACTAATGCGTAAAAAAAAAACATGTTTTTCCACTTGCTGATGAAAATGACACACGGGTCAATCAACAACCAATCATGGCTTAGCTTGTGAATGTCACGTGACCAAACCCAGAAATCGGGTGAGCTGTGATTGGCTGTTATCTGAGCCTTGAGCACGTGGTGTGATGTCGGTTTTAATCAACAGCAGGTCGAAAGTGTTTTTGTTTTTTTTCTAAGGTGTTGGTTGTAAATAAAAAGGTATTAAATTTAATTAAATTGTGAGTCCAGTTAAACCAGATTTTTAATTTCTATGGCTCATTCTCTGAACACCCCCCCTCCCCCCAGCCGTGTATTATTTTATTATTCTTTAATCCATTTTCTCCAGTGAGCATCTTCCCGGTATTCCTCTTCTCCCTTCTCCATGCAACAACATACACCAAGAAAGTTCTAGATGTGAGTAGGCCACAGCCACTGGCTGTCATTTCTTCTTTTTAATTGCTTTCTTGGAAGCAGTCTGGGAGGTTGTTTTTGCAGAATGGAACAAATGAGGTTTTACATCATGAAAATTGATTTTTAATGATCCGCTCTGTCATCATTTTGCTAAAACCAAAACAAATCTAATAGAAGTTAGTGGCTTGTTTTCAGCGAATTCGCTGTTCACAGGGGAGAGTGAGTGAACCGTGCCGAGAATAGCAAATGAAGACAATCTACCACCCACTAAAATATTTATAATCACCTTTTTATGGAGTCGCAGCAGTTGGTAATATTTTTTTTTTCAGGAAATAGCTCAGGATAAGTTTCAGCAGGAGGAAAAAAATGAATAGATGAATTCTGTAAATGAGAAAACACGGATGTGAGGTTGTACTAAGTGTTGTTTTTGTTGTCGTCGGCTGAACAGTCGGTGGGCCCCGGCACCTTGATGTTCGTCAGGAACCTCCTGGACAAGATGTCAGCCAATCAGCAGAACATTCTCAAGTTCATCGCCTGTAACGAGATCTTTTTGATGCCTGCCACAGTTTTCATGCTCTTCAGGTTGGGCGCATAAAAACACAATACACTTTGGTTTTTTTTTCATCCAGTCATGTTACTCTACAATCATAGGTGTATATTGTATAATAAGGCAGCATTTTTGTAATTTTCATCAGCGGCCAAGGAAGCTTGCTGCTGCCCTTCATCTACTATCGTTTCCTCAGCCTGCGCTACACGTCCAGAAGAAACCCGTACTGCCGGTAAGAAATAAAAAATCGTTTTTATATACCTGTTGCTATTGAGGGTTACGTACTTTTGCTCATTTTTTTGCCAGCACTCTATTCACCGAGCTGCGAATCCTCGTGGAGCATTTCATCATGAAACCCGCGTGCCCCGCCTTCTTCCGGAGGATGTGCCTCAGCAGCATCGCCTTCGTCAGCCGCCTGGCTCCCACCGGCATCTGAAGACCGCGTCGCGCCACCCTCCTTCGACTTTTTTTTTTTTTGCGTTCAGCCACCGCTGAGGACGAACGAGACTTCCATTCTGAATGAGGACACACAATGGCGACATCGGTGGAGGACAATTTGTGTTTTTATTGTGGCAATGACAACTTGACAGATCCAGTTCAAGACCAGACAGTAATGCACTGAAGATCTTATTTTTTTGGGTCCTTCTTTTTTCCTCCTGTCTTAATGTGAACTCATCAAAACGGTGGATCCGGCGCTCTTTTGTCATGTCAGAGCACTTCGGACATCTTTAATGTCACCCTGCCACCTTATTTATTCACTATTGTTCTGAGATTAGTAAGAACGCTAATAATATATGATTCCAACTAAAAAGATTGTCTGAACGGTAAAGAGGCAATGATGTTGTTTGTGCTCAGTTTAGTTTCTTTTTGTATACGCTAACGTCACTCCTTTTTAGATTTAAAAATGTCACATCTGCTGCATTTTGTAGAATAAGCATAAATAATGGGACATAATGCTGTTGGATTTCTTATGAAAATGAACTCCATGATGCATGTTGTCCATTAAGTGAAAGCTATGCTGCTTTTCAATGCTTTTATTTTTTTTTTTTGAATGCGTTTACTACCCATGTACTAAATGTTTTCGCTTACATGTGCCCAAATTTCTTTCACCAATGTTAATTCACTGCATTTGCCTAAAGATGAACCACGTTTTTATCGTGAGATGAGCGCTTAACTATTACGAAATAAAGAGTAGAATTAACATTTGCTCCGGTTTCTTTCTGTTTATCAGTCCATTACGGATGCTTGGCTAGCCGCACCTCTTTTCTCTTAACACGGAAGTAAATTGTCCAATCAGGATTTGTCTTGAAAATGTATTATTCAAACTCCGTCCAATGGTTGCACAGGTTATAGTGGTTGACAACGTTGCCATGGAATCTGTTTGAAAGCCTAATATCTTCTCCTCGCCCTTAATTCTCTTTTTTTTTTTTTACCCGAAGAGTGTTTCCATTACATTCATAGTTTGGTACCATATCTATTTTACTTGATATTACTCTCTGTCGTCTTTTAAAGTATACACTCGTGTGACCACATCGCGAATGCTAACTAGCCGGCTAGCCAACGTTAGCACGTCAAGCTAATCTTCTTGAGTGGCTAATCCTCATCTCATCTGTTTACTCTCACAATGGTTCACCTCAAATGTTAGCAACGGCGTGTGGCTGACTAATGGATCGCCTTATTGTCACTTTTGTGGCTAAATAAACTTGTTATTTTCCTCCGGTGTCAGGACTTGCTCCAAATAAAGATGGAGATAAATCTAAATCGAGTTGACTACATGCAGGTAAGTCTCCTTATATGGTTTATTAGCGTTATGCTGACATTTAAGAATGTTTACGTATTATGATGTGTCATAATGATTGTTTTGCATGAATTTCGTACAAGGTAACTTTTGTCATTTATAGGTTGGGGTAACGTCCCAAAAAACAATGAGGCTGCTGCCAGCACTTGGAAAAAAAGCTCCCCAGAAGGTATCATCCGTGGTAGTAATCCAAAATCACAATTTTTCGTATATATTCAATGAAATAATCATTCTTATGATGTGGTTTCATGTCAGGTGGCTGTTGCGGACCATGATGGTGTCTTGACATGTTTTGGGATGAAAAAGGGCATAGCAGTAGTCAGTGATTTTTTTTAATCTCTCCTAATTCAATTGTTTTTTGTCTATAATGTGTTCCTAACTTAAATCTATGTATTTGTAGCCTGTCTTCAAAACACTCCCGGGGCAGAAAATATCCCGAATGGACCTGGGCGGAGCGGCTGGAACACCGCAGGAGAAGATCTTCGTCTGCTCAGGATCTCAAGTGCGAGGGTTCACCAAGAAGGGCAAACAGTTCCTCACCTTTGAAGCCAACCTCACTGAGAGCATCAATGCCATGTAGGGAAAGACTCCATGAAGGGATCCAGCCTGTTCATTTGTGTCCACCGTAGTGGACATTGTTTTTTTATATGTCCAATGGAGTGGACACGAATGAATAGTTATCGTTACATACTGAAAATATTTGGTCCACTTATTGTCTTTTGTCCCACACAGGCACGTGTCCGGCGCCGACCTCTTTGTGTGTGCCAGCTACATCTACAACCACTACTGCGACTGCAAGGACCAAGACTACTTCCTGTCTGGGGACAAGATCAACGACATTGTCTGTTTGTCCTCAGAGAATCTGGCTTGCCCCGTCCCCGTGCTGGCGTGTCAAGACCGCGTTCTCAGAGTGCTGCAGGTAGACAGTTTTTTCTGAGTCCTGATTGTCCAATTCGAATGATATCAATAATTTTATTTATTTTTATTTTTTTTAATTGATCAGGGTTCTGAGTTGGCATACGAGGTGGAGGTGCCGGGACCGCCGTCCGTGCTAGAACGCTACAACAAAGATGGAGGCGAGTTTGTTTTCTATTTTATTATCTAGATTTTTTTTTCTTTTGTTTTACCTTACAATTTAATATTTTAAAGAAAATGCAAATCATCTCTTCACTGCCATTGACAGTAATAGGCGTCAAAGATCTATTTTCATTTTTCAATAACTCTTTATTCACGTACAAATTCCAGGTTAACTAATTCACTGGCATCTAAATAAAAATGTTAAAAACAAAATTAACGTCTTTAGCCGTCAATGGCAGTGAATAAGTTAACAACGCTGATCACGTCTGAATTTAATTCAAACACTTACTGTATGTAACATTTGAAACAAGCTACATTGTATTTCACATGGTTGTTTTCATGCGGAACCCAAGTAAAGGATGGAACTTTTGCTTTCTCTCAGAAAGGGACGTCCTATACGGGACAACAGACGGCAAAATCGGCTTGATTCAAATCGGCGATGGTTCAGCGGCGACTAAATGGGAGATTGACAATGACAAAAGGAAAGGAGGTACTGTACTTTGCTGTTTATGTAACGGAGTGGTTCTCAACCTTTTTTCAATGATATGCACCTTTTGAAATATTTTCATTTATAATAATTTATCAAATTAGTCCGCAAGTATTTTTTACCCGCAAGAAATTGGCATTGCCCAAAAAGCATGTGTAGAAAGCCCAAAAAAATAAAGGCATACATTCTGCACAACAGTTACCATAACAAACAATAAATTGCTTGATGTTCCAATTAATTTGCTCTTAATTTGAAACTGAAAACATACTGTCCCTGTCTTGCTTTAAAAAGCATTAAATGAACTTTGCTGATTTGGTTCTGTGACATGTCCAGGAATTCTCTGCCTCGACGCCTACGACATCACCGGCGACGGAGTGAGCGACGTCCTGGTGGGACGTGACGATGGGACGGTGGCCATTTACGGTTTCGACAGCACCAACGAGCCCACGCTCCGCTTTGAGCACGTAAGGAGTCTTTAATCAAGACCTGATGAGTCAGCGTTGTGTAACCATCTGGTAATTTGCCACCTTTTACCCGGCACAGGCTTTGTCAGAAAGCGTGACCTCCATCCAGGGAGGCTGCGTGGGGAAGGAGTCCTATGATGAGATCCTGACTGCCACTTATACAGGTGACATCACTGTCGGACAATTTTAAAGCCACGCCCCCATGGCAGTTCAAAAACAACAAAGAATCCCGGCCTTGTGTGTGTGTCCAGGTTGGGTGACTGGATTGACTACAGAACCTCAAAAGGCGGAAGTGGGCGCCGGAGACAATGTCAGGATGAGTAAAGAGGTTCAATCCAAAGTGGAAGCCCTCAGGTAAACCACCGCCGTTGACCGCTTGGGTCTCCTGGGTGGGATTTGGAAACGGGAGCCGTTTTTTTTGGTCCCAGGGCGGAGCTGGAGCAGCTGCAGGTCAAAGTTCAGCTGGGCCGCGAGCAGTACCAGCAAACGTCGCTGTCCAAGACGGCCGTCTCCGTGGTGCCCGCCTTCAACATCAACGACAAGTTCACGCTGTGCCAGGACGACGCCAGCTACAGCCTCACGCTTGAGGTGCAGACGGCCATCGACAACCTGCTGCTACAGGTACGCACTACCTTCGGACAACTTCAAGGAGACATCTTAGACTTTGGTCTTAGAAAACACATAAGAAAAAATAAGTATGGTGATGCTTTGACTTTGGAGTGACCTTAAGATGTATGTTGTCTTTAGTTTAGGGCAAAATTTTACTTACAAGCTTGAGATGGTGTCAGAAAACTTCACAACAACGAGCACAAATGTCAATGTTGCAGTTACGCCTTAAGCCTGAGGATGGCGTTGTTTTGCAGGAAACTTGTAACCTTATTATTCCCTGGGCATCAATGTTTCGTACAGGTGTCCATAATGGAAATTTTGCCATCAAATAAATTTTATTTGCAGGCATTTAGGAGTGAAGGAATGGTGCTGTTTTGAACCTCTACCTTTTTTAACAATCTATAGTCATTTTTTTCCTCCCAGTGGAGGTTAGATGTGTCATAATCAAGGGCCCAAATCGGGTCACTGTGTAAAAAAAGTTAAGTTCTTGACATTCCATTTAATTATATTTTAAATGTAATTTTAATTATTAAAGCACGTCCAGTGGAAAAATATCATTCAAAATATCTGCTCGTGCATCCTGCCCCTGTCCTTTGCAGAGTGACGTTCCCATCGATCTGCTGGACGTGGACAACAACTCGGCGGTGGTCAGTTTCAGTGAATGCGACTCTGAGGTGAGCCAAGACCACAAAGTCCACCGAACAAACATCTTTCTTGTTGATTGACCGCCATTTTGAAACACTCCACAGCAGCCAAATGGCAACTTCCTGCTGGCCACTTACAGGTGTCAAGCAAACACCACCAGGCTGGAGCTCAAGGTGAGTTCCATCCCATAATCAACGGCAATACATTTATAACGCGTGCGTGTGTTGTAGGTGAGGTCCATCGAAGGACAGTACGGCACCTTGCAGGCTTACGTCACCCACAGACTGCAGCCCAAGACGTGTCAGGTTCGCCAATATCACATCAAACCTCTGTCTCTTCACCAGCGCACGCACAGCATCGACCAGGACAGGTGACTTTTCACCAGACTCCCGTTTTTTTATTAAGAACACAATATGAGCTGACTTTAGGTGTTGTGGATCCAGGCCCATGAACAAGCTGAGTCTGGTGGGACAGTTCAGTTTCGCAGAAATCCACTCCTGGGTAGTCTTCTGTCTGCCGGAGGTGCCGGAGAAAACGCCCGCGGGAGAGAGCGTGACCTTTTACTTTCTAAACACTTTCCTGGGCACTCAGTTACACGCCAACTACAGGTTAGCTTCTATAATAAACAACAAACATAGACAAATTTCAGTATTTAGCAGAAAAAAAAAAAGTGTTTGTTTTTCTTTCAGCAAAGGGGAGGCCCACTTCAAGTCGGACAACATCTCCACCATCTCCATCCTGAGCGACGTCCTCTCCAAAGAGGCCACCAAACGCAAAATCAACCTGAACATTTCCTATGGTGGGCATGCACGTGGATTATTATTTTCCTGTCGTGGACCGGAGGGGTGACGGACACGTAAAGCTGAAAGGTGCCGGTGCTCCTCCACAGATATCAACGACGACTCTGTGAGCCACACGCTCAAGATGATTCATCCTAAACTGGAGTATCAACTGGTTCTGGCGAGAAAAGTTCAGCTCATTGATGCGTTGAAAGTATGTCCGAGCATAACTGTATAATTGATCAAACATAAACATGAACACGGCTGATGTTTTAGGAGCTGCAGCTTCACGAGGGCAACGCCGACTTCCTGATCTCGGAATATCGCAGCATCCTGGACGAGTCGGCCAGTCTGCTGGAGGAGTACAAGAAACAGCCGGCGCACCTGGAGAGGCTTTACGGTGATAAATCAGCATTCATAGTTGTCGTGATTTGTTATTGTGCACTGAAGTTGTTTTTTCCTTCCCCCCTGCAGGCATGATCACGGATCTTTTTATCGATAAGTTCAAGTTCAAAGGTCAGAATGTAAAAGCCAAAGTGTCGTCGCTCTTGGAGATCCTGGATAGTTATGATTTGAATTCATTATTAGACTTTTTCAACGAAGCTTAGTCAAGCTATCCGTGTGAGATGTTTTTTTTCTTTTTTTTGACTATATTTAAACAGTTAGATTTTTTTTTTAATGTACAGTAGATGTCCGCCGCTTTCGAGGGCTGAATTGGCCATCTGGCAAATGCCCAATGGGCTGGAAATTTTTAGGGCAGATTTAGTATTACTTTTTTAATTATTTTCCTCCATTTTACATCATGAGATCATAACGCAGTTTAGAGGGAGTAGCCCAGTTATCCATCTGGCCGAAGTCCTCATGTCATTCCAAAGTATGTTGTATAATATTTTTCTAGCGTGGTGATGAATAAACTACTATATTGATTGTTGTATATTTTAAATCATGAATTAGACACAATTTGTTGATTATGCATTCCAACTACGGCATTTTTATTTGAATAAACCAAGCAAGACAGCACTTGGTAGCATGTACTCTCACAAACCCCATACACATGAATGGCAAAAAAAATCGGTCTCTTGGCGATATAACGTTGGACATATGTGAAAGTCCAACTATTGAAATTAATATGTACACATTTGAAATACTTCCGATTTTTTTTTTATTTTCTATTTTTTTACCGGGCATAGTCAAATACGTTGCTTGTAAATCGCAAACCGGTTTCGAATTTGCAATCAATGTGTTTTGTCCCAGCTTATTTGCCGTCGTTATGTGACGTCATGTCAAAGAAGCTCAACGATTGGTCCGTTTCAATCCTCGCGGGCAGCTTGAATGAGAGAAAAGGAACTCCGAAAGCGGCGAGTCAGTGCGCCGAGTTGTAACTTAAAACAGCAGCGGGAACCGGCTCATCTTTTGCCTTGCAGGTTGGTGCAATTCCAAGTAATGGCGCCTTAAAAAAAATTGCGACAGTTCGTGGGGAAGTACAACTACGACATTTTTTTTCGATTTGTCACTTTCTCGCCTCGAGTGCCGTTGCTCTTTCAAGTGATAACTTTGGTTACTTCCCACAGGGTCCCATTTTTATTTTTTCGCCTCTGCATTGTCTTTGATATCGTTGGCTTAAAAAAAAAAAAAGAAAAAGCAACGGCTGCACTGAACAGTTTGAGACTAACCGAAAGCATGTCGGGCGAAAGTCGTAGCCAAAGTCAAACTAGCGAGCTCCACAACCAAGAAAACATTCAGGCGAGATTGCGAGGCTCGCAGAAGCCCCGGGCGGCCGCCTTGGAGAACCAGGAGAATGTTCCGCCTAAGCCGGCGACCACCAGGACGGTGTTGGGCGCCATTCAAAATAACCTGAGGAGCAGAGGCCACAACCAGCGCGCTCTCAAGCAGGTCAGTTGGCCTGGCTTATTGTAGCCTAACAGGCTAGTTAGCTGCCATGCTAACCTTACAATGCACATGCCGCTTTAAAAAGAAAAAATGGGACAACGTTAGCATGGCTCCATCTATACCCTCAGAAATTGTTAATTTATCGGCTGTTTTGCTCCTGCATGGGGATTGTCGTCAAAGCGAAACAGCATGACATTGTGACGTTACAATTAAGCTTAAATTGTTTGTCCGCCATTTTATAAGCTCTTTTGTATATCTTTAAAAAATCGACTTTCGATTCTAGACAAAATTGTACATTTAGTTTTTTGCAATATATACATTTCATTTAAAAGAAGACATTCCGTTCCAAGTAGATTTTGTTTTTTAGTATTTGTTGAGAATCTATTCTAACCAGAGATGGTACTGAAGGTACACATTGATCACTCAAGTAATCAATGTACCTAAGTAATGAGAGAAATTATGTACCAAAGTAATTGATATAAAGTTCTTAAGTAATCATTATGAGGTGAAAGTATTTGATTACTTAAGGTAGTAAGCACTATTACGAAATGACGTATATTCTAATTATTTAATTACACTAATGAATTGATTACTTTAACACAACTACATGCAGTATTCAATACTTATTTGAAGTTGTAGATTTAGTACTTCATTACTTCCTTTATAAACAGCCATTTTCTACCCTCCCTGAGGCAAAATTTGGACAACATAATGCCGGGTATTAAAATGTATTTGGAATTAAATGTTAACACTTGCTTTTGTTTCACATGAACAAAAACAAACTAATTGAATTAACCTCTAAATACCACCAACTCACTTTTAAATACATGCTACCCAGTGTCAAAGCAAAATCTTTTATTTTTCCCCATCAGAGTGAAAGCAATTGTTTAACCAGAAAATACACTTAAAGGGGGAGGGTTTTTTTCTTTCCTATTGGTCAACTAGCCAATATTAAGCACTATTAAATTAACAATTACACGCTATAAATCAATTATCCTGCTTCTGCTAAACAGGAATCCTCACAGCAGCAGCCGTTGTGCAAAAATGAAGGCGCGTGCAAAGTCTCCAAGCAGCCCCCATTCCAGATCCACGTGGACCAGCCCGCCCCGATTGTCAAGAAGCAACCCAGCGGCGCCCCCGCCAAGGTGAAAGACCTGGTGGAGGACTCCCCGCTTAAGATTGACCATGCCGTCGCCCGCTTGCGCCAACCTCTGGCCGTGCTCGACATCCCAGCACCGGCCATGGACGTCAGTTTTGGTTAGCGGCTAAACTGGAAGTCCTCAAAATTGCGTAACGCTGGAAGCTAATAACGTTTGTCTTTTCCAAGACTCTCCGATGGACATGTCCATTGTCGTGGGCGAGGAGAAGACCACAGACGTCACAGAGTTGCCCGAATACGCCGACGAGATTCACATGTACTTGAGGCAAATGGAGGTGAGATGTTGAACGTCTACGACGTTTTTGTCCATCTATTGGTCACTCATGCCGCATTGTGCTTACACTATCAAAACCAAGCCCAGTTTGTAATAAATACAAAATAAAGACAGTTCTATTTTAATATCAGTTCAAATGGTTGAAAAACAAATCTAAAACTATTACATTTTTGTTTCTGTCCCCCCCCAAATGAAAATTGCCAATAGTAATACAATTTTGCAAAAAGTGCATTTTCCAATTAATTTGCTCTTAATTTGAAATCTGCGATTGTTCCATGTCTGGGTCACCTGTGAAGAACTTAATTTTATTAAATCGTGAATGTATTCAATTTGACCAGATTCATGTTTTTAAAATAGTAATTGGCAGACCCATGTCATCCAAGGTTTATTTTTTTTTTTATTTTTTTCTCTCCCCCCTCCATCCCTCTGTAAACATTTGCAATGGGGGTCCTTGGAAAATTTGTTTTCCAAAAAAGGTTTCCAGACTCAAAAGTTTGAGACCCCATGCTCTATTCAAGCACATGTTGTTCAATCAAACATTTGACTTTACTTTTTTTCTGGGTATTTGTGTAGCATTCTGAGTTAAAGGGCACTTTTCTCAATCTACTTTTGAACTCTTTAGTAAAACAATTGTTAGCTGCAGCATACATTTCACACTGAGTACGTAGCTTAAACTTTGGGAGCCACTTTTGTTTTGAAGTGTTCGAATTGCCCCGCAGATGAAGTCCCGCCCCCGGTCAGACTACATGAAGAAGCAGCCCGACATCACCAACAGCATGCGCGCCATCCTCGTGGACTGGCTGGTGGAGGTGGGCGAGGAGTACAAGCTCCAGAGCGAGACGCTCTACCTGGCCGTCAACTACATCGACCGCTTCCTGTCGTCCATGTCGGTGCTGCGCAGCAAGTTGCAGCTGGTGGGCGCCGCCGCCATGCTGCTGGCCTCGTAAGTCGCTTCCGGCCGCGCCCCGCCCCCGCGACGTTGCCTACCGCACGCCGTCCGTGCAGCAAATTCGAGGAGATCTACCCCCCGGAGGTGTCGGAGTTTGTCTACATCACGGACGACACCTACACCAAGAAGCAGGTGCTGAGGATGGAGCAGATGGTGCTGAAAGTGCTCTCCTTCGACCTGGCGGCGCCCACCATCAACCAGTTCCTGGCGCAGTACTTCATGCACCAGCACGCCGCCAGCAAGCAGGTGGAGAGCCTCGCCAGGGTGAGTCCGCCGATCGTTAGGTTTGGTCTGTTTTCAACCTTTTTTTTTTAACAAAATGAACTTGCATGTCCGATTTTTAAATCAAACCTTAAAACTACGTTTCGTAGTACCATCTCAAATGGCATTTTATTGGGCAACTCCAGAAGATGCTTCTGGTATCTAGTTGTCTTCTCTGCTGGAGGATTTCCTCGAGGGTTGTCAAGACTCATTTTGAATAAATCAGTAATGTTAGTTGTTTAACTGTCTCTCTCAAGCTCCCCCTTTTTAATGGGAAGTTTGTAAATGGGCAATCTTTTAAAGGAGGCTTAACAATATTCTACTTTTACTTTGAAAATCATGACTGGAGCAGTTACCGAAACTTTTAAAAGGTAAAGTACATCCATTCCGTTTGAGTATTGTTTTTTTCTGTAGATCAGGGCAGTTCCGCTCCTCGGGCCGCTATTCAGTATGTTTTCCAACAACCCCACTTTAATTGTGGGCCACTCTTACTTAATTTTGAAATCTGATGCCAGTAAAAGTTCCTTTGTTCTGTTGTCAACAAATTGAAGACAACTTGCAAATTTGGTTTTTTTAGTCAGAAACTTGATGTCATAATGAACTTTGTGGACCACATAACAATATGGCAGGCTGAATGTGGCCCCGGGGCCTTGAGTTTGACACGTGATTTCAAAACCTGCATGATTGCATCCCTTGAGCACTGACTTGAGTTATCCATCCCTGCTGGAAAGCCCTGTTTTTATATATATAGTGTTGTTTTTTTCCTCCCTCCTATTGAAGTTGCAAATTTTAACATGAATTTGTCAATAGTACCTTTGCGAGCTGAGCCTGGTGGACGCAGACCCGTTCTTGAAGTACCTTCCGTCCCAGACTGCCGCCGCTGCCTACGTCCTGGCCAACGGCACCATCACCGGTGCATCATGGGTATGCTTTTCAACAAGTTTAAGATTTAGAAGA
This sequence comes from Hippichthys cyanospilos, assembly GCF_059441005.1. Taxonomy (NCBI): domain Eukaryota; kingdom Metazoa; phylum Chordata; class Actinopteri; order Syngnathiformes; family Syngnathidae; genus Hippichthys; species Hippichthys cyanospilos. The sequence continues at coordinate 3,191,394 of NC_142381.1, forward strand.
AAACAAATAAAATAAATAAATACCTGACTGGTGTTGCAGCCCAAGTCCCTGGTAGAGAAGACTGGCTACACCCTGGAGGCATTGAGGCCTTGCGTGATTGATCTTCACAAGATGTACCTGAACGCATCACAGCATGCCCAGCAGTCTGTTCGGGACAAGTACAAGAGTTCAAAGTAAGAATTGAATAACGCACATGATTTCAGTGGAAGAATTTAACTGACCTAAGAAATGTTCTCTTTAGGCATCATGAAGTTTCCACCATCGAACCGCCGACCACTTTGCAGTTTGACTAAATCTTTTTTTTTTTTCACCCTTTTTTTTTTCTTATGTACTTACTGTCACGTCTTTTTCCATGTGACTTGTACTTAGTATTTTTTTGTTGGGTTTTTATCAATACCCGTTGTTCATAATGTTTTAATATCAGACCAATGTGTAAATGAAAGCTGGCGTTTGCATGCTCAAGGGTTGTGGTTTTATGCCCAAGCAGTTGTCATTGCTGGGTTGTTTTTCTAAGCCAACTAGTCGTGTTTTACACATTAAACATGTTTTTTTTTTTTCAGTCAACGTGGCGTTTGTCTCATTACATTTGGCTGACTGACAAATTAGTTGTCAGGTTGTCTTGCAGCACTGTAACATGTTAAGGCTTGTAAATAAAAGCTCTCTTGATCTGCTTCCTACATGTTTTCTCGTGATTGACCACAGGGGGCAGCAGAGGATCACTTTGCACATACCGGGAAACGTTCAGTCTTTATTGTCTATATTCTAATTAGGGATCTTAAATGACCCATTAAACTTAATAGGGCAGTTAAAACATATCTAATTTCTGGCAAATTAAAAATTAATTGGTAAAATGATTGTTCAGTTTTAAAACTAACCAGGATAAATGCTTTCTGCTTACAGCTTTGTAGTCTGAATCACAAATCCGCGCTTGGATGATCTGAAATCCGTTGCGGGTTTTCTTGTTGGCAAAGCAAAAGTATTTAAACAGGTAAAATAATCAAAACAAATGCAGCTTTTGGCTAAAACTGAATAGCCTTTCATATTCAAACCAAAATGCAGGATGTCAGCAAAGCTATGCGTTCGGCTGCACAGGTCACCTTGATGCGAGTAAATGTTTACTTCTGGCTATGCAAAGCTTGGATGAAGACCTTTAGCTGCTGGCATCTGAATCCTTTGATAAACCCCAATTACAAATGACTGGGAGAACTGGAACGGAATCCATCAAAACTCAAGAGACTCAACCTTTGACTAAGGTAAGCCAAAATGACTCATCTATAATAAAATCATGCATGCAAAGCTATTGCCAGCTCCCTCTCAAATGATTTTTTGCTTTTCAATGATTTTTAATTTTCTTGTACATGGAGAGCTAGCCATGTGCACCAAAGGCCATTTTGAGGTTTGCGCTTCTGTTGCCTAGCAATAACAATTCAATTATGATACGATTCAATCTTATTTGCAATGACATCTGCGACTCATTCTAGGTGCTGCTTTGTGGCGTTGCTGCAAATCAGGATCCATAAAAAGGTAAGCTAATGTTTGAATTTATAGAATTCTGAATTTTGCATGTTGATGAGCAAATAATTTCATGTTAGTTTTTGGTAAACAGAATAAACGGTTCCTTCTATAGAGCCAAAAGTCCCCATCACAAGTATTAAATATCGCACCACTTAAACACAATAAGTGACACCAATCGTGTTGTATCACCAATCTGTTTATTTTAAAACTTAAAATAAACTATTAAAAATAACATGATGGTTATAGCAACGGTCAGTTTGTAGTGTTTATTTTAAAAAAATGGTTTAAAACAAACTAAAAACTTTGTCATTTGAACGGCTCTTCTTAGTGAATCGCCCATGTAAAAGAATCTTATGTTTAAAAAAAAAAATGTTTAAAATAAACTAAAAACAGAAGTCATTTGAGCGGCTCTTTTTGTGAACGATTCCTGTTAAAGAATTTAAAGTGTTTATTTTAAAACACTGATGGTTTAAAATGACCAAAAACGTGTCAGTTATTTGAACGGCTCTCTGTTGTGAATCATTCGCTTTCAGAGTTTCCACTGCTTTAAAATAAATGTAAAAGCCATAAGAGTCAGTCTATTGAACGGCTCGTTTTGGTGAACTTTTTGGTCTTGTTTTTACAACATTGATGTTTTAAAATAAACTTAAAAACTGTTGTTTTGTACAGCTCTTTTTACTGAACGGTTCCCGTTTATTTTGTTACTGTTTTAAAATGAACTAAAAACCATAAGTCTTATGAACGGCTCTTTTTAGGGAACACTTCCTGTTTAGATTTCATAGTGTTTATTTTGAAATCAGTGTTTTAAAATAAACTACAAAAACAAAGTCAATCGTTTGAGCGACTCTTTTTACTGAACAGTTCCTATTAAAGACTTTATTTTAAAACTTTTAAAAAGAAACCAAAAACCATAATCGTCAGTCATTTGAACGACTCCCTTTGGAGAATGTTTCCCGTTAAAGATTTTATAGTGTTATTTTCAAAACACTGTTTTAAAATACTAAAGAAACAACAACCTAATAGTCAATTGAACGACTCTTTTTAGCGAGCCATCATGTGGAATGAAAAGAAATGTAAAAGTAGTGAACATTTGTTTTTGTTTTTTTTTCTGTTCCCGGTGACGTGCGCGCAATGACATCCCAGTCCCTCCTCCTCCTCCTCCTCCTTCCTTTCCCTCTTCCTTCCTTCTTTCCTTCTTTTTTCTCCCCTGTCAGCGGAGTGAGACGGGAGCACGAGGAAAGGGGGCGGGGGGTGGGGGACGCATCTGCGAGAAGAAAAAGGGCAATGTCCACTGCAATCGCGGAGACGGACGGCAATTTCATCACCTAGCGCTCGGCTGGCGACCTGTCGGAATGTCCAGGGCGCGCTGCCCCTGAGAAGTTTTTTCTTTTTTTTTTTTTCTTCCCCGGGCTTGTGGCGCGCGTTGGCCTATGCCGGCCCCCCGCAAATTCCTGCTGGCGTCCACGTCGCTGCCCCTGCAGCTGGACTGGGGCTGGAACGTGAGCGTGTACCTGGCCATGCTGCTGGGGCTGCTGGGGCTCATCATGCTCCTGCTGTGGATGCTCATCAAGCAGCTGCGCCACTCGGTGGGCAAAGCCACGCTGCAGCTGGCCAGGTCCTTCCGACAGACCCCCGCAGACGCCGGCGACGCCCTCGCCGCCTCCTCGCTGCAGGAGCTCCGCCATGTGCTCTGAGCGCGCCTCGCTTCTCCTGCCGGACTGACGCGACGGACCGCCGTTGGGCATGTTGCGTTTGCCGTCGTTTCGGCTGCGTTGCCGTTATTATTCACGATGATTAAAAGATCTTTTTTTCTAATGTGCCGTTTCGAGTTTCGTACCTTTGAGAAAGGGCTGGATGCTGAGCGATGTTCTTGCTTTTGGACATCGGCTGGATCATTTGTTTAATTGCGTAGGAGGTGGAAAAAGTTTGGATCGTTGCAGGTTTTAAAGCCCTCCTTTCCCCTGCTATTTTTTACGTTTTAAATAGAACACGAATGCGCAATTAAAAAAAACAAAAAACATTTTTGATTATGAAATGTACAGAGGGTCACAGTGAAGCATTTAACATTTTAGAAAAAAAGGTAAAAAATGGATTTTGGAATAATTTAGACATTTGCATTAGAAGTGTATACACACACATATATATATATATATATATATGTATATGTGTATGTATGTATGTATGTGTGTGTATATATATATATATATATATATATTATACACACGTGTGTGTATATGTATATAAGTGTATATTTATATATTATGTGTATATATATATATATATATATATATATATATATATATATATATATATAATATATAAATATACACACATGTGCGTGTATATGTATATACGTGTATATTTATATATTATGTATGTATGTATATATATATATATATATATATATATATATATATATATATATATATATATATATATATATATATAAATGTAGTTTAGAAGTTGCCAAGTGGGTTATTGACAAGCTTCTTCAAATTTTTGTCATTAAAAGTTGTCAAAACTTGAAAATTATTCCAAGCCAGTTTTAAGCTTGCAAATAGTTTTATCAACATGCTAAACATTAGCACGTTTGGACTAAAACTGCAACATTTTCCACGCACAAAAAATGAAAAATGTTCAATACATAGATTGTAAGTGCAGAAATACCAAAGGACTGCGAATCAGAATGAAAGAGGTGACGCTTCGATTATATTTGTTCACTAATTTGTTCCATTAGGTGGTTTCTAATTAGCGGAAACGATTCCAGTGGCGTGTGATGCAGTTGGCGAGATGATGAGGCTCAGGAGGCCCTAATGATGGATGACATCATTGACCCGGTCAGTCAGATGCTCGATAGCTTGACGAGTGACTGCGTTTGCCGCTTGGAAATAGCAACGCGTCCCCCGGGAGCGGCCATCATGGATCCCGTGTGGCCGACCCCCCGCGTGAGTAGGAAACAAACGACATTTGGAAATTCAGCTCATTCATTTCAAAGTGGATAACATTTAACGTTTAATATAATTAAAAACCCCACCTATAGTTACAAATATTTAAACGCAAAATAGAGATCGATCGCAGCTCACCTGTTTTTCTGAGTTTGGTCATGTGACATTCGCAAGTTGAGCTCTGATTGGCTCTTACCTGAACACATATATATATATATATATATATATATATATATATTCAGGTAACAGCCAATCAGAGCTCAACTTGCGAATGTCACATGACCAATGTGTGTATATTATTATCATTGACACTCTCTCAGCTTTTTCTGAGAATTGATAACAATAAAGAAAAAGCACCATATAATAATGTGGCTTATATTCCACCGTTTCCGTTCACAATGACGCGAAGCCACAGGGTGATAATTATACGAGTCCTTTCATGGAATACAATGGCGCCTGAAGATACGTCCCGCCTCGGACAGACAGAGTCTCCCTTGGATCTGCGCTCGATCTGATACGGTCGTTCTTAGCCGCCCGGCCGCCTTGTTTATTTGGGCTCGGAGGAAATTGGCTGCACGCCGGCCCGCATGGGCAGATGCTATTCGCAAGTAGCTTTAATTAAGGTGCACCGATATGTGAGTGTGTTTCCGTGCGTATTTGTGTGTGTGTGATGATGATGCCTATCAGGCCCGCTCCTGCGAGAGCGCGCCTGACAGCGCGGTCGTTTTCCAAAGCACTTAAGCAATTGAGATGCAAGACGAGACTAGCGGCGTGTGTTCAAAAAGATATAAACAGCCATCAATAAAATAAATGATGACGACAGACGGGTGTGGGCCGAGTAGTCCAACGTTCTCTGAGTGTGTGACTAATTTTGTGTCTCTGTAATGCTTATAATATAAAATATGATGGTTATAGGATTGTATTAAATATGTATATTATTATTATATATTATATACAACTAAGCCTACTAGAACAGCTGAAGCTTTTTGCTGCCTGATTGAACATGAGTTTAACCCTTGATCATTTGTATTTGCTTCCACATCATTCCCAAGGTATTTTAGCTTAGGGTTGTCCCCATATGGGTGAAATTTCAGATCCCTAGTGTTTTCTTTCAATGCTTTCAATTTGTGAAAAGCCTTTGATGTAAACATTAAAGGACAGGATGAAATACAGCACAAAGGTTAGATTTGATTAGTTATGTCTGAAGCAGGGCTCACCAACACGGTGCCCGTGGTTTGTAGACGTTTTATAATTTATAATCAGACCAATAAGTCTGGTTGTAACGCAGGACCTCACAGGCGTCCTGGGCCGAGCCGTTGCCACGGCTACGACCCGTATCCGGTGGTTGGCTGAGTCGTTTATCTCAAGGTGGCACAATGCTAGTGAGGTCATGGAGACACCAGATGGAAGATGACACCGCAGGTGGACCGTACTCGGGTTGGCTTTGCAGATGCCACATACTGAGCAAGAGAGGACACCGCCACCGGTAAGACCTTACCACATCCTCCTAATAAACGCGTAACAAGTTTGTTATGATTGATGTTAACCCTGCTGTTATGTTTTCGCAAGGAACAGCAAAAATGTCCCCAAGTCAACGTGACCCGCGGACAATTAGTCACCCGAACGTCTCCAAAATGTGTATTATCCAAATCCAATGTTTTGCTTTAATCAGGGGGTTATGTTCATTTATTAAAAAACAAAAAAAAAAATCAATATTGTCTCTGGTTCAATATGAGCCGGAGGTGTGTGCATTTATGTAAAAGCGTCCGCCGGAACTCACTCACAAAGTCACAAACTGCACCTTAATTTTACGTGTTACATTTGTTTCTCTGGAATGGTAATAACACACTGGCTCAATTTGACCGTTTCAACTTCCTCGATAGATTTTAAATTACCGGCAATTACTGGACACAACCATCCCGCGTTTGATGTTAGAATTGAGCATGAAAAATACGAACACGCTAGCAATTAGCATTTTATCTTCCTCGATAAATTTGACATCAATTGATTAAGTTTGACGCTGGATTTTTAGCATGACGAATGTTAGCATGCTAGCAACTTTTAGATGGGTATCATTTCATCTTCCTCTATAGATTTTCAGTGAATACCTGAACACAACCATCCGGCGTTTGATGCTAGATTTTAGCATGACAAATGCTAGCTTGTTGGCAACTTTTAGACGCTTAGCATTTTAGCTTCCTCAGTAGATTTGAAACCAATTACTGGACACAACCATCCAGTGTTTGATGATACATTTTACCATGACAAATGCTAACATGCTAGCATAGGAGCAGTCTGCTAGCATTTCATCTTCCCTGTTAGATTTTAGATTTATGTTGGACACAAGCCTCTGCCGTATGTTAGCATGATAGCAATTTAGTGACTATAGAGCTTTGTGGAAAGTTGTTAGCAATCTAAACGTGCGTGATCTTGTCTCTTTCAGCTTCTTTCAGCGCAATCATCAGAGAGGAGCATGGTGAGTTCTTTCTTTGGATTTTATCGCTAAATCTTGGGTGTAAGGCATTCAATCAGCAGCAAATAGATGTCTCTTCGCACGGACCGCCACGTGTAATGAAGTGAGAAAAGGTCAATGGCTTTCCTTAGAGAAGCAGATAATACATTTAATGTTCTTATTATTATTGCTTCCCGCACAAGCGCCTGCCTGAAAAGCGTTTTTCTACTGAAAACGTTCATTCATGACACTTTTTATGACTTTTGTGTTGTCATGCCGCAAGTGTGTCATCAGCATAAAGCTGAATGCCGCCATTAATTTATAATGATAATGGTTATGATTGAATGCACGGCTATTTTTTTTAAATACACAGATGAATAGTTCCCACCATAGGTGATGAAAAAGTTTGTATTAGAGGAAAAATAAAGCTAATGCATAGTTTATATATATAAAAAAAAAAAAATAAGCTATCTAAATGTCTTTTAATGTTAGCATAGCAACTGGTAGCATGCTAGGTCTGGTTGCATAGGTTTCTTCCAAAATAGAACCTGATAAAACTTGATTAAACTTTTGATATACAAGAGATTAGCATGCTAGCGTCTTATTTTCTCATTTTTAGGCTTCCATATAACATAAGTTTATTTAGAGCGTCATTCTCAGTTGGCTTACAAAATTGATCTTGACAAAACCTCTCTTTTAATAAGAGAGATTAGCATGGCTAATGGTAGCATGTTAGCATTTTCTTCTTTTTAGGCTTCTATATATCTTAACATAACTTAATTGGCTTTTGATAGCATAACAGATTTTAATCTAGAAATAATAAAAATCATTGGAATCTAAGCTATTTTTTTCTGAAGCTAGCAAACTGGAGCCATTAGCATGGCAACTGGTAGCATATTAACATTTCTTATTTTTAGGCCTCCATATGCTTACCATAACTTCGTTAGCTTTGCCTAGCGTAACAGGTTTCAAGTTGTTAAAAATAATAATCACAGGAATCTACGCTAGGCTAAGCTAGTTTTTTATGAATTATTTACATCTGTTTTTCAAGAACAAATAATAGTATTTATTTCCTCCCTGCAGGCATACCGTGGCAGCGTCCGACCTTTCGTCAACTTTGACGCCAAAAACGACGCTGATATACTCCACCGAGCCATGAAAGGACTCGGTTAGCCGACATTAGCATTAGCACTGTTTCCCAATGCTTTTTATTGTTAAACAAGCTGAATAACGTTTAAAATGCTACACAAGTCTTTGCGTGTATACATTTGAGCTGTATTGTCTCAAAGGCACTCGTTTAACTAAATGCGTCTCATTTAGCGCTTGGCTATTTTTAGCGTTAGCGTGCCACAGCCATCAGTTGTTTGCCACAAAGGAGGCTTGGAAATTTTATCTTGTGGAGAATTTGCCCATATCAATTGTTGAAATTGCAGTTTAACACTGAATTTAGGTGTGATCGACATTATTTATTTTCTGCGGCAATATATGTGATACTATTTTAATCGCACAAAGCCACTAATCGGCAAATCATTCGTACTGATCAATGATGCTAATCGCTTAATTATTAGCTTGTTGGACTTGATCTTTTTTCAATAATGCAGCATCATTTTGAGCTCTTTATTCCCTTTTTCACATTTTTTCTGTCCGCCTTACGTCTCGAGCGGTTTGTTGTCCGACAGGGACGGATGAAGATGTGATCCTCATGCTGCTGGCGGCGCGCAGCAACGATCAGCGGCAGCAAATAAAGGAGGCGTACAAAACGGCCTACGGAAAGGTGAGGCCGGATAAGAAAACGACGACCGATGAGCGACCCCTGAGAGGAGGCTATCAACATTCTGACAAATATTTACTAATGCTAGCAAATTAAGAAAATTGGGATCGTGACAACAGTTGGGATTAAATTTTGACAATTGGATGGGAAATGTGGTATTTTCATTCGTGTAATTTCCTGAATGAAACATTAAAAATAGTTAAAAAAAAAAACAACAACAACAACACAGATTCACTATTCACATTTGATTAAATTTGGTGCAGTTTTCTGGGTTGTTTTTGCAAAAAAAATGACCACCAAAATTGCTTAGCTTCATACAAAATAACCGCAAAATTTTTGTTGTTTAAAACAAAACGACCCAGTTTTTTAAATTTTCGATGGTTTATGTTCGAAATGACTATCCTAAAAATTGTGTTGAGCATTTTTTTTGGTTTGTTTAGTTTAAAATGACCCAATTTTTACTATGATCTTACGCAATAGCAATATTTGGGTCATTTTGCATAACCCCAAAAATCGGTAAATTTTGTTTAAAGCGACTTCAAATAAATAGTGCTGTTTTTACCTAACCACCCTAAAATTGGGTCTTTTGTACAACCTCAAAAATTGGGTAGTTGTTTACAAAATAAACCCAAAAATGACAAAGCCATCAACGTTTTGTGTTAATGATTTAACCCAAGATGAGTGGAATGTGTGTTGCCCGTTTCAAAATAAAAAACCCACAAACCAATCTCATTTTTGGGTTTACTTTTTGTTTTGTTTAATTGATTTATGAGTCATTCATTTAACCGAAAAAGTTGGATCAAAATGAATAACAAAAGAACTCAATTTGGCTTGTTTTCTATTTTAAATCCCATCCAAATCTGCTTTTCACCTTTCGTTGATGTTGTCGTGCGCACATGAGAAAACATTTTACCGTCGCTAAGAAAAACATTTCCGCTAAGCCTCCGCTTTTTCGATATGTCCCGTTGCCAAGGCGACGAATTAAACCCTCTTCGAGCGGCCGACGTTCCGAACGAAACGCAATATACAGTTCGATACAAATGCAATTATTTGCCGGGGCGAACTTCATCAATCGTTGCGTTCCCGCAGGATCTGGTCTGCGCTCTCAAATCCGAGCTGGGAGGTCATTTCGAGAGTCTCGTCGTGGCCCTGATGACTCCGCCCCTTTTGTACGACGCCACGCTCCTGCACAATGCAATCAAGGTAATTGGACTTTCACAAATCGCCAATCGCGCTGGGATTGTTTGAATAGCGCACCAACACAACAGTAACACGTCTGATTGTGTTTATTAGTGGAGCGTACCCCCTAGTGGCGAATAAAATAGCCGTTCAAATGCAAAATCAATCATTTCAAAGCGTCTTCTTCTGTCTCCGTTTGTTTTACCGGGAGATTGCCCTCTGGTGGCTAGTAAGAGAAACTTTAGATGAGCTGCAGGGGAAGTTTGAAATTTACGGTAAATACAATGCATGTGAGCGTCTTTCTGATGAAAAAAAAAAAAAGAATCGGAGCTTGTCAAAAGGCTTTCAAAAATTGCAGCGCTAATGATGGTGAAGTGCATAATAATAGCAGGGCTCACTGGGTTATTTACACCTAATGAAAGTTGTGAGTGACAAGTGGGAATAAATGTGCGCGGTGACGGCTATTCACAGTAAAAAAAAAAAAAAAAAAACAAGCCATGGAAAATGAGTATTGGTACAAAGCCCCAGGAGTGACTCACTGGATGATTTTTCTTTCGAAGGTGACATGTTCTATTTGTGCTTTCTACAGTCTGCCGTCAAGCTAATATGTTAGCGCTTGCTAGCCCCTACCACATTTGTGCAATCACTATTATGCATCCTGCTTGCTACACGCCGTTGTATTATTATCAATATTCAGAGCTGTCTGATCATGTTAAATGGTTTCTCGTTATTATTAGTGAACAGGTGAAACTCGCAATGAATACTTTTTATTTCCATAAGTATCTGCCGGGTTTTTACTGTCAAACGGTTATTATCATCAGCTTACTTTAGAGCAGGCATGTGGGATTTTCATTTGCTCTTTGGGGGAATACCTGATGGCTTGGCTTGCTCTACTCTACTCTACTCTACTCTACTCTACTCTACTCTACCTTCAGATTATAATACTGTATAATATCATACTGGTATGCCATAACAGATTACTGTACTATGCTATACTAAAATAATATACTCTAATATACTGCATTGACCTGTACTTTGTACATAATCCTATACTATATTGTAACATAATGTACAATACTTTACTGTACTTCACTATATTATGCGAAGATATACCTTACCACAATGTATTGAACTATACTATTTTCTATTACTCATTACTGCCATGCTATACTATACTATACAATTCTACACCACTATACTATACTATACTATACTATACGATTCTACACCACTATAATATGATTTGCTGTTATATTATTCAATACTACCGTATTATATTATACTTTACTGTACTTTGCTATGCTTTACTATAATATACTATGCTATACTATATTTTACTATACTATACTATATTTTACTATACTATACTATACTATGATATGTTATATTATTCAATACTGCCGTATTATATTATATTATATTATACTTTACTGTGCTTTGCTATACTTTACTATAAAATACTGTGCTATACAATACCATTTTATACCATACCATACCATACTGTACTATACTATACAGTTTTCTATTACTCTATACTATACTACACTATACTATACTATGCCATGCCATACTATGCTATACAATACTGAACTATACTATATCATAGTGTGTTGTTATAATATGCTTTGATATACTATAACATATTTGTACTACACTATACTTTAACTTACTGTACTACTGTATATTACACTATACTATACCATACAACATCACAGTGTATTATGCTATACTATACTGTACTTTGCTATACTATACCATATACCACACTATACTATACTATACTATACTATACTATACTATACTATACTATACTATACTATACTATACTATACTATACTATAACGTACCATGTAATGCAATGCAATACAGATTAGTGCAGTACAACGCTATACAACAGTCTACCATATAGTACAATACAAGGGCTGAAGAATAAATTTATTACACTTGAACATTTATGAATATTATTCCGATTTATTAATTGTATTATACGTCCATGTACTGCTTGTGCTTGTTTTAGCAAAACATGGGAATTAGAGGAACTTGAAAAAACGATCGCATATCGTAAACATCATTTTTCCGAATCGCTCAGCCCTAATATCAAAGTTTCGAGTACTCTACTCAGCATCGACATACTTTGTACGCTGCTGTGCATGTATACGACTCATCAGGCAGCAACATGGCACATGATAACAAAGCCGGCATTGATGCCATTTGTGAAGCCAGTTAATTAAACGTACAAAAGCCGGAATTGAATGGAGGGGGTTCCGGGTCGCCGTGGCAACTCGTCTCGCTCCCACCGCACGGGAAATTTATGATCTTTTTTTTTTTTTTGTTCTAATAACGCCGGTAGCTTCTTGATGATTCTTTCTGGTTGCGCCGCAGGGAGTCGGAACTGATGACGACGTGCTGATTGAGATCTTGGCCTCCAGGAGCGGCCCGCGTCTTCGAGACGTCGTTAAGGTCTACAAGGACGGTGAGCGGATCGATAAACGGCGTTTGCCGTCGAGCGCGCTCCCGTCCTGTCGTAAACTAACGCGTCAATCCACGGGAACGGACTTGTCAAACCGCATTTATTCTCATGACTTAGTATATTGATTTTTTTTTTGCAAGGTGTGAAGGATATGCTAATTACAGCGCCTCCTACTGCACGTGAATGGATTTATTGATCCCGCTGGTATCCCGGTGTACGCTACAATATTCGTACACTCTTTCCAGCCTGAGGCACACTACATATATATATATATATATATATTTTAAAAAAAGGTGTGTATTGCAGAGTTTGGCAGCGATCTCGAAAATGACATTTGCAGCGACACCTCGGGATACTACCAGAGGCTTCTGGTCATCCTGTTGCAGGTAATATTACGAAAAGTTGACATTTATTTCGCTCAGATTTTCATAGGTTTACTTAAAGGGACAGTACACTCATTTTAACATCAGAAAATGAATATTTTGCCTATAATTCATTTCATAGCAGTTTGTTTTAATGAGCTGTTACTACTAGACGTTTTAAAAACACATGTTGACTGACAACCAACCACAGCTCAGCTTTTGAAGGTCACGTGACCAACAGGTGAGCTCTGATTGGTCAAATATGTGAAGTCATTTTCAGTGAAAAATGCGTTTTAAAAGGTATTGTTGCATCCAAATTTTGTTTTCAAAGTTGTTATATATAAAATATTAAGTTGCTAATGACGGAAATACCCAAATAAATGTAATAATCTGTAAAAATGTAAGAAAATCTGGCAAAAAAATTCTGAACTTGTAGAAAACAAACTGACACATTTTGGGTGTTGTTTTGGTGCAACACAAACCAGAAATTGGGTCAAATTGACCCAAATATTGGGTCAGTTCTTTTCTGACCCATAACTGGTTTATTTTTAATCCAGCTGTTTTTGGGGTGTACATAAAAAAAATATTTTAATGCCTGGTATTTATAAAATACAACTTATTGTGTTTTAATAATGAATTTGCCCAACATCATTCCGACAGACTGTAGTTAGTGTTTTTCAAATTTGGCGTTAAATTGCGTTAAAAATAACCAAATGATAAGTAAAAATAAAATGAAGAGTATTTGTTTCAATTTGATCCAACATTGTGGCTTTTTTCTTTGGACACAAGGCCCCAAAATTGATCATTTTGTCGTTTACGGCACTCTTCAGTAGGGTTCCTGTTGACGTCTTTTTACGTCAATGGCATTCAAAGAGTTCCCAAAGTCTTTAACTACAGTGTTTAACTACAATTTAATGGGTTAAATCAACTGTAAAAACTGTACTTTTGCACCAAAAATCTCTACCAAAAGCAAATTAATATTCATGATTTTCCTCAGAATATATCGATGATATTTTTGACTTTTTCTTCCGGCGGTTGTGCGGAGAAGGGAAACAGGGAGGAGGCGGTCGACGAGGCAAACATCGGCAAAGATGCCAAGGTAGGAAGCAAAAACTACGCGCGCGCACTCACGCGCACGGAGGACACAAACAGGCGGCTTTTGCGCGAGGTGTTGCTGGCAGGCGGCAGAAGCACGGCCCCCTGGGAAATGTTGTTCTTGTGCGCCTGCATTTGTCTCTCTCGCCCCTGAGGACCGGAGAGAGAGCCCGAATTCAAGGTGGAAAAAAGAACGTTCAAAGTCTGCTTAGCTACCAGCATGGCCGCCCATCTTCAATCCATCGATTTGAATTATTAAAAAGAAATTTGGGGATTAATAACAGTCCAATCATTTCAATCGCTTTTACCGTCATTTATAAAACATGCCGCCGCATCATTTTTGACGAGGTTATCGGCACGCCGAGGCCTCCCAAAAAAAAAGGAGTTTACGGCGAGAATACTGATGAGCGGCAAATCCGACAGCTGCTGCTCCGGCGTTAATAACTGAGAAATTGTAATAATGGAAGCTGGTTTACCGTGACCGCAGGACTTGTATGCAGCCGGCGAGGGCAAGTTCGGCACAGATGAGGAGAAATTCATCCGGGTTCTCGGAAACAGGAGCGCAGAACATCTCCAGAAAGGTGAGAGTAGCTTCACGGAATGACTTTGTGTGTCAAACCTACGGCCCGTGGGCCGAATCTGGCCCGCAAAGAGCTTTAACCCGGCCCGCCAGATTATTTATTATTCACAGATTTTACATATCTTTGATGTAAAATTGGAAAAAAAGTTCAAGGAGAATCCACCAGCATCCCTTATAACGTTAACTGAAAAATGATAATAAACAGTTCCCTGAAGTAAACATAGTTTTAAATGGATTTACTATGAGTCCGATTTTCAAAATGCCCAATTATCGGGCCGCCCCAAAAACCCATCCATCCCTTTTCGCTTTCTCTCCATATGTGATTTAATGTATTATTTAAAAGTGTGTTTAAAGACCTTAACCAAATTACGTGCCATAAATTATTTAAAAATGTAATGGGAATATGAAGCTTCATGAAGCATAAAATTTTTTTTATTCCACTAGATGGTGCTCTTTTTGAAAAGCTAAACATTACATATTCACTGCCTCTATTAACTGAGAGTGCTACCCAGTGGAGCTAAAATAAAAATATCATCATGAAGCAGCGTGAAGCATCATGAAGCTTCATTTGGGCATAACTACTGCAGAGTATTAAATTAGGGTAAAAAATGGAAAATGAGTGACTTCTATCTTGTAAATTTGTATTTGTGTGAGCGCAATGTTCGAGGCTTACGAGGCTTACATGCTATAAATGCTCTAAAAACATGCCTAACAAACACTGATAAGAAAATGAAGCTTCATGAAGCACTGGTTTTTCATTTTCTACTTCACTAGATGGTTACTCTTGTTTTAAAGATAAATGTTAAATTTCCCCTTTTTTTTAACCAAGAATACCACCAGTTGGAGTCAAAAAAAAAAAAATCACAAGTGCTTCATGAAGCTTCATTCGGCCATCACGACTGAGAAGTATTTAAAGAGGGTAAAAAAAATGTCAAGTGAAGGACCGCTCTCTCAAAAGTGAGTTTGTGCGTGCAGTGTTTGAGGCCTACAAGAAGTTATGCGGTTCAGACATCGAGGAAAGCATTGAAGGCGAGACCACGGGAAATCTGGAGAACTTGCTGCTGGCCGTCGGTATGAAATTTCACATCATTACCCCTTGTGTAGGATTGTGTCCATTTTTTGGACATATTCTTCCACGCTCGACTCATTGTGATAACTAATATATGTGATAACTCAGTGTCGGTGCCACGTTGAACATGTTTTCACCACCTAGGTGAAATTTCAGCTCCCTAATGTCTTGACAACTGGCCATTTATTCCTAAAATGTTCTCTTTCTTTTTGACTTCACAGTGAAATGCAGCCGGAGCGTTCAGTCTTTTTTCGCCGAGTCGCTGTACAGATCAATGAGGGTGAGTGCGCTTTAGGTGACGTTATCTCCGCGCTTGTTGTTTTTTTGTTTGTTCCGCCCCCGTAATTGCGCCGCAAAGCAATTCCGGCAAAATGGATTCATTGAAGGACGCGTCTCCCATGCGACTGTTTGCGGACGGATAATCCAACGAGCGGGGAATGCGGCTCAATTTCAGACATTGTTGGTTAGCATCATTAGCTTGCGCGGCGCTAAGGGACATGATGCGCCGCTGCTGGAAGCTTTGTTAGCAACGTTCTTCTCGCATATTTGATTCGTATTGACTTATTTTCCAAACTCCTCCGTTTTTGGGGGGGGCGTTATATTTTCTGCAGCGTGCCGGGACGGACGACGACACCCTGATTAGAGTCCTGGTGTCCAGGAGCGAAGAGGACATGTTGGACATCGCGGATTGTTTCAAGGACAAGTACGGGGCCTCGCTCTCCACCACTATTCAGGTATCCCATGCTTCCTTAATTATTATGAAATGCTAATAGAAGTAGGGCTTCAAAATAGGGTTAGGGTTTTAAGGCCGGGTTTGGGTTTCAAACTTGGGTCTGGATTCCAAGATAAGGCTTCAAACTAGGGTTAGGGTTTAAAAGAAGGGTATTATACTTGCTTTTGGGTTCCAAGGTAGGGCTTCAAATTAGGGTAAGGGTTTTGAGGCAGGGTTATGGTTTCAAAGTAGGGTATTAAACTTGCTTTTGGGTTCCAAGTTAGGGCTTCAAATTGTGGTTAGGGTTATCGAGGCATGATTATGGTATAAGAATAGAGGTTTACACTTGGGTCTGGGTTCCAAGTTAGGGCTTCAAACTAAGGTCAGAGTTTTAGGCAGGGTTAGGTTTCAAAGTAGGGTTTTAAACTTGTTTTTGGGCTCCAAGGCAGGGCTTCAAATTAGGGTAAGGGTTTTGAGGCAGAGTTATGGTTTCAAAGTAGGGTATTAAATTGCCTTTGGGTTCAAAAATAGGGCTTCAAATTTGAGTAGGGGTTTTGAGGCAGGGTTTCGGCTCAAATTAGGGTTTTAAACCTGTTTTTTAGTTCCAAGGTAGGGCTTCAAATTAAGCTATGGGTTTTGAGACAGAGATACGGTTTCAAAGTAGGGTATTTAATTGCCCTTGGGTTCCAAGGTAGGTCTTCGAATTCGGGAAAGGGTTTATAGTCAGGCTTACGGTTCAAATTAGGGTTTTAAACAATTTTTTTAGTTCCAAAGTAGGGCTTCAAAACAGGGTAAGGCTTTTTAGACAGGGTTGGGGTTACTGCCTACCATCAAAACCTTGTTATTATTTTTGAAGTAGCGTGTCAAATGTAATTTTATTAGATGCCTCGAGTTGCTAAAATGAGGATGGGGGGGGGCACAATTGGCCCCCGAGCCCTAGTTTGGACAACCTACTCTAAACAACTCCTTACATATCCTGTAGATAAGTCCATAAAAGCATAAAAGCAGAATGATGACATAAACATTCTCCGTCAGCAGCTCTGCTCAGGTTTAAGCGGAACACACACACACACACACACACACACGTTTATGTGACACTTAGCATAAACATTTTCTAAGGATGAGCTGATTCTTTTCAAACATGGCCGAGCCCGACGTAATCCTCCGAGCCGAGCATCCATCAAGCGCCGTCGGCGCGCTTATCGCGTTCCCCCTGATGCTCTTCATAATAACTTTGGATGTGCGGCGCCTCGCCTCGCCGCCTCGCAGTTCAAAGATTCTGCGTTCGAATCCCGTCTGCAAAAAGGGGATTTGAAATTTTAGAGCATTTCAAAATCAGGGTTTGGATTTCAGGCTAGGCTTTCAAGGCTGAGTTAAGGTTTCAAAGCAATGGTAAGGTTTTGACATTCATATTTCAAAATAAGTTTCAAATGAGGGTTTCTAGCCAAGGTTAGGCTTTTAATACTGCTTCGAGGTTTTCAAATTAGGGTGTCAAGATAGGAGTAAAGTTTTAATATATGGTTAGTGGTCTAAATTAGGGTTTCAAGACAAACCTATCACGTGAAATAAGGGTTTTAAACTCGGGTGGGTTGGAGTTTCAAATGATGCTTTCTAGCCAGTGTTAAGAAGTCAAATTACGTTATTTTTTTTTAATCGGGTTAGGGTTGGAAATAGGGCTTTAAGACCATCTTGAGGTTTCAAATTAAGGTGTCAAACCAGAGATTTAAAATAAATCAGACAAGGATTAAGGTTTTATACTTAGAATACAGGCCTGGGTTAGGGTTTAAGATAAGTAAGTTAATACAGGGTTAAGATTAGGGTTTCAAGACAAGGACAGGTATTGAAATTAGGGCTTTAAACCTGGGTTAGGTTTGAGCATGGCTAAGGATGTTAAGTTAGGGTTTCTACCAGGGTTAGGGTATCAAATGAAGGTTTCTAGCCAGTGAGGATTTTAAAATAGGATTTCAGGTTTGAAGAGTTTCCAGCAAAGAGTAAGGTTTCAAATTTTGGGTAAAGTTAGGGTTTTGAATCAAGTTTTAATAAGGTTTGGTTTAAAATTAGGGGGTCAAGACAAGTTTAGGACTTGAAATCAGGGTTTTAAACCTGTGTGGGTCGGAGTTTCAAAGTTGGGGTTTCAACCTTTGTTAGGAGGTAAAATTAGAGTTTCTACCAGGGTTAGGGTTTCAAATTAGGGTTTCAAGCTTTGCTTATCCACAAAGGGGGTCTTCAATATTTTTCACAGGCTGAGAAAATTCTGGCACGTGCATGTGTGTGTGTTTGTGAATGTGTAGGAGGACACATCGGGCGCGTACAAGAAATGTTTGCTGTACCTCTGCGGGCCCCGAGATTGACGCGAGCCGGCCGCCGGAACGTCTCCGAGCCCAAAGGCTGACCACCTCGTTGCAAAACGCTCTCGTTGATTACATTGATTGAGTGGACTGATTTGGAGTGCATGTTTGACCTGTTAATAAAAAAATAGTTGAAGATTCTGCTGTGTGGTTTTTGGTTTAGCAAACGTTTGGGTTTTCAGCATGGGTTTATGTACAAGTCAACAGTCCGCATATGTCTTTTTACTGGCTTTGTTTCAAGACATTTCACTTTTAAAGATATAAAAGTGGACCATTATAAAATAGACTGCGGGCCGCAAATGGCCCCCGGGCCATAGTTTGGACACACTATGTTCTTTTTTTTTTTTTTTTTTTTAAGCAAAAAAAACATGGCCGTTTTTTGGAATAGAAGCCTTGCTGTACATTGTCCTTTTTTTCTTTTTTTTTTTTTTTTTTTTAGCAATGAAGCCTAACTACATAGCCCTTTTTTCACAAAAAAAGCCTGACTTTACAAGTTTTTTTTTTTTTTTACAAAAAAAGCCTTACTATACATGGTCTCTTTTTTTAAGCAAAAAGTGGCAATTTTTTGAAAAAAAAAAGCCTTACTATACAGTCGTTTTTTCCGTTTTTTGCCTAACTATACACAGTCCTTTTTTCACAAAGAAGCCTGACTTTACAAGTTTTTTTGTTTTTTGTTTTTCACAAAAAAGCCTTACTATACATGGTCTTTTTTTTTTTTAGCAAAAAGTGGCAGTTTTTTGGAAAAAAAAAAAGCCTTACTATACAGTCGTTTTTTTCGTTTTTTTTTTTGCCTAACTATACATAGTCCTTTTTTCACAAAGAAGCCTGACTTTACAAGGTTGTTGTTTTTTCTTTCACAAAAAACCCTTTCTATACATGGTCTTTTTTTTTTAGCAAAAAACATGGCCGTTTTTTGGAGAAAAAGCCGTATTATACATTGTCGTTTTTTCTTTAAGCAAAAAAGCCGAACTATACATTGGCCTCTTCGTTTGTGCAACAGTGACACGTAGCGGTAGAGAAGAAAACTGCATCTATAGTAAACGCAACAGCCGAGATCAAAAGGATGAGAAGTAATAATGACAATAATAATATTAAAAAAAGAATAGTCATTCAATTGTGTACTGTACAAGCAGAGCACACGTTACTGTGGCGTCATCAGCACTTCCGGAAACCATAACGTTACGTAAGACTACTGTATATGTTTGCCTATAGTGACGTAAGTTTACCTTTCTACTAAAAGAAAAAAAGCGGGGAATGGGGAAAGAATATGTACAATTTCCCTTCCCTACATCACGGTTCGATTCCTGCGAATCCACGCTCGGATTTTAATTTATGATCATAACTTTTCAATTGCAGCTTAATGTCACTATTTTGATGCATTCGTTCACCTGCTCTGTATAAGTATGTCTGTACACACACACACACACACACACACACACACACACACACACACACACACACACACACACATTACGTTTTTTACTTGCTTTTTACTTACTTTTTACTTGCGTGTGCCCCATTATTGAAAAAAAAGCAGCTTTTCAAGCACTTAGCCTACATATACAAATATATGAACAAGAATATTAAAGTAAACAAAGATGGATGAATCATTTCTCCTCTGAGAAAGTTTTTTTTCTTCTTCATTTGCACTCCGTTTTGCCTATCTTGCAAAATAAACTCAAATGTAACATGATGCAAATGTAAAGTCAATTTCTTATCCTGTTTCTTGACAAATTAGATCATGAATGGAGGGGGCGTGGCCTTCGATATGTTTGATCAAACAATCCCACAACAAGCTCGCCAAGTTTCCACATCAATAAAAGCCGGGACGTGGACGCTCTTCACACTCGGCGGTGAAGCCATGGCCAAAAACATGTCTCTGTTGTGGGGCTCGGGCTCTCCTCCGTCCTGGAGGGTGATGATCACGCTAGCCGAGAAGAACCTGCACGGGTACCAGCAGAAAAGGCTCTCCATCAGGAACATGGCGCACAGGACGCAGGAGCTCCTGGAAATGAATCCCAGAGGACAAGTAAGCTCATACATACACACATATATAAATATATATATATATATGCTATATGCTGGCCAGTGATTTTTTTTCTGACATTTTTTGGGCATCGAGATTTTGGGGAATGAATGAGGTAAATGACGGTTAAAGATGCGAATGCTGCAAGGATGACCAGAGAGTGACATGGGGTGGCCATGCCCCCCCCCCCCCCCCCCCCCCATAAATAAATAAATAAATACACCCGAGTTTTGGCATCCCTGGCTTATGTTTTTTTTTTTTCATGTTACGAAGTGAACTACTACATTTTTTTCACCTCGTCTTTATGGCATTTTTCCCGCTTCACGGCATCAACAACCACCATGACCTGTGGGTTTGGCTGTGTTTATGTTATTTTGCCTCCCTCTTCAGGCATATTTAGGTCATTGCTCTTATTTTCTGGTCTGGTCAAACTGCCTGCACGCAGGGTTTATTTCGTGGCGTCATCAATCTGCGCATTCTGGCGTCACTAAGATGCTGGTCTGCTATTGGTCGGCATTAATAAGATACTAAGATGTTGTATCAGCGTGGCCACCCCAGAGAAACATTTGTCGCTTGGGTCCCGTGCCCCATTCATTGCTTAAGTTCCCCGTCGCCTGCCTTAGGGTCGAATTTCAGGATGAAGGTCAAGTTAATTCGACCGTTTCATTTGTGGTTTAATTTGTCTTTATTTTCTGAAGGTCCCTGTCTTCAAACACGGGGAGCGGATCCTGAGCGAGTCTGTAGGTGTCTGCTTGTACTTGGAGGTAAATGTTTTGAATGCAAGTCGACACAGTTAAGAGTGGCGGCGTGACCTTGGTGCTGATATTTATTTATCATTGAATAACAGAACCAGTTCAAGGAGCAGGGAAACCAATTGATCTCAAGTTGCCCCGCAGAACAGGCCATGATGTACCAACGTATGATGGAAGGAGCCGAACTATTTCAGAAGTCCCGTAAGTGTCACGTGAGGAGGCAGGGTTGGACCCAAGAACACATAGGACATGAACAAATAGAAATACTTTAGATCCATCATAACCACAGCGAGCATCGGGAACTAGAACTAATCTTGGAACTTAAGACTCGGAAACTAAACCCGCAGAAAGAAACTGAGCTATGATTCAGGAACTCAACTTGGAAACTAGAAATTAGGAAAACAGGCTGGCTGACAACGTTCCGAAATTGTGTCAACAAGTGTGACAAGAAATGAACAAACTAGGCATAACCAATAGAGGACATCATATGAAAACAAGAAAAAAAAAAACGTGCCTAAAACCGACAAAAGGTGAAAATTATGAATTCAAAATCATTTAGCAAATGTATTGCAACTGATATGAAATTAGACTCAGAAAGTAAACCCGTAGAAAGAACCTCAACTCACTCGGAAACTAAACTTCCTAACTAGAAACTAGGAAAACAGGAGACGGTTATAAATGCATAAACATTTAAGAATGATTGCAACTAATTGCAATTTAGACTCAGAAACTAAACTCATAAAAATAAACTTACCAGCCTCAGGGAGTAAATTGGGAACTAGAAATGAGAAAAACAGGTCACATTTATAAATGAATAATCATTTAGCATCTGTATTGCAAATGATAAGAAAAAAAATAGACTCGGAAACTAAACTTATGGCAAGAAACTCAGACTCAGGAAACTATAAACTTGGAAAACAGGAGACGGTTATAAATGCATAAACATTTAAGAATGATTGCAACTAATGTCAGCTTAGACTCAGAAACTAAACTCCTAAAAATAAACTTACCAGCCACAGGGAGTAAACTTGGGAACTAGAAATGAGAAAAACAGGTCACATTTATAAATGAATAATCATTTAGCATCTGTATTGCAAATGATAAGAAAAAAAATAGACTCGGAAACTAAACTTATGGCAAGAAACTCAGACTCAGGAAACTATAAACTTGGAAAACAGGAGACGGTTATAAATGCATAAACATTTAAGAATGATTGCAACTAATGTCAGCTTAGACTCAGAAACTAAACTCCTAAAAATAAACTTACCAGCCACAGGGAGTAAACTTGGGAACTAGAAATGAGAAAAACAGGTCACATTTATGAATGAATAATCATTTAGCATCTGTATTGCAAATGATAAGAAAAAAAATAGGCTCGGAAACTAAACTTATGGCAAGAAACTCAGACTCAGGAAACTATAAACTTGGAAAACAGGAGACGGTTATAAATGCATAAACATTTAAGAATGATTGCAACTAATGTCAGCTTAGACTCAGAAACTAAACTCCTAAAAATAAACTTACCAGCCACAGGGAGTAAACTTGGGAACTAGAAATGAGAAAAACAGGTCACATTTATAAATGAATAATCATTTAGCATCTGTATTGCAAATGATAAGAAAAAAAATAGACTCGGAAACTAAACTTATGGCAAGCAACTCAGACTCAGGGAACTATAAACTTGGAAAACAGGTGACAGCTAGAAATACATTTAGCAACTATCGCAACGGATATCAAATCAGAGCCGTAAACTAAACTTTGCGAAAGAAATTAAACTCAGGAACTAAACTTGGAAAGGAGAAACCAAGTACAGGCGACAGTTTAAAAGCCCTTATCAACAGTCAGCTTACAGGTCAAAAAGACAAACAACCCGTGAAATGATTTTCCAGAAGACGTGGTGTACTACCCCTGGAAAGTGCCCAAAGAGGAACAAAGCAAATCCGCAATCCGGAGAATCCACGACACGTTACGTGAAGAGCTGGTCCTGTGGGAAGGATATCGGCGCAAGGTGAAAAAACCACTAGCCAAAATGTGTACCGGTTCAATGTTGCCTTGATTCTTTTGC
This sequence comes from Hippichthys cyanospilos, assembly GCF_059441005.1. NCBI lineage: Eukaryota > Metazoa > Chordata > Actinopteri > Syngnathiformes > Syngnathidae > Hippichthys > Hippichthys cyanospilos. The sequence continues at coordinate 3,214,735 of NC_142381.1, forward strand.
AAACCACTAGAGGGAGCCCACACGAAAACTTCTCTTCCTGTCTCGCAGGCGGCGGGACCCTTCCTGTCAGGAAAGGCGTTTTCCTTGTCCGACGTTTGCGTTTATCCACTTTTCGCCTTTCTTTTCCACAATAGGTAAGACAAATATTGTAAAAAAAATAAAATAAAAATCAATAAATGAATAAGAAGCACGCTCGTTTCATTTTCCAGGTTGTCCCCCCAGCGCTACCCAAAATTGGCGGAATATTACCGCCAATTGAAGGAGCGGCCCAGCATCAAAAACACTTGGCCGCCTCATTGGCTGGACAACCCCGCGGGAAAACCTCTCATGAAAGACATCTGAGGAGGAATGCGGGAAAGACGTAGTCAGGATACTGATACCAAGTGCTGATACCAAGCTGATAGCAGTTTTGGACCAACCTATATATATATATATATATATATATATATATGTATATTTGGGATGTACTCAACTTCTTGAGCAGCCACAAATACCGATACCAAGTACTTATACCAGTAGCTGTATTGGTACGCAAAAATTCCTCAATAAACAAAGGCCTACCTATATAGCATATATAGCTATTTTTCTTTTAAATTTCATGAAATTATATGCAATTTTTTCTTGTAATTTTTAAAAATTCTTTAGTTTGTAAAACTGCTCCAAGACAGGGCCAATACTCTTATAGTACTTTACTATCCCTAATATATATATATATATATATATATATATATATATATATATATATATATATATATATATATATATATATGTGTGTGTGTGTGTGTGTGTGTATGTACTCATATTTACAGTATAGCTATACACACAAAGAAACCACGTGTATAAAATATATTTACTGTATAGTAGTATAATTAGCAAGAAAACAGCATGCGTACTAAAAACAATAAATAAAAATTGATATACAGTACTTTCCGTGTACAAATAAAAGTGTCAGAGTTTGTTTTCATTCAAGGTGGTGTCTCTGAAAATGCGTGAACATGTTTGACATGTCTTGGGGTCATTTTCTGAAGCAGTTACTGTATGTTAAATACTTCGGGCTGTTGTCTGCGAAATTTCCATCACGTTTTATTTCCTCCAGCTTAGCGGACGCATTCCCGTACCGCTTTTCAAAAATGTTAGAACTGCAGCAAAAATCGTTTCCCGTCATTTCTCCTTACGTAGTTGAAGGCCGCTAACGAGCATTAGCGGCGTTAGCGAGCGGCTTCAAACAAACGCAACGGGGGAAAAACTGACAACAATCATTACAAGATGAAAAGAAATCTTTATTCACAGCTTACACGTCGAAGCACTTCAGAAAAATTAAGCATTGTCCCCACTGTGATTGTTGATCACATCCATCCAAACTCTATTGCAAGAACCGAACTTTTTTAGAAAATTAGCAGACATATGCGCAAAGGCCTTTTAAATTTGTATCTCAGTAAAATTTACGCTAGTATATGTTATATGTGTGTGCTCTACTTCATTTAATTCATCGGTGTACAGAAAAATAGGACGGCTAGCTTACTAGCTAAGTTGGATTAGCACGGCTAGCAAAACACTGTGGCATACCGAATAAAAATGACGTTTGTCGGTGTAATACAAACGGATACGATATTTCAATGTTGGAATCAAATACAGAGGTACCTTGACTTACAAGTTGAATTTGTTTCCATAAATCACTCACAAATCAAACTTGAACATTTGTAGCACAAAATGTAGCAGGAATATTTCATTAAACATTGGCTGACGTAGCATAAACGGAAGCTAACAGTTGAGTCAAATTGTCGTAAGAAACGAGTAAAGAAGAATAATTTGATCATTGCTTCAGCTCAAGATTATTTTTTGATTCAAATACAGCAAAATGTCGTGGTCAGGCGTATTTTATTGGTACAAAAATGGCAGTTATACACGCTAGCAAGAAACTCGCTAGCTAAATCAACCTGCGGGTGTCATTTCGTTTATTTCCTACTTATTGTATCGGAAAAAAAGATTGTCCAGTGTATGTTTGATTTTCTTCTTTTTTTTTTTTTTAAATCAATAGCAACTAGCCGCAACTAGCCTGTAAACACGTAAGCGATATTTTAGCAGAACATGTTAGCGTTAGCATACGACATAGAAAATGAAGAAAAATAGTCTGGAATACATTCACTTGCTCTAGCTTTCTACTTGATAAATGTATCCATGAAGTTTTGATTAGAAAAAAAAATGTATAATCAAATTAGCAAAAATTAGCGGGAAAATCCTGAGGTCTACTGTAAAAAAAAATATTTTGGCTCGAGATCCATGTTTCTCCACTTTGTCACGGAAAAGTTAATTCACCAGCGATACATAAACGTCAATGAAATAATAAAAAATTAGGCCTACTTTTACGAAAATAGCCGTCGGGGATATATTGCGGATTTTGATTGATTTGTTGGTATTGATTGTTTATCTGTGATTGTTCTTCATATGAGTCATTAAAAAAGTCAGAGTTTTTTCGGGAAAAGTTTTTTTTTTACTTATCTACGTTTTTGTCAATGTTGACGTCTAATTTGTCGTCAAATATTTAACGAAAAGTCACTCTTTGGTTTAAAGTGTATTCTGTATTCTTCGGAAATTTCAGGTTGGACTTTAAACATACCAAAATAAAACCGCTGATTGGTTTTTAATGTTTAATGACGACGAAATTTTTGTAATCAAAAGCGAAGAACAAGGCGCATTTTTTCAATTTTTTGGTCCACGTGGAGATCAAGTACTTTTATGAACGTACAAAATTTGAACGCACTCCGAATAGCCGAAAATAATCCGAAAAAAAAAAAAACCTCAAGTGAAATTTCATCGCTTTTTCGTAAGCAGACGTATTTGAGCGTACGGCTTTAGTAACGCAAAATGGCTCTTGGAAAAAAATATTCCAAGATTTGCTAAAGTTTGCAAACGGCGTAAGCAAATCGCAGGGCGAAGGATCCCTTTGAAAAAGCAGCGAATGCCAACGTGAAAGGCAAGCGGTCTTTTCGCAACCAGATGCAAAATATCCACAAGAACGACTATTGTATATTATTGTAAACATTTCAAAGTCATGCTAGCTCCAGCGCGTACACTTTTTTTTTTCCCCGTCGTCGACGGCATGGCGCCGTCTTCGGGAAAAACCAAGTGAACGTATCAGCGGGTGCTTTTAGCGGCGTGTCGTTACCTTCTCGCGGCTAACTTGCCGTCGGAAAAATGTTGCGGTCCACTTCTGATTTTTGCGTCCAAAGTAATGTAAACAGCTAGGTGGCAGCCCGTTGACGTCCGGCAGGAAGGATGACGATGAAAACGCTCCAAAAGTGCTGAGAAAGTTCTTTGTCATGACGGGGAAAAAAAAATCCTGTTTTTGAGTCTATAGTTGACCTAGAAGAACAAAGAAAATTAAAAAAAAATATACGAATGAATGAATTTATTTTGAACATGTATGAATAAACATACTGTCTACTTTATTATTTGCTCTATTGTGCGGAACGCAAGTCTGCTCGGGGGAGTGAACGGAATAAGAATTTCATTTTGTAGAGTTACTATGACAATAGAACCCTCGAATCTTGAAACAGAATTAACAATTAAGGATATATGTATATATACATATATATAAGTGCTCTTAATTACATTCATTCGTGCTGTTAAATGATTAAAATGTAAACATTTAGCTTAAAAAAGTGACATCGCTTTACAGCACTAATATATATATATATATATATATATATATATATATATATATATATATATATATATATATATGCAGATATATATCTGTATATAAAGTTCATTTTATTTCAATGTTGTCCATTTTCTGCACAAATGGGCAAAACGGTGGCTATCGATGTAAAAAGTAATTTGAACGAATCACTTATGATAGCGTGTAGACCAAAAGGAATTAGTTGAGAATCCATCGAGAAGCAAATTGCTCGTCTGGCGGTTTCATTAGCTTCCATCGATCCCAACAATTCAAATCGGTCGCGCTCGTAACAGTCAATCTATCGCACAGAATAAAATAAATACAAAGCGCAGACGACTCACCGCACTTTTTTTTCCCCCATTCTTTTTTAGTTCCAGTGAAGTTCATGGCAGCTGCGGTGATAAAAATGAAAGAATTAGAGAGGAGAGGAGCTCAGGGGGTAAAGTGTTATCAAAGAAATAATATAAGATCATTCCTGCAGGCACCAGAATTTTTAGAGGATTGAATCTGCTGTTAATCTTGGGAAAGAAAGTCACTTATTATTTGGCTGAAAATCTTTTCTATTTGTTCATCAAAAAAGTATATATTATATATATATATATACATATATATATATATATATATATATATATATATATATATATATACATATATATATATATATATATATATATATATATATATATACATATATATATATATTTTTTTTTTATTACACTATATACACTATATATAGCTAATTATTAATATATAATACAAATCTATAAATGGTATAATTAGATAATATATTAAATGTATCTTATTTTTAGCATGTATAATTATAAAACATAATAATAAATATATGTAAAACAAAAAAAGGTATAAAAGAATATTAAAAGGAATTGGAAAATCCCATAAAAAACAATGTTGTCAAGAGTAATTATTCTTGATTTTACGGAAAAAAAAATTGCTGTCACAAAAATAGCATATAAAAAATACGTTTTAGAAGAAAAGTGGGACTAGTTGTGATTGTGGAGTTTTGATTTGTATGAGAAAACATTTATAGTTTCTTGTTAAACTTTGACATGTCACATGTCACTGGGTGAATTTTCAGCTCCCTTGTGTCTTCTTTCAATGCTTTTCCTTTGACGTGAAATCCCTTTCATGTAAAGACCAAAGGATTGGGCGAACCACCACAAAAAAATTATATCAAATATTATTATTTTCCCCTCAAAGAAATTGCGCCATCCAAAAAAAAAAAAGTCTACTTAATACAACTTTAATGATACCGCAAAATTCCATATATCAGCATAAAAACACGATGATTGGGCGCGCGGACGTCTACCCGTTTATCTTCACGACGTTAAACGGCGCCGGGAAAATAAACGAGGACCCACTGAGTCACATGCATCATTCGATATGTGTGTGTGTGTGTGTGTGTGAGAGAGAAATTTCCATATTGGCCATGCAAAATGGCCCCTCTGGCTCCATGGGAATCACGGAGAGGCACATCAGGTTATACGGAATAAGATTCATGCAAATAAAAGAAGATAATGTCCTCATGCGGCGGTTTACATAAAAACAAAAGCAGCACGTGATGATGATGTCACTCTGAAGAGAAGCAAGACAGAAAGAAGCTTCAATGAAGAATTCAGGTTAGTAAGAGCGAAGGAGGAAGGAACAAGAAAATGTATTTCGCAAAACAAAACAAAAATATGACATTTCTTTTTGTAAATATCAACTCATTCGGCGCCATGGACGAGAATTCTGGTCTTTTAAAAACAGTAATAAGAATAATAAATAATACAATTCTGGTAAAACACGTTATTTTATGGAGGGTAGCTGACACTCTTGGCTAATGCTTACCTAATATAAGACAATTGAGAAGTGTAGTGACAACCGTGACCATTGGATGGCAGTGTTTCCACACTTACAACACAGCTATTACCTATGTCATTTACGTATTTATTTTATTTTAGTATTAATTTTAAGGTAGATATTTTTTTTTTAAAGTCTGAAAAAATAAGAATTTTGTGATAATTTCTGCAATTTCTTTAAATTAAAAAAGTCACAAGTCAGATTTTGAAATTTAACATAAATGTTTGTAGTACACGATTGAAAATTTTAGTAATTTTACAGTATTAATGTTTAAAAAGTCGAAACGAAAACATTTTAAATGTGAACATTTCAAATTTCTGCATTTTTTTTGTAAAAATAAAAATGTCAAGAAATTTACATTTAACAGATACGCTTGCAGTACAAGGTTGTAAATATTTGTAACCCTACACATTTTTTAAAATGAATTAACAAAAAAAAACATGACACATGACAAAATTTTATGACTGTCAAATGTTTGCATTATTTTGGTCAAAACAACAACAACAACAAAAAAACTTGTTAGTAAGGTAGCCCAAATGAAACAAAAGATAAAGCCCAAAAACAAATGTCCACTACAGTGGACACAAATAAAAATTCTTTTTATATTTCAGGTGTATAAAGAATTCATATTAAGATGAGTAAGATGAGAGTAAAAATATCGTCATGAAAAGCAGTGAAAGAGTGAAAGTTAGATCCGATTTTTTTTTTAGCTAGTGCTACAATCGTGAAAGACAAAAAGGCTGAGAGAAGAAAAAAAAAAAATGCTATCGGATAGGCAAAAAGTACCTGCGGGCTCTCCGGGTCACCAGTCGATGTGCCTCGGAGGAGCCGAGGCTCGCGGGAACCTGTTCATGTTATCGTACGTTGGGATGCTAGCACAGGAACAACAATATTAGCGACGGTACATAAAAAAAAAAAAAAGAAAGAAAAAAAAAAACGTCTTTTGGGATTAAAACAAGAAGCGAGAGCAAAACATGAAAACGGCGTTGCGTTCAAGTACCTTTCATGTCTTATTTTTTTTCATCCACTTTTGTTTATGCTAATGAAAATGATATTTTTGTTACATGTTTTGCTCTCTGCTTGAAGTTAGCTGCTAATATCCAAAATTGGGTGAGTACAAACACCCCCATGCAGTTATGTTTTTTTTAATTTTTGTGATTCAAAAAAAAAAAGCACAAGCGTTTTTGTCATGCTTGCCTGTCTGGGAACAAAAGGATCAGGCGCACATTCATCGGATTTTGGCTGACTCTAAACGAGAAGGAAACACACTTCATCCGTGACGTTGTATTAAAAAAAATACAATTTTCGTCATGGGAAGTTTGCTTCTGTACGGACGTGGAACGATTTCCCATTTATCACTTTGTAAACAAAGCGTTAGCCTCGGGCTAACAGACGTCACGGCTAGCGATACGCACTTGCGGCTGTATGTCAAACTTGTGAACACGGGAGAGCCTTTTAAATCCTTCCGGGGGAAAAGAAAACCATGTTCCAGAACGAATCAGGTTCTGGGTAAAGCTATGCGCTCATTTAAATATCGGTAGTTGAATTAAAAAAAAAAAAATCAAAGCTAACCCACATAAATGCAGGTTTTGAATAACGCAATGCATAGCCATTTGAAATTCCGCTGAAATTTGAACGAAATCTGAGAAAAAAATTTGGGCTATGCAGCAACGGATATTAGCATATTTGCTAATTCCTCATAGCGCTCAAAAGTCAAAATAAAGAGAAACAAATTATGCTATGCGGTTGTTTCCGAGCAACTGGAAAAATACAACTCAAAATTGCTGCTTCTAGGGTAGCAATACGAGCATACTTGATTGGCCGCCTAGCCCTAAAAATTCGAAACAAAGTGATAAAAATAACGCTATGTGGTTGTTAGCAATGAAAAATCCAATGAAAAATTGCCACTTTTATGGTAGTAAGTGCGCATGCGTGCTTGGCAGCGTAGCCCTAAAAATTCTCAATAAAGTGAAACAAATAATGCTATGCGGTTGTTGCCAAACAACTGGTAAATACAATTAAAAATTGCCGATTTTAGCATAGCACTACTAGCATACTTGTTATGCTTAAAATTAAAAAGAGAAAGGGAAAAACAAAGTGCTATGCGGCCATTGTCAATCAAATGAAAAAATCGTCTATTTCTAGGTAGTGATGCTAGCATACTTTATTAGCTGCATAGCACTCAAAATAAAATAAAAAAAACAAACAAATAGTGCTATGCGGCCATTGTCAATCAAATGAAAAAATTGTCTACTTCCAGGTAAGTGATGCTAGCATACTTTATTAGCTGCATAGCCCTCAAAAAAAAAAAAAATAGTGCTATGCGGCCAAAAAATGTCTGTAAGTGATGCTAGCATACTTTATTAGCTGCATAGCCCTCAAAATTAAAAAGAAAAAAAAAAACAACAAAAAAAACAAATATTGCTATGCGGCCATTGTCAAATCAAATGAAAAAATGGTCTGCTTCTAGGTAAGTGACGCTAGCATACTTTATTAGCTGCATAGCCCGCAAAAAAAAAAAAAAAACAAATAGTGCTATGCGGCCATTGTCATTCAAATGAAAAAATTGTCTGCTTCTAGGTAAGTGATGCTAGCATACTTTATTAGCTGCATAGCCCTCAAAAAAAAAAAAAAAAATAGTGCTATGCGGCCAAAAAATGTCTGTAAGTGATGCTAGCATACTTTATTAGCTGCATAGCCCTCAAAATTAAAAAGAAAACAAAAAAAAACAAAAAAACTAATATTGCTATGCGGCCATTGTCAATCAAATGAAAACATTGTCTGCTTCTAGGTAAGACATGCTAGCATACTTTATTAGCTGCATAGCCCTCAAAATTAAAAAAAAAAAAAAATGGTGCTATGCGGTCATTGGCAATCATCTGGAAAATATAAAAATCCCCCCAAAAATAAAACAATCATTTGAACGTGTGTGCGTGCCGGCGCGCGCGCATGCTCCCACCACCGCGTGGCATGCAGCGGACCACCCACGGGCATATTTACCTGGTCACGGGGGGGTTTAGGATGCCTGGCGGGGGCTCGCTATGATAACCATTATTACCACTTTCCATACTGAAAACAAAACATTTGCATACAAACGGAAGCGTGAAAGATGCAAGATGAAACATGTAGCGTGCTTCTGTTATTTTTCAAAATGGGGGGGGGGGGGTTGATTTTCTCTTATTTACAGCAACACACAGTCAGGCGTTTGTAAAATTGCGAGAGCCCTTCAGTGAAAGCTAAGGGACACTTTTCACCCAGCACCGAGAATGAGTAGAAAAAAACAAACAAACAAACAAACAAAAAAACACACAATAATGGCAAATTGAACGCACCACGCCCCGTGTTAGAAAAGGAACATGCCTTGCAAGCGAGAACGTCTTTGTTTAAAGTGCAGAGTGCAGAGAAGACGAGAAAAAAAACAAAAAAAGACGAACGATGAGCTGGATGATGGAAATAGTAGAAATGGTTATCACAAAGTAAAATGCCAAGTCCCGGAAACGGAGGAACTGCGAGAAGGGAGGAAAGAAAACCCGGGGTGGGAAATCATGTTAGGATCGAAGCAAAGAAGCTTGAAAACAAAATTGGACTCAAAATTTCATTCTCAGAAAGGAAAAGCACTTTTAGACCCGTGAAAATCATGAAAACAAAACAAAAGGAAGTAGAATTCAATGTCTGGACACGGAAAAAAAAAATTACCTAAAAATACGTGTTTGGGATTGAGGGGGAAAAAAGCAAAGTGTCTCACTCGTCGTAAACGTCCTCCGTGTCCATCCGGCGGTAGAACTTGGCCAGCTTGACGGCGAGCACGATGCTTGGGATGAGGAAGAGCGTGCTGCAGCCCAAACCCATCCAGAACACGTTCTGCAACAAAAACATACGCTCCGCAATTATTTCGGCAATTTCGTTTTTCAAACGGCTAAATCAAAGCTCATGTTTTAGTTCAAATTTGAATTCAGCATTTAATTTTTTTTTAAATAATTTTTTCAAATTGTTAAATACAAATTTTGACAATATTTTTACACTTATACATGTTTTTATCCCATTAAAAAATGAATGAAAATTTGATTTGAACCCTGAAAAAAAATTCAGATTTTTAGTTCCGATTTTTGTCAAAATCTGGAGTTAGCATTATTTTATACGAAATTTTAAAATGCTTAAGTCAAAGTTTTAACACCGACAATATTCTTACACTTACGCACGTTCTTATCTCATTTAAAAATGAATGAGAATTTTTTTCGAACCCTCTCAATAAATATTCAAAAATGTTCCGATTTCCCCTTCCGATTTTAGTTCAAATCTGAAGTTAGCATTATTTTATACGAAATTTTAAAACGGTTAAGTCAAAGTTTTAACACTGACAATATTCTTACACTTACACACGTTCTTATCGCATTTAAAAATGAATGAAAATGTGTTTCGAACCCTCAATAAATATTCAAAAATGTTCCGATTTCCCCTTCCGATTTTAGTTCAAATTTGAAGTTAGCATTTTTTTATACGAAATTTTAAAATGGTTAAGTCAAAGTTTTAACACGGTCAATATTCCTACACTACTTCACATGTATCTTATTTAAAAAGGAATGAGACTTTATTTTGGGGGGCAATTATTGAAAAACTCAGATTTGAACTTCAATCCATCCCAAATTTTCAAAGGTTTAAATCCAAGTTTTGGATACCATGGAGTCCACCAGGTAGCTGCAGCTAATGATTTCCACCGTGTCCAGCACGTTGCTGAAAGGCTTGCACGGCGCCACCTCCATTGCCAGCTGCATCAAGATCACGCAGAAAGAGTATCACGCATTACAGATTTCTTACTCGTAACATTATTACGTATTATCGTTTTTTTTTTTTCGACTTACCGACGTCTTGACCCACTCGACGTACTGATGGAAGTAGCCCACCATGGTCGATGTGTATTTTGTGCTTTCCTGCGGGGGTAAACAATGATTTCAAATGAGAAATTACGCTAACGTGAAAAGTGTCGCGTTTGGGATGAGATTGGTGTCCGTACCTGGCTAATAAGGCGTGTTGCATTATGGGAGATGAGATACTGAGCCGCGTTGATGGCGTCTAGTACGGCTAAGACTTTGTTCTGCGGACAAGAAATATGGCAAATCAGTAAGACGAGATTGATTGAGCAAAGACCTAGCCTGCTATGTTAGCTTTAAGATAAATATAGCCCTGCTATGTTAGCTTTAAGCTAGCTCTCGTCTGTTGAATTGATTGGAATCTCGGGCTCGGTTTATAAGCAGTGTTCACAAAATCTTATTTGGATCTATAGTCAGCGGAATGCGGTAGTTCTGAATGATTGTCGAGCTAATCTTGCCGTCCACAGTATGTTAGCTTTAAGCTAAACATAGACTGCTATGTTAGCGTCAAGTCTGCTGCTTCGTTGATTAGACTTGAGCAAAAAAATGTCCAGAAAAATACATTTGGATTTATAGTGGGTAAAAATTTACTGTTTTAAAAGATCGTCAATCTAGTCTGCTATGTTAGCTTCAAGCTAGCTGTCTCCTGTTGAGACTCTCGTCTTGAGTAAATTTTGTAAGAAATGTTCGCAAATTTTAATTCAGATCAATTATGAGTGTGTTGAAAAATCATTATGCTAAGATTAAACCTGCTATGTTAGCGTCGAGCTAGCTGCCTTCCATTGGGATGATTAGATTCTCCGGCAAGTCTTACGAGAAATGTCCACAAAATCTATTTCAAATTTTTGAATTTTAATTTGAATGAATTGTGAGTGGACTTTGGATGTGTTGCAAGATAGTCAAGCTAACATATAGCTTGCTATGTTAGCTTCAAGCTAGCTATCGTCTGATGAGTTGATTAGACTGGGGAGCAAATTTTATTTTAAAAAAAAAAATGTTCCCAAAATTTTATTCAAACCTATCGTGAGTGGAGTTTGGCTGCGTTGAAGAATCGCTAAGCTACCATATAGCCTGCTATGTTAGCACCTAGCGCTCATCTGTTCAGTTGATTCGAGACTGTTTTTTTAACAATTTACAATTAACAATTAACAATTTAACAATTTTTAAAAAATGTTCCCAAGTTATAATATGGTCACGTGAGTAGAATTTGCTTGTATTGAAGAATCATCAAGCTAACATATAGTCTGCTATGCTAGCTTCAAGCTAGCTCTTGCCTGTTTAGTTAATTACTACTGGAGGACGTTTAATCAAAAGTGTTCTCCAAATTTACATTTGGATCTATTGTGAGTAGAATTTGGTCATGCTGAAAGATCATCAAGCTAACATGTAGCTTTCTATATTAATTTCAAGCTAGCTGTCTCCTGCTGACTTGGTTAGCATCTCAAGCAAGTTTTCTTGAACAAACGGGCTGCTAAAATGTGTCTTTTTTTGTGTATGGGGCTAACTTACAGGCAGGTCTGATGCAGTTCTCTCCAGGAATCTCATGCTCTGGTTCAGGGCGCTCTTCAAAAAAAAAAAACAAGAAGGGAAAATCAGATAGCAGCAGGGCTAAACATCAAAACACGAGGTACCATACACCTGGATCATGATAACCACAATTGTTACGTGAAACATATAGAAGGATTGTGCTCCAAAATGGAAAAAAACAAAACAAAACAAAACAAAAAAAACAACCTAAAAGTTAGTTGAGCATCCATTTTGGAAACAATCTTTCCGTTAATAAATGAATGTAGCTTGCGAATAATTGAGGCGGAGGCCTCTAGTTTTGGAAAAGGGGTGCTTCTGACATTAATAAAATATGTGACCTTCAGTTTCAAAGCCAAGCTAAGCAAAATGTCAAACGGTTGATTGGAAGTGGATGCTTTTTGGCATTTTGGTCACAAAGTCCTTCAATAGCACACCTTCAAGCAATGCTTCCCAACCTTTGAGCTGAGACACAATTTTACATGACAAAAATCTAAAAAAAAAATGGTGAAGCAAATGGTGAAAGATTAAAAAACAGTGAAGCGTTTGCTATAAGCTATTTAATAATTCATTTTAAGATGAATGGAATAATAAAAGACAAAAAGATCTGTACTTTCAAAAATACACAACTTTGTTGTAAGAATGTCTGTTAGCTTAATGCTAACACCCAATATATACAATGCTGCAGGGGAGCTATCAAAATTAGCATCACTGTTGCAGTAATCTTAAACCTGCTAACAACTTATATTTAAAGCAAATAACGAGAAACAAACGATACTTAAATGCACATATTCTTTATCCTCTGCGAAAAACAACTCCAGTCACATTTATCAGAATGCACAGCACCATGCCCAATAAATTCTCAAAAATTTTAGCCATGTTTTTGCTTTAAGGACAATACGTTGCTTCTTTTAAAAACTAACGACAAATTTGAGCTAAACAGTTTGAATTCAACCCAAACTGAAATGTGCAGAGAAATCATTGCTTTGAAGGATACACAAACAGTCACGCACACATATAAAGTACACACGTTGCACACTACAGTATCATTGTATCCTATAAAACAAGATACATTTCTTCAGGTGTACTGTCAAAAAAAAAACACAGGAATCTAGTAAGCTGTTTACACCAAGCAGTGCAGTGAAAACGTGTCATTGGAGGACAAAAATGCTACATGCTAATATCCATTTATCGGTGCCTTACACGCTAGCTGCACCACTTGTTGGAAACATGGCTTCCACATAGCACAAAGGACCAAAATGACAAGACAAAATGGGCACGTTTGTGCTGGCTTACCCTGGCTCTAACATATTTCTTGACGTCGAAAGTAGAAAACAAGCATAAAGGCGTCAATTGGGATGCAAGTGGCGAATTTGATGGAGTGAAATGAGGGAGGGCGGGGCTTGAAATGGGGGAGGAAAGTGGGTGCGGGGTTACCATGGCCTGCTGCATGGGGACCACCTGCTGGCTGTGGATTTGTCGCACCGTCCCCGCGTGACCTTTCAAAGACGTTTGTAAAGGACCTCGAGGCTGGATCACAAAATTACACACCGTGTTACATTCATATTAATAATATCAATAATATGACAGTATAAGGGATGAAGAAATTTTTTTAGCTAGTTTCATAAGCAAATCTCGTTATATGTAACGAGATGATTAGCTCTCACTTGAAATGTTTGGCCACAAGGTGGCGGCAAACCGCTTTTTCTCTATTCAGCAAGACTATAAATGAAACTCCTCCTGTTAGTTCAACATAGTTGCAAGGTACCAAGATGCCATCAGATGGCGCCAAAGAAATGTTTTCAGGGGACATGGCTTTGGATTGCGTACAAAAAACAGCGAATAGGTGAGTTTTAAGTGATGACATATGAAAACCTAAACCTAATTTGTTTTTGTCAAAACCCCATCAGATGCCTATTTATGTCAGATGATTTTTTTTTCCCATCATGATTCTTTTATTTTTTTAAACGTAAGGCCATGGAGGGAAATTTCCAACTTCTAGACATCAAAATGTCCCTCACTGAACATTATAGGAACCCGAGTAGAGTATCCGAATGTTACCATTTGTTTTCCCCGTGCAAAACCCCAACAGGACCGGCGGCGGCGTATTAATCATTGAAATAAAGCGAGGAAGGAAGCGTGGCGTTAAATACCATCAGGTCTGTCTGGGCTTCCAGCTCTTTGGCATAGGAAAGCAGGTCCACCACCGTGACGCCTTTGTTGACCTGCGGCAACGAGAAGGGAGGCATTCCCGCGTTTTAGTCACGTGGCATTAAGGTTCTCAGAACGCGCACAGCACATTTGTCAATATAGAAAAAGCCATAAATGGCGCGCGTCACCTCTTCCAGGTAATCGGCGTAGTTTGTTTCCGACAGGCCCGCTTCGGAGAATTCCAGGAGGTTCTGTTTGCCTTCCGCTTCCAGCAAGATGACGCCTCGAAGGTCGATTTTCACGCCGCTCAGGAGGCTAACCACGTCTTTCGTCAACTGTCGCGAAAAAAAAAGAAATAGGCTTCGACTTAACCGCGGGTGGGAAAGGCGGATATTAAGAATGGGAAGAAATGTGGCGTAGCTAAGCCACTTTATTAGGTACACTTCCTACAAGGTACAACACACTTGGAAAATGTCAGCAGTGTGTCTATAAAAATACAAAAAAAACTAATATAATCCTACTATTACTACTATTGTAGTACTCACACGTATTCAAGGCATAATAATAATAACAACAAGTATAAATACTTTCATTTTGATTCACGTGTGTAATTTATTTGTATCCCGTCAATGAAAGTGTATTTTTGTGTGCATATATTTATTAAATTTGTCTATGTATTCGTTTTTATTTTTTCTATTTAATACATTATTTTTTGTATATATGAATTTGATTTTTTTATATTTAAATTTATTATCTTAAATAAATGTATCCTTTTGCAATAATGTATTTTTTGTATGCATACAATTCCTTCATTTCTGTATATTTACTATTTTTTTAAACATTTTTATTTACTACATTTATTTCATGCATACATGCATTTTACTCTGTCATTTTCATCTTTTTGTAGATTTATTGATTTATTTTCAGCTTTGTTTTATGTACTTATTTCATGTGCGGGGTTGAGTTTTAACATTTTGAATTTCATTTAAGTTTATTTTTCAAAATTGAATTCAGCAGTATCAATAATAAACTAAAATACAATTTTAAAAATCATTGCAGAATACAAAATAAATCGTTTACTTTTATATTTAATTCCACTTACAAAATTATTTTAAAATATTGTTTTTCTGTTCTGTAGTAGAGTGTCTATTATTAATAAATGTGTACAATAATTTTAAAAAGTAACATCCAATTTAAATATTTGTCCTTGATTCCCGTGAAAGATGCTTATCGAAGTTATTATTATTGTTCAATTAAAGTGATGCCCCCAGGTCACATGTGATTACATTGATTTAAAAAAAAAAAAATCCAGCATGGTTTTGAGTGCTCGTGTTGCATTCACTGACCGTGGTGACGTTAAGGAAGGACGAAATGTTGAAAACTTTGTCCAAGCGCAGAGCGGAATAGATGCCTTTGTTTTCTTTGCAAGTGCTGCAGAACAAGCAAACGGGAGAAGTGTTACTCAAAGCATTTGCTGCCACCTAGCGAACACGATAGGAAGCGCATCACACACTTTTTTTTTCTCTCTTGACAGAAAGTTTGGATTAGCTGAGGACACGTGAAGGCTGCACAGTGTAAATCTGACTTAAAGTTTATGCTTCAATGTTATGTACGTGACTTTAAATGGACGGAGCAGAACGAGGAGTGACGTAACATAGCAAAAAAAAAAAAAAAGACCCGCACTGTGCATAGTGCAATACACAAAGCCGTTTCTGGAAAAGACACTGAACTTGAATTTAAGATAGATATTATATTCAAATTTACATTGAAAAAAAAAAACATTCAAAAAAATTACTAAACAACTGGACAGACCAAAGAAAAATCTCATAGAAAGTCAACCCATTTTTAAAGAAAATGAACAGTAATATGTTTTATGCAATTCGACTAGTTTGCTATTTTGTTTCCAAATCCAAATCCATCCATTTTCTCCCTTTTAAATAACAGCCAATCACAACTCAGCTTGCAAAAGTCAAATGACGAAACCCAAAACAGGAGAACAGTGATTGATTAAATAAAATACTAAAAATGCGATCATAACCATTGGAAGGAAGTAGAGATTACTGCAAACAATTTATAAAAATAAATTGGAAGGAGAGTGACAATAAATAGCCATTAGCTAATAAAAGACATTTAAAAAAAGCTAAATTGAAAAAAAAAGGACAAAATGTGGATCAGGGGAGTTATGTGCATGGACAAACCCACTAAAAATGCTTTAAAAAATGTGATAACCTGCAAAATTTTGAAAGAAGCAAATAAAAAAATGGCATTGAAAAAAAGCTAAATAAAAAAAAAAAATCAACGATAAAAAAGCAATGATAACCATAGAGCAGGAAGTGGAAGTTCTAGCCTTGTACGATAAACTCTAACATTAAATAAATCAAAACAGAGTTAAGAAAATGGATTATAATAATCAATTTTTTAAAATACATGAGAAAAAGCGCAGACGCCGACCTGTACAAGCTCTCGGCTGTGAGCTCCAGCTCCGAGTCGTTGTACAAGTAGCCCGGGATGAAGTTCCTCCACTCGGGATTCACCAGATACGGCGCGTCCACCACCTGGAGACCAATCGCAAGCGTTGAGCGGCGGGAATGGCCTTGACCAATCGCGAGCGCATGTTGAGCGGTCACGTGACCACTGGCCTTAAAGAGCTCCTTGGTTTGATAGGGCTCGCAGACCAGCTTCTCCATGTTGCCGCCCAGCAGGAAGATGGCCGTCAGCAGGCCCATCAGAAGCCACGAGAAGATGAAGCTGAAGCCCACGCCGCTGTCGGCACGATGGTCACAACAATTAGAAGAACAATCGTTCGACGTGGATTGATTTGAAGAAAAATGGCTGCTTTTTTTTCTAAATGGCCTGTAATGTGACTTCTCTGAGAGAGGTGTTGGCGTTAGAAGCGGGATCCACTTTTTAGACCGTGCCATCTTCTTTTATACGGTCCAATAAATGGTTTACAATAATAGTCATGGAACAAAGGAGTGATTCATTTTTAAGCCATGTTTTCTCATTTTTGTTTGATGCTTTTGTTTATAGTGGTATCAGAAGTGGAGTTCCACTCTTTAACATGGGCTATTATTGTTAGCATAGCTTTTTTTATTTATTCATTATTTTGTTTTAAAGTGATGTCAGAAGTGGGGCTCCAATTTGTTGGAAAGGAATGTCAGAAGTGGGATCCACTTTTTAGACTATAGCATCTTGTTTTTTTAGTGTCTCATAAATTATTTGAAACAACTGAGTTATTTATTTTTACATGTGCCTTCTAGTTTTTTATGTTGCAACAGAAAACAACTTTTATTTTGAGTAGTATCAGAAGATGGTTACAAATTTTTATTTTTCATTTAAAATAAGATATTTTTAAGACTGTCGGATAAGGTGTCAGCATCAGCAGCACTAGTGAAGCTCTTGTTTTTTTTTTTTTAACAGTTTTATTCATTTTTTTAAGTGATATCAGAAGTGGGATCCAATTTGTTAGAAGAGATGTCAGACGTGGGATTAACTTTTTAGACTCTTGTGTCTTGTTTTTCAATTTGGAATAAGATGGCTTGAAACAATTTTGTTTCTTCTTTTTATATGTGATTTCTTGCTTTTATGTCCAAAAGAAAACTAGGTGTCAGAAGTGGGATCTACTGTTTAGGAAATGACCTATGAAAACATGAATTGTGACCGCTTTTGTTTTTATATGTGTCTTCTAACATTGATGTCCAGTCAAGCAACTTTGACTTGGCATTGGTGTCAGAAGTGGGATCTACTGTTTAGGAAATGACCTATGAAACCATTAGTTGTGACCTCTTCTGTTTTTTATATGTGTCTTCTAACATTGATGTCCAGTAAAGCAACTTTGACTTGGCATTGGTGTCAGAAGCGGGGCTCGCCCTTACGCCATGAGCATGGTGCCTCCCGTGTTGGAGATGCAGCCCCGCGTGGTGGGCGAAGCGTGCTTGTCGTATCCCAGCGTGCCGCACAGCAGGCCCAGGTAGTTGAAGGCCAGAACCAGAACCAGCATGCAGCACAAAGCCACGCAGCCCGTCCACCTGACAACATCAGTCACATGCAACTTGGATCGTTCAAGTGCAATACTTCCTCTTTTTGCTAGCTATTTGTTTTCATCTATTTTCATGAAGCTAGCAGTATTTGTGGTTGAGGTGGTCTGACCTGTAGAAATCCAGCTTGTCAATTTCTGGGTACTGGTCCTCAATTTTGGCGTGGACGTGGCTGATGAAGATGGTGAAGTTGGACAGCGAAGTGTGCACGGGGAAAACTTTGGACAGATTGGCCACGTTCACGCCGATGTCGTCCACCAAACTCTGCACCGCTGACGGTTTTAATGGAAAAGAAGTTTAATTCAGTTGTCATAAAGAAGTAAAGAATTTAAAATAAAATTGAAAAAAAAAAGTCTCACTTTTTAAAGGAAAAAAAGATTTCTACAGTGGAGCCCCACTTCTGACACAAGGTCAGTCAAAAAAGGTTATTTCAGTGGATAAGTTACTCAAAAATAAATTAGGGAATTCTGACAAAAAAAGTGTTGTGGGTTTATAAATAAGACCTCTTTAAATAATGGGTCCTCACTTCTGACACCATATCGGACAAAAAAAAAAAAATCAGTGGACATGCAGTAATTTAAAAAAAAATTATCTCCACTTCTGACAGCAAAATTTTATGAGTTATAAATAAGAGCTCTCTTCAAATAATAACGTCCCACTTCTGACACCAAATCCGACATAAAAAAGTTATTTCAGTGGATATTTAGTTTTCAAAAAACAGGATCTCCACTTCTGACACCAATTCAAGCAACAAAAAAAAATGTTTTTGTAGTTACAAAAAAGATCTCTTCAAATACTGGATCCCTATTTCTGAGACAAAAAAAAATGGATTGGACAAAAAAATAATCATAAAAATAGGTAAACATACCAAATCCCCACTTCTAACACTTTTTAACAACAAACCTATTCTCCAATCGTTTCGCATTGACTTACTGTCAACAACAAGTCGGGTCTGAAGCATCACCATGTAGGGCGTGTCGTTCAAGGAGGCGTAACCCTGAACGAGGTCACGAAAATCAGACCATTCTTCATTTCCAAGTCTCAGAAACAACAATCAAATCAAGGCTTGCCCTTCACCTTGCTGACGACGGCGCTCAGGTTTGTTTTTAACACGTCCTTCATCTTCTCCAGCTGAGGGTTCACGTTGGGAAGCTGAAATAAATAAACAAATCAATAAAGTCTTACTTAGTAACATTATACAGGCGTTATAAATAAATACATTGAAAAAAACAATACTGTTGCTTAGCAACAAAATACAAGCACACTAACTACCTAAATAAATCAATAAAAAACAAAACAAAACAAAAATCCAACAGCTATGCCACTTTGTAAAACGATACAAGCATTATAAATAAATAAATAAATAAATAAATAAATAAATAAATAAATAAATAAATACACAGCCGTGTTATTTAAAGGAATAATAACTAAATAAATAAATAAATAGCTATGTTACTTAGTAACATGATACAAGCATAAGATAATAAATAAATAAGTAGGCATAAAAATAATAGCCACATTACTGAGTAACACAATAAATAACCAAACAAACAAATAAATACATAATAAATAGTTACAGTACTTGGTAACATGATAAAGGCATACGATAATAAATAAATAAATAAATAAATAAATAAATAGGCATAAAAATAGCCACGTTACTGAGTAACACGATAAATAAATAAATAATAGGGGTGTTACTTAGTAGCCTGATAAAGGCTTAAACAAGGCTTTTAAACAATAAATAAAAATTCATTATGTTTATTTAAAAAAATAAGTACAATAAATATATTTTTTTTATATAAATCTGAAAAACAGAAAACAAAACAATAGCCGCGTTACTTAGTATCGCCCTTCGGTTTTCGATCAGGCATTCATAAGGATGACTATTTGTGTTACCCGCGTGAAGTTGGCGCTGATGTGCAGTTGATCCAGCGACTGGCGGATGCCTCGGCACAGCTGGGCCGAGGTGGCGTCCGACTCCTCGTCGTGGCAGCCGGGGTCGTTGAGGGAGCGTCCGATGTTGGCCCGGACCAGGCTCAGGTTGAAGGCCAGCTTGCCCGTGGCCTCCTGCAGCACTTGCAGGGACACGCTCACGTTCTCCAGGGCCTCCTTGGTTTCGCGCATGGCTGCCCAACCGGAGCACAGCGTTAGCGCGCTACTTATTCAGCTAACTTCCTTGCCAAATAAGATTTTAAAATAGCCATTTTCAGTATCGGTTATCCTTAGTAGTGATAATTAAAATGTCTTAAGTGTCTCGGGTATATTTTGGATATGAATAAGAATAAATATGCTACTCCATCTCCTATTTCCACAAGCTAGCACTTTTATTATGCTAGTACCCGATATTAATAGTTTTGATCTTCTAAATATCTTTTTTATGTCAATAATGTTCTTCAGGTATTTTTGTGCTTTAAGTATAAATAAATGATCTATTGGAGGGTGGTAATATTTCGTCAAGCTAGCGCTTTAACTTTTGTGCATCATCTAGTAACTAGATGATGATCTAAATTACTAGCTATCCACCTAGCTTGATAGCAAGTTTTAGGCTTCTAAATATATAGAGATTTTTGTCAATAATGTACTTCAGCTATTTTCGTGTTTTAAATATAAATTATCTATTGGAGGGCGATCACATTTCAGAAAGCTAGCGCTCTAGGTATTGTGCTAGCACTTGATAATAATCTGGATTGTTAGCTATACATCTAGCTTGATAGCAAGTTTTAATGTTCTAAGTCTTCTTTTTTATTTTAATAGTGTTCTTTAGTTGTTTTTGTGTTTTAAACATAAATGATCTGTTAGTGAGTGGTCATATTTCAGACAGCTAGTGCTCTAGCTATTGTGCTAGCACTCGATAATAATCTAATCGTATGCTATTTCATTCATAAATCATAAATCTACCTAGCGACAGTGTGGATGGTTGACCAATCAAGTTTAAAGAAGGTCATGAAAAAATAAAATGTTAATTGCTTTTAAATGAGATGCAAATATTTGTTCAGGTTGTTATACATGGGGTAATTAAGAGGTTAAATGCACCAGGGGGCACAACAAATGAACAAAGGGTGGGAGAATGACAAAGTCGCCCCTTGGCAGACATTTTGCGAACGGGTTTGGGGCGTGCATAAGTTCTCCTGCATCCTTAAATGCATTCAAGATGCAGGGGAAGAGGGGAAAAAAAAAGGGAAATTGAATTTGATACGAGTCAATTAAAACTGCACAAAGCAAGAAGTCTCAATTTTTATCATCCTATCTTCTTTGTTCAAAATAAATTAAAATTTGTACTTGCTAAAAACATTACTGTCTCAAAACAAGAATCTCTGTTCCTTAAAAAAGTCCACCCAAAACCCGCTGAGAGCCAAGAGCTATCACGCCAAGAAGTTAGCAAGAATCATGTGACCAGAACTGGAATTAGAACGACTTCCTGCTTCCGTGAAATGACGTCAGACCATAGTGATCTTTTTATCAGTAATATAAAAAGGTTTTTTTTGTCTCTGTCATGTACACTGCTTTTTAAATATGTTTTGAATGAATAAATCGCTTGCACAAAGCTGAGCAAAGCATTCTGGGATGTCTTTCAAGTCAAATGAAATGTAGTTGTATAGCTCCTAAACTCACTAAAGACTCACAAAAAACAATATTAAAGAACATCACAAATTCATATATATATATATATATATATATATATATATATATGCACATATATGTAGTGCAGTTTTAACATTCAAATGGGGTTTTTAATATTACATGAATGGGTCATAAGCAGGGTCAAGGATTTGAGGGTCTTGGGAGGGTCACCACAGGGTACAAACCAGAATCGAGCTCATGGGCCAATTCCTTTTACCTTTAATAGCTCTGTCGATTTTCACTTGATAAAAGTCCAAAAAAAGAAAGAGAAAAACACAAGAGGCTAAACTATGATGTCATCAAAATGCTCTCACAGCTTTTGTTTACGGTTATCAAATTCTTCCATAGTTCCTTTGTTTTAACCTAGATTTCATTTATGACAATATTGACTTGTTTTTAAAGTGATTATTAAAAACTGATATTTTTTTGTTGTCACTTAACTCATTCAATTCCAAAGACGTGTTTTTACGTTTGTTTGTTTTTTTAAAGAGTTTTGGACATTTGCATATCACAGATATTGTTCTCCATTTTTGTCATTAAAAGGACTGGGACTCAGTAATTGATTACGTAGGCAATTAAGTACTAAATTAACTGATTATTTTAGGTACTTAACTCATTCAATACCCAAAACATATTTTGCCTAAAATGGCTTATATTAAATGAATTCATTACTTATGTAATCAATTATTTAAGTAATTAAGTACTAAGCCAATTGAGAACTGAATTATTTTAATACATAAAGTAATCTAACTTACTCGCTGCTTAACTAATTTAGTATCAGCCAATTTTAGGCTTTCTTTTAAGCAACAGTTTGATTTTTTAAGGTGTTTTTTAAAAATACGTGTAAGTAAGTATAAAGTAAATAAATAAGTAAGTCGAGAAAAAAAAACAAAATTACGTCTTCCGGATTGAATAAGTACTATAGAGTCACAATTACGTTGTATTAAATTAATAAAGTGATTACAGAAGGACTGAAGTCATGATTACTTTAGTCATTACTAAAGTAATCGAGTAGTCACTCAAGTGATCGATTAGTCGATTAGTATCAGCCTTTTTGGAATTACCCTTTAGCCAAAAACACCTAAAAACATTTGAATAAATAAACAAAAAATGGATAGACAAGATAAAAAATAAAATAAAAGAAATAGCTGGGACTGAATATCTTTAAAAAAAAACCTTCAAAATCTGTCTTTGGCATTGAATGAGAGTTAATAAGAAAAATAAAAACATTTCCAGTTGATCTTTACCTTACACTATCCATTTGCAAAGCCAATATGTTTTTTGTTGTTATCATATCGACGCTATCGCGAAAGGATATGAAGCGAGGAGTTGATATACGCACCTCCCGTCATTTTCAGCGCGTCGTCCAAAGCCGGGCGCACCTCCTTATCCAAGGTGTCGCGTATCCTTCCGCCTAAGAGCGGACCTATGTCTGTGCAGCAAACGGAAATAAACAAATATGAAAAGATAACACCGGCTGCTTATTGTGTCAACTTATGACTGCCATTTTGGAAAACACGACACAAGGTCATCAAACAGATGCCATCTTTTCGCCGCTGCCGGATTATTTTCGGTCACAAAAGACAGACGAACATAATGGTTGTCTGCTTTGATTTCCTCAGACATGATTTGAGGTATTAAAATTATTAAATATAAGAACTCAATTTGTTTTGGGGGAATATTATTCATATGGTTATAAATACAAAATTCGCGAAAGAGTGTAGCCGTCTTAAATGAGGGAACACTGCATTACTTTACGTCAATGTGTAATGATAAAAACTGCCACTAGAGGGCGGCGATAGACAAACGGTGGACTTACTCTCCAGGTCGTACAGAACTTGGTTCTTGGCGGTGACGTACTGGGAGCTGAGGTAATCGATTTGCTACAGAAAGGACAACAGAAATAAAAATGTTTGGTGATTGTTTTTTGGGGATTTAACACAAAAAGACGGAAAAAAAACGGAAGGCGTCATCCTACCATTGGCGTGTCGTTGGCGAATACTTGCAGGTCCCTCATGTTGCTGTTGACCAGACGTCGGATGTTCTTCAACTGCGTGCTTAGGTTCTGGTTCGAGGCGTACGCGCACAACACGCCGATCCTGACAAACAAAATAATTATATATATATATATATATATATATATATATGTCTTGTGACATTTTTTTTGCCGCGTCCCTTCGCCCTCATCAAGGCCGCGCCATCCCATAATATTAAGCGGCTTCCATGACTCACCCGCAATCCCGGCAGAATTGTCAACGCGGCAACAAACACTAGTTATATATTTATACATTAGGAGCCTGTGTGTGTGTGTGTGTGTGCTGCTTTGTAAACGAGCAACTTTGATCATCTGGAATCTTCATGAATGATGTAAGCGCCATTTGTTTTCTTCTCTGAAGGTGTACACAATATGCCAAGCCAGACCCGGTCCTTTTCTTCACGCGCCTCTGTTGAGGAGCGTTTGATCTTCTCCGCTTGTGAGATAAACGCCCTTTTGTGTTTAGCATCCAAGCAGTAGAATTCTATGGAGATTGTGAACATTGAGTCAATACTTAAGTGTCTTTTTAACACACATTGAAGCTTTATTTACATTGGATAAAAAAAAAGTCTACACACCCCTGTTTTTGTTTTATATATATATATATATATATATATATATATATATATATATATATATATATATATATATATATATAAATTTTTTGGCTAAATGAATATCTAAAAACGGCTGATAAACTGAAGGTTTAGGAACTTATTTAATTGCAAAAATATAATTGTAACATTGTTTAACTCGTTCCCTCCCAAAAGCATTCAGATATTTAATCAATTATAATAACTGATTATATTTGGTAATTAAATATTGAAGCAATAGATTACTTTAGGTACAATAGTAATTGATAACTTTCATACTTTTCATTTAGTACTAGAGATTTTTAAGCAAACGTTTAAAAAAAAAAAAAAAAAATACCAGTAATACCGGTAATCGATCCCTACTCAAAAGCACTTGTAATTGCCTTTACGTGCCACAAGATGGCAGCATAACCGTGTCTGACTAATGCAGTGCGTCTTAATTGTTTTCTTCAACCCACCCCAAGGAAAGAAAAAACATTTCATGCTCTCCCACTCGCTGCGTGACTACAAATGACATCGTTATCTATAAAAAACGGTAAAATACCTCAAATTTCATCCTTTTTCACACCAACAAATAAAACACAATAATACAAAGCAACTTTCTGCAAATGTGAGCTTCACCTTTTACTGTGTTTACACAGGTTATTCCGAAACTGGAAAAACGAGCTTCGTGAGCATCAAAGTGTCTCAAATAAAAAAATATGTTAATCATTATTAAGAATCAATGGAGGGAAAACATTAGGTTGCCAAAATTTCGAGCGGATGATTAAAACATGTAAAACTACAAAATGCAACGAATCTGACATTTCTATCCGATCGCAGCTGGACGAGCGAGATTTTGTGTACAAAGGTAATCCTTGTCCAAATTTTGGCCCATATACAACCATTATAATTGCAATTTTAGAGATGCATTTTAATAGGATTTATGACATTGATTTTCTTGCGATTTTTGCAACATTCCGTGTAGCGGCGGTCAAACTACGTCAGCAAACCGAAAATTCATTGTTGACTTGTGTTTCACCCTATGACAGTA
The DNA here is from genome assembly GCF_059441005.1 of Hippichthys cyanospilos. Lineage (NCBI taxonomy): Eukaryota > Metazoa > Chordata > Actinopteri > Syngnathiformes > Syngnathidae > Hippichthys > Hippichthys cyanospilos. The sequence goes on from NC_142381.1 coordinate 3,240,139, forward strand.
GGTGGCGGTAGAGAGCAGTTAATGGCTACGTCCTAAAGTGTCATCGTTACGTCACAGACTACAAAAACAGAAGAAAACTACAAAGAAGTTTTTTCTTTCTTTGCAAAAACAAAATTCAGAAGCATCGGTATAAACGATTCCTTGATGGTCAATCAAAATGCCGAAAAGATAATAAACGGCAAACGCAATAAATTTTAAAAAAGCCAAAAAAAGAACATTCGCCTTTATATGTCAACCTTGCAGGGTCTCTGTGTGAAACTGTCTTCCCGTAAGACCCGGTTATTTCCAAACCACCCGGGAGCCGCTTCATAATTCCGGTTTGAATGGCGGCCAACGCACACACGAAACCTGTTTGCAAAGACGGAGAAGGCGGCGTCGAGCTAGCGCGGATGTAGGCCACTATCGGGGGTCCACACGGTCTGCCGGCTCCGTAGCTCGTAGCCGCGCTAACAATGGGCCGCATTCATTCCGCAAGCGAACCTCCATCATCGTTTCGGCGCAACAACGCCACGACGACGGCGCCAAGGCTTCCAACAAAGACCCGTTTTCAAAACGGGGATGGCCCCCGTTTCACCAGATAGCATCGCGCTCCGCCGGCTCGCCTTTCGCCCCGGAGGACATGGACGGAAGGGGGCGTTCGTATTTGGGGAAGCAAAACGTTTTTCTGTTTAGAGGTTAAACATGAGGGACCTGGAAAATCAAGTTCTGCTCGCGACCGTGTTTTGTTTACAGAATGCTGGGAAGTCATGTGGTCATTTCGTTTACAGTACCATATTTTCCGCACTATAAGGCGCACCTAAAAGCCTTAATTTTTTTTGGGCCAGATACTTTGTTATTTTCGGCGGATAAATATTTGTTAAGAATCAAAATTTTTTTTTTTTTGGTAACAGATCTCCTCTATGATCCTCTATGTGGACTGATACAAATTAGTTTTAAGAGGTTCTAAAGTTTAATAAATCAGACACTGATGACATGTTTAAGTCCCAAAATGCGTTACACTGTTTACTTGGCTGATAAAAAAAAAAAAAAAAAAAAAAAAAAAAAAAAATCGCAAGAAAAAAAAAGTTGAGAACCATTGATAGTCCAACTCATAATAACGACGTAACTAACCAAAACCGGGCGCTAAATATAATGAGTGACATGTAGACCGACCAATCAGGAAAGACATCATGATTTGGTGTGACTTGTGTAGCGCAAAAAGATAACAAAAAAAAAAGTCGTACTTGGTTTGACCCGAGTTACCTTTAGCAAGTTTTCTTCTTTAAAAACAAGCTCAGTCGGTTACTTTGAAGCCTCGAGGAAAAAAAGAAAAAAATCGAAAAGTAATCCCTAAAGAAAAGGATTGTTGGGAGTGAGAAATGGAAGAAAGCGCACAAGTCAAAGCAGCTTTTTTTTTTTTTTTTTCGGGCTTTTCTTAATCGCACACGCAAGAAAGAAAAGAGGGACCAATCCTTCGTATATTCGACAGTGGAGCTATTTTTAGAAGCAGAAATCCTCCAAGCCACGAGAGATGAAAGATCACTTGTCTTGTCATTTAACTGTGCCGAATCCGAAGGGTTGATACATATTGGATGAACCAACGATTGTAATCATAAATAACTCATTTAATGCCAAAGACGTATTTTTACGTTTTAAACATTTTTTTTTTAAGAGTCGAGACATTTAATCCCAGGCACTAATCATTAGTCTATCGCTGTATTTTTGCCCAACCTTCCACCACCACTAGAAGACGAAATTTGACTTTTCTTTTTTCCAGGTCCGTCATTCGTCAGGCGCTGGTCTACTTCTGTCTGCACTCATACAATTGTTTTTTCTGTTTCTGTACTTAAATTAAAAGTTGAACCCATGTCTGTGGTTCTGCAGTTACACTGCAGTTTAAACACGACACAGTAATATAAGTGTAACACGAAAACATATTTATTAACCCGCATCTCACAGTAATTGCAGATGGGATAAGAGTGCTATTAGCAATCATGTCCGCTGGATGGCATTATCATGCTTTACATGACACTCAACTGGTGGATGTCGGTTCTCATTTATAACCACCTGCCCTACAACAATAGCAGACGATGTTCTTAAAATTTGTCTCAATTTCAGCTGTCACATGGACAACAAAGTATTGCTGAGGTTGAACTTACGTACAAAACGTCTTTGATGCGGTATGTATTCATGTATATAATTATAAGATGTTTCATTATTCTTAAAGCTAAATATAGAATGCATCAAGCCAGTTTTGTTGAATGGCTGAGCCTTGGCGGAGGTCTGTGTTTCAGCATGCCCCCCGCCCCCCACTAAATTTTTTTGTCACTGTCATCTCTCGTTGGGTTCTGTTCTCCTCTCTGCACCTATTTTCTGCCTCCGCTTGGGCCCCCTCGCGGGCCTCGTTTAGTGGATTACACCGCCCCCTCTTAGTCAACTTATCGCGCCGTGAGTCACCCAAAGATGTTTGTCCGTGTGCATGCTGTAAGATTTTATTACAATGTATTAGTGGGTGAATGTGTTTTTTTTTTCTCCCAACATCGGCCGTTTTTCAATCCTTTTTTTTTTTTTCCTCAGAGAATTTTAATGACATTCCCATTTTTCAGTCATGTTCTTTCGTGAGCAGGGAATGTTCCCTCCTTAGGTGATATTAAAATAATAATATGAACTCGTTCAATCTCAAAGACATTATTTTGATCTTTTTTCATTTTTTTTAAAAGGGCTTGCTGAGGGAGTGAGTAAAATTGCCTGGCAATAAATTGAGTACTAAAGTAATCAATAACTTTGTATATTAATCAAATAATTTCGAAAGTAATTAAGTACTAAAGTTTTTGATCTGTTATTGACTTTAGAACTTAAATTACTTTCGTTCCTACGGAATTTTTTGTGTATCTAAGAATTCCTGGCAATAAATTAAAAACTAAACTAATCAATTACTTCATGTATTGTAGTAATGAATTACTTTAGGTACTTTAAAAGGAGAATAAGTACTAAAGTAATTGATTTATTGATTATTTTAGTAGTTGAACGACAAAAGTATTATCAGTACATTTAACTTAAAGTAACCTGATTAGTTCTTTAATAAGAATCATTTTCTACCCAAAGTAATCAATTACTAACATACTTTTAGAACCTAAAATAATCAATTATTTTAGTACCTACTGTAATTTTTTTTCCAAGTGTTTGGCTAGAGGAGTGTGTAAGATTGGCTGGTAAAAAAAAAAATTGTACCAAAGTAATCAATTACTTAATACATCAAAGTAATACATTTTAGCTACTTCAGAAGGTAATTAGGTACTAAAGTAATTGATTTGTTAATTACTTTAGTACTTAACCGCCTAAAGTAATTGATTACGTCAGTAAATATAACCTAAAGTAACCTGATTAGTACTTTAATACCTAAAATAATCAATTATTGTGGTACATAGGGTAATTTTTTCAAGAATTTGGCTAAGTGAGTAAAATTGTCTGGATATAAATTAAGTACTAAACAATCAATTTCTTCATACGTTAAAGTAATCAATTACTTTAGGTACTTTAAAAGGTAATTAAGAACAAAAGTAATTGATTTGTTGATGACTTTAGGACTGGAACGCCTAAAGTGATTGATTACTTCAGTACATACAACCAAAAGTAAAAAGAAAAGTACTTTAATACCTAAAGTAATCAATTAATAATTTTTGTACCTAAAGTAATCTAAGTACCTCATTCATTTCTTACTTTATTCACCTTAGCCAAACATTTGTATATATATATATATATATATATATATATATATATATATATATATATATATATATATATATATATATATATATATATATATATATATATATATATATATATATATAAACTACGTCTTTGGGATTGAATGAGTTAATAGGAGCAATGTTGTAGTTTGGCGCTCATCTCGCATACTAAGGGATTCAAGTGAGGCGTTTAATGGATTTGATGGTGGGCGGGTGTTGTCGACATTATCATTAATTAGACCCCCGTAGGATTGCTGCGGCGGGGGGTTAGCCGAGCTCGTCATGTTGCGACCTTTTGCGCTAATGGTGTTAGACAGCCCGCCATGAAAATAGAGCTCGGAAACGCACGGCGTCTAACGACACCAGACAAGTTGTCTTTTGACGCACTTGCAAAAATAACAATAACGTTGATTTCTTCACGGCTCATTTGTTTGAATTTCGGGACGGGGTTTTGTATCGTTTTACGTCCGCGCTAAGTTGCCTCGTAAATATGTAGCGAGAATTATACTGTAGTACACGCATGACTAAGTAGCGTCACGTGATGTTGTTTCTGCTCCTAAACCAAGATGTTAGCGGGAAGGCTACAAGCCACGAGAGGCTAATTAGCGCTCGGAAATTGGGTCGAGCGTTCGCAAGACAGCTGATGCTAACGTGGAATTTTTGGGATCGCTTTAGCAACAGGAAATTTACATCCACGTCTATTAGAGAGAGGACAAAATGTCTCACGGGATTTTTGAGATCAATTTTCCAGTTTTCAAAATGTTTTCTTTTTTACTAACAGTAATGTTAACAATCTATGGTGTAGAATTAGAAATATAGTGTAAAAATGTAAATATAAAAGCAGAGCCAGGATAATTTTTCAGCTGCAGCTCAGCTCTTTCGCATTACTAAATAGTTTCGCAAAACTACGTTTGAGACGAAGTGGCGTCAGAACCGCAGAACACGCATTTGTGTCAGTCTTGTTTGTTCAAAAGTGATCAGTAGGAACGGCAACTGTCAGGCTGTCAGCATTAAAGCCAGTAATTTGCAGGCACATTCTTTGTTGATTTATGTATTTATTTGCTCTAAAAAATATTTTGAGACCCTTCTTTACACTAATATTTGGAAAAAATACATGCGTAAATGAAAAATGATTTAATGTCCGGACTCTGTAAAGACGCATAAATACGTCTTTGGGATTGAATGAGCTATGATGCAGCATGAAATTAAATGAAGTGTTATTAAGCTGTCTTTTAAGGACCCTGAATTGCCAACTGAATATTATATCAGGAAAAGGTTGTTTTGTTTGTTTCAAATCGCATTTTTTTTATTTATTGATTTAATGACCATAAAAACACAAATCTCTTTGAAATAAACAAAAAAAGATCAATAAATAGCATTTATGGTTACAATTCTACTATAATATAATATAATATAATATAATATAATATAATATAATATAATATAATATAATATAATATAATATAATATAATATAATATAATATAATATAATATAATAAGGTTACCTTCTCAAGTCTACTCTGTTGTTTTCCGTAAATAAAAGAAAAAAGAAAGCAACTCCCTCTCCATTAAGTCATTCATAATTTCAAAATAAAAGCCATAGTGTCAAAATAAAGGTATTCATGTACATACATTATTGGGTATGATAACATTTATTTTGAAGTCTCACCACAATTGACGTGTTTTTCTGTCAGAGCAGTAACGAGTAGTGCATACTACTGTGGACTCCATTGCCATAAACAATCAAAAGAAAAAAGCTATCACGCTGTGCAGGGATGAGAAACTATGAGGCGTTCTAATCTCACGAGATCTCAGCGCACGAGATTTCATCTCATCCCTAGTATCTATGAGATTGCGATTATTTACAAACGGTTTTATACAGGAAAATGCATGTAAAGAAGTAAACTGCTTTTGAAAAGTATACTCTGTAGTACAGTACAAGCGCGTTGGATGTGTGCCTTTAAGGGGTGTGGCCTAGCGCTTGCCGTCATTGGCTGGAGTGAGGCGCCGCTCCAAACGCCCCCCGAAAAATTCACCGAGTGACAGCTCGTAACTTCAAAAGCTTGTAAGTTCCGCTGCGTTTGCGTGAGCGGGAAAAGAAAGCGTTGCCACGGCGACGCCGCAGGGGCGTATTTACCTTGACGGGGGCCGACTTTCCTCCGTGATTGGAATCCGTCTGACTTATTGGAAATTCCAAAGGAGGACGAGAGGACGCCAGGGAGCGTCGTTACTTATTAAATCTCCCCAGCGACCGAAGCAGACGCTGGGGCGAAATGAGGACCAAGAACACCCCCCCCCCCTTTTTTTTTTTCGTTTTCTTTAAATCATCCCCACCTGACTTTTACAGAATTCATGTTTTCCCCCCAGGAACACTTTGAATCAAGTTAGATCCAGATAGAACGCTAACGGGGTAAAACAATGTTTTGGTTTTTTTTTTATATAGAAGGAAGACTCACGTGACGACCAGCGAGGTGGAGAAGAGGAGCGTTCCCAGCAGGCCTCGTCGACAGTCTGCGTTTTTCCGCTGCCGCTGGTGCATCTCGCCGCCGCAGTTGTCGCAGCAGCGGCACAGGCAGAAGAAAAGGCCCACCGCGGGCACCAGGACGGTGAACAGAAGGCCCACCGCCGCGCACACCAGGAAGCCCACCTCGTAGTAGAGCGCCTGGGGGGGGGTTAGAACCGGAAAAACCAGAGTCGTTAATGCTTTGGATACATTTTCGGGGGATTATTTAGCACCTCTGGTTGCATATGCAAATATAGTCATTTTGGACGGGTTTAGAATCATAAAACGCTGATTCAAAATGTCCAAGTAGGCAAGTAAAGACATTCTGAATACTTGAGGTGTTCGACACTACTTTTTTTGCCTTATACTGTAGTGCTGAAAACACAGCATGTTTTTTTTTCATATTTAAGCAAACGTTTATTGCCAAAAAATGCATTTAATTGCAAAAACTGGGAATTTCTGCAAAGGTTTAGCACTAGAAAAAGTCATATCCAGATGTGACAGTTTGTTTATTTTGAATGGCTTTGAGTCGGGATTCGTTAGGGCTTTTTTCAAGTATTTTTCAAATCCCTCATCACAGATTTAATAAACATCCCAATTTTGTTGTATAGTAGCTTGGGCTAAGGTTTCCAAACTGCGGCCCGGGGGCCACTTGCGGTCCCCACCCACATATTAGCGGCCCGTGGCATATACTAAAATTAAATGTTAGCAAAGTTTTGATCAAAGACAGTGTTAAAATGGATGCAAACAAACTCCTAATATGCATCAGATTTATTAAATTGTGACATAATCTATAACATATTTAATAAGTTCAATAAATCTGTTTAAATGAATATTTTTAATCAATTTTAATAATCAATTTAACTAAGAAATACATTTCATTTTTTTTATAACTACATAATGTAGAAAATATGTATGTAATGACTTGATTTTATTTCCAAGGTGTTAGGTGAAAATAAATAGAATAAATAAATAAATGAATAAATAAATAGCATGGCCCTTACATCTGTTTTTTTTTAATGAGGGTCTGAGAAGAAAAGGTTTGCAATTGAGAAACAAAAAAATGGGGCAATGTGAATAAAAGGGTACCAGAGAAATTAAATAAATAGGATTCGCGTACACAACGCAGTCAAAATTTCGCTGAAAGCGTAAGAAAAGTCCGATAACGAACCATTGTCCCGCCGCGTTATTAAATATGATCAATGCCATGAAAAGCGCATTATTGTCTGCGAGCTCACAGCGGATCAGCGCGCGTATCCCCACGGTGCTGCCGCATCACTAACGAAGGCGGAGAGACAGAATTTTTGATGAAAGGATGGACTTCCAGCTGAGCAACCGCGGAGAAACTTGGACTTAAATCAGGATCCGAGGCTTCAAGAAATAAATTCAATCAAGCCTGTAAGATTCCAGTTTCATGGAACGCATCGTAAATCGTCATACCAAAATCGCCCACCGCTGTCTCATCTTGTCATGATAACAAAAATTTAGAGTTATTTTTTTTCCCCTCCATGGCTTAAAGCTCGTACTATTTTTGGACGATGGCTTTGTTTTGGCGAGAGCCCGAAGGAAGAATGTGACCTTCCGCAAAGATGAGGTGGCGGCGTGTCGCTGTAGTTAAGATGTTAAAAATCACCAAAATAGCCGGTGGCGTGTCCTTGGGCGGGTGGAAGGTTCCAGCTTCGTCTTTGGAAAAAACTCAAGCTAAATTTTATGCCACCATGGAATGATTAAGCACCATAATAAAGTATTAAACATGCCACCTTTTTTTTGCACTATAAGGCGCACCGCATTATAAGGCGCATAGAATAGAAGCAGCGGTAGTGGCTGGGATGGCGTTATGCATCCACTAGATGGAGCTGCGCTAATGGGAACGTCAACCAAACAATCAGATAAATTAGTTAAACTTTAATGGAATATAAGCATTCTCACAAATGGGTTCACACACAAAATGAATATGAAATGGATTGGAATTGCATTATATTTAACCCTTGTGCACACACACTTTGCAAAATGCACACATTGCATTTTTTTCCCTAATTTTGTAAATGCTTTTAAAGGCGTAATGAATAAATTATTTATGAAAATCTTTTTCCTTTCAATCAAATTGTTCAGTAGTATCAGTCCTGTCCGTAAATATGGTAATAAACACGTCAACAAAGAATTTTCTATTTGCTGACGTAGTTTGCACGCCGCTCAACAGGATGTTGCAAAAATCGGGGGAAAACCAATGTAATAAATCCTATTAAAATGGATCTCAGAAATTTTCTTTATAATGGTTTTATAATTATTATTTGTGTACATAAAATCTCACACGTCCACCTGCAATCACATAGAAATGTAAGAATTGTTGCAGGTTAAATTCTGACATGTTTTAATCATTTGCTGGAAAATTTTCCATTGATTTTCCATTGATTCTATTCTATTCTATATCATATAAAAAAAATAAAAAAAAAAATCAAAGGAACTTTGATCATTTTAACATAATACCACAAGGGTTAAATAAGTAAAGGATAAGAACTAAATATCAAAAGCTCTAAAACAGGTGTAACGTTTGCAAAAAAAAAAAAAAAAAAAGGAGAGCTTTTCTCATAAGGAGTGTTAGCGTTTAGCTAGTGTGGACTTTTCCACTTTACCTGCAAGCTCAGCACTATGTTCTCTGGCTGAAGGGAGATATCAGATGGTTTCACATCAAGAAGAAGAAGAAGAAGAAGATGCATGCAGAAGACAAAGCATTAAAACACAAGTGTCAAAGAAATAGCAGGAGCAAACACAAACCCCAATACCAACCAAAGAAGAAGAAAATCATAAAAATGAGAAACGCGGCATGCATACAGATAAACACACCCATATATATATATATATATATATATATATATATATATATATATATATATATATATATATATATATATAATTTTTTTTTGGGATGTAGGATGAATAAAAATAAAATGTCATCCACTCACATTCTGATATTCGGTCTGAAAGGCTCCGAAATTATCCTTGGCCAGTCTGATGAGAAGATCTGGAAGACATAGTGAAAAGAAAGTGGTCATCATATTTATTAATTTTTTTCATTTGAATAAATGTATTATTTTGGAAATATAATTCTGAAATGCTTTTTATTTATTACATGTACAGTATTTGTATTTATTTATTTGTTTATTTTTTATGTTTTACATGTATTTATTATTATTATAGTTTTATTATTTATTTCGGAAATGTATTTCTGAAATATGAGGCAAATTAGGAATTTGTTTGTCTTTGATCAAACCTTTTCATTCCTTTTTAGTTCAAATTGCAGGAAATATCAAAATAAATGTCAGTACATGCCACGGGCCGCTAAAATGTGGGGGGGGAGGGGCCGCAAATGGCCCCCGGGCCGCAGTTTCAACAGCCCCGAACATACATTAATTTGGGTGGTTCTGGTATTGTCGAGCACCAGAAATGTTCTGGTGCTCGACCATTCCAAAATATTTCCGCGGAATGTGCATTTAAAAATGTCCATAATTGGACATAAGTACATTTTAAATCTATGAGCTGGTGTTAAAACATCAAATTGATCGCAGAATCCGATCGTCCAATGCATATTAGGGCCGCACTGCAAGAGCTAAAAATTGACGTTGACAGGACATTGTCAGCCGAAATCTGCCACAATCCCCCCCCCCCCCCCGGGTTAAAACTGACAGGGTCAAAAATTTAGAATTCCTTCAGATCTTGTTGACAAGTCAGCTTACGTCGACATTTTCTAGCCTAAAAAACCAACTCCTGGGACTAAACTCCAAACGAAGACCTTTTGAACCGTGAAAGACTGCAACTTCACCACATTTGTTGGTTATTTCTAGTTTTTGTTCATTTCTATTGGCGTCACACTCATTGTAAACCTACAGGTTAAAAAAAAAAAAAATGGAGGGCAATGCTGATCATTTGGTTACAGTAAACAAACACCTGATGTTTCTCTGGGCAAGGAAAGTTTGGGAAAGGTCAGTGTGTCCTACTGTACATGGCAGTTCTTGTGTGACAAGTTTGAATGGCTTTTGTTGGCGTCTATTGTGGCTTTGGGGCCACGAGTAAAATGATCGGGGCTTAAAACCGCAGGAAAGACAGCGATGATCTTTAAACCCTTTGTGTGTGGGTTTCACCCACAATGACAAAATGATGCCAGTGTTACTTCTTACGTAAGATCAACGAAACGCGACAAAAGAATACAAAAACCGCTTTTATCATGACAAAAACGTATTAGTAGTATTATTACACACACACACACACACACACACACACACACACACACACACACACACACACACACACACACACACACACAAAATCAACGTTATGTGTCCTCTTTTGGATCATAGAAGAAATCTGTTGAAAAAAAAAAACGCATAAATAAATATTTTGATGATAATATTTTTTAAAAAATATATATCAATAAGTGCCAGACTTATTCTCAAAAAAAAAAGTCCCCCAAAAAAATAATCAACATCAAAGTGTCGGCCCTGTTCTCGAAAAGAAATTAAATTATTATTATTACTACTACTATTACTCCTATTACTATTTCTGCGTCTTATACACCAGAATTTGACCCAAAAATTAAGGGTGCATCCTATACACAGGTGCGTCCTATATTAGGGGAATTACGGCACATAGCTAGCTAGCGATCTACATGTCAATATAGCTGGCTAGCGATCTACAAGTGTATATAGCTAGCTAGCGTTCTACATGTTTATTTAGCTAGCTAGCGATCTACATGTCAATATAGCTAACTAGCGATCTACATGTCTAGTTAGCTAGCTAGCAATCTACCTTTCTAATTCTATATAGCTAGCTAGCACTGTATCTATTGCTGTATTATATATCTGTATTGACCATTAATATAATTAAAAATAACAATAAATTATACATTCTGGGAGGCACCACTGTGGCCAAGAATTTTTCATTTGAGTGCCAAATATATTTGAATGGTTTCTGAGTAAATTGGGATGCTAAACTAGAAAAACGACATGGTGTTGCAGGGAGGGAGCACTTGATATATTTTCTGACAAACACTAGTGACCGGCCGGATCAGTACCCGCTATTTTGTGATTTACTTCTTAACACGACCGCCTATAGAATCTCTCTGGCGAGCACGGCTCAAACGGAAAATTAGCATAGCGGCGCTCAAAGTGCTGAACACGGCTCGCCGGTGTCAGGCCCGCGGCTTATCCTCTCGTCTTATGACTCGCTCGGCATTAGCGCCGAGGAGCTAAAAGGCTGAAAGTGTACAAAAAAGAAATGAATAAAACCGAGGGAGACAGAAGGAAGAAAAAAAAAAAAACATCTGTGACGTGACGAGAAATGTGCCGAACGGGCTTTTTTTTTTTTTTTTTTACGGATGGCGGATGAAGAAAAGCAAAAGCGAGAAGTGAAATGCGACATGAATAAATGGATGCGTAAGGAAAGTGAAAAAACTAATCAAGTTGCTGTGAACGCCACCAGACTGTAATATCAGCCCGATGGCTAAGCTCCGTGCTAACCGGCTTACGAAACAAAGTAGGGGAGGAATAAATATGGAAGATGTAAGCCAGGCCGGGACACGCCGGCACGTCGCTAAACTTCCTTCAGCCACGCCACGACAAAGCAAAAAGCCGCCGGGGACGTTATCTCGGAATTTGACGTTCTCGTTCGAGATCCGCTCGGGATTGGACCGCGGGAAAGAAACGGCGCTCGGTGAAAATTGGGACGTTTGATGATGCTTTAAATATTTAGTTTCTAAAAGGCACTTTAGAAAAGTTCGGACTTGAAGGCAAGGAAGATAAGATGATAATTCGTCTATATATATATATATATATATATATATATATATATATATATATATATATGAGTGGTGGTCAGCAAGGCCTTCTCTGCTGGCCGAACATAACCTGACACCATGATCTAATTAGAATAAAAGTCCATTTCATTTATTATCTATTTTTCCTCAAGATTGCGTGTGTTCCAGTTGTGGGTTACGAGTGAACCGTGAGTGAACGGGCACAAAAAATTAAGACAGTGGTAATAGCCAATCAGATCACAAGGTGGCGACGGTAGGGCCAGCTAGAAAGCCTGGTATGAGTATGAAGGAGTATCGGTTTGAAAAAAAGTGGTATTGAAAATCTCTGATCAACGTTGATGATAAAAAAGAAAAATCTGTCAACGAGAGCCCAAAAATGACTAATATATTCAAAGGCCTCGGCTAAAAATGAACGTGAATCACCAATGTGCCACCCTGGTGTGTTCCGATTTTCCTCTCGGCTTCATGAGCACACTGTAAAATAATAAACACCTCCGCACAAGGTTACCATAGAATCTGTTACTATGGAGAGAGAATATCTATTGACGCTAGGAGCACAAGTTATTTCCTTCCTACACATGCGTGTGCTTGACATGTTCACCAGATGCCTCCCGTGCAATAAAATAAAAAATCACGCACTCACGTGCGCAGCTGCGAGTGCGCTCGACTGACCGCATGAGCATCTGCGGGGAGGAAAAAAAAAATGGTGGCATGTTTGCAGCGTGACAGGCTTCCCCTCGAGTGGGAATCACATTGATGGGCAGCGCCGTGGAGATGCCGTGGCGTCAGCTAAGCTCAAGCGGGACAAAATCGATGTAGTGGGTCTGGGATGTGACACGTAGTAGTAGCTGGGAGTCATTGCTTACTGTGATGTAACATTACACACTAATGCAACTTTGAATGAACCGGTTGTGTGCCTCAGTGCATCGTCATGATAGCAGACAAACAAACAAACGCTCATTGAAGAGCTTGAAAGTTGACCAACGGTGTCAGAAGCGGGATCACTAGTGGGAGGTCATCAATGGCTGGTTACCTCGCTCTGATTCAACCTGTATATTTAAACACAATAGACCCAGGTTCAAAAGCAGGATTAGTTAGTCTAAGGAACATGACACCTGGTGTCAGAAGTGGGATCACAAAAGGTGTCGTCATCAATGTACTGCTTGGTTGAAAGCTGTCAACCGAGTTATCTTTTAAATTTTATATTTCAACACAAAAGACCCAGGTTCAAATGCAGGATGGGTTAACCTCATGACTTGACATGGTGTCAGAAGTGGGACCACTAGTAGCAAGGTAATCCAGAGTGTGCCCAATTAGAACCACCTGGCTCCTTAGAGGCCAATTAACCTCTATATTTTAACCTTCATGACCAAGGTTCAAATGTAGGTTACGTTTAACCATCACCCATGACAAAGGGTGCCAGAAGTGGGATCAAGGGGTAATCTGTGGTGTTCCTAGTTTGGAAGCTCCTAGCTCTTTAGCAGCATGGCAAACAAACAAGTACCATTAAACCCAACAGACGCAGGTTCAAATTCAAGTGGCAATTAGTCAACATCCATGACAGATGGTGTCAGAAGTGGGATTATGAGTCAAAAGGTGATAAGTTGAGTGACCATTTTGGATGCTGTCTATTTAGCGCTTTGAAATTACATGTGCATTTCAACTCAATAGTTTCAAATGCTGATATCATTTATCCCACGCACATAACAACCGGTGTCAGAAGCGGGATCATTAGTGGCGATCTAATCGATGTTGTGTCCAGATGAAAGCACCGGACTCCTAAACGTGTACATCTCAATTCAAAGTTCAAACACAGCTTGAGTGAACCCAGCATCCATGAAATACACATGGAAAAAAAGTTAACTATCATGATAGATGGTGTCAGAAGTGGGATCCACAGTGCTGAGTTATCAGTTGGAAACTGGAAAAGTCAATCAATTCTGAGTTTGGCTTAACTTTTGTGAACATTTTTCAAAGCACAGATGAAGGCACACCTCGCAATCCCACTTCTGACACCATTCTTGCATTATGGTTATATTAGCATTTTAGTTATTTTGCTAGTTGCGGCGTCAACTCAAATTTTCGGGTGCGCGTGGTTAGCGCGTCCAAAGAGGAAGCGGTTTTGGCGGCGGCAGTGATGAGTCAGGCCGTTTATCGTCCACTCGCGCCGCGTCCGCCAACCGAGCGGAACAAAGGAAACGGGCAACGCATGACTTATTATGCGCGCTCGCATCGGCCTCTCGGCTTCTCCTCCGATGACCCGAATACGACGCCGGTGAGACGCGTACTCGCCAGCACCCCCGGAGGAATCGTCCCATCTTTCCGCCGTTTTGAACGCGTCCTTTAATTGAGGAGTCCCGTCCCGTTTGTGACGTCAAGATGAAATTTCTTCATGTTGTTTTTGCTTTTTACCAAAGATTTAGCGAAACAAATTATTGAAAACAATCACGAATTTCGTAAAGATAAACATCCGATAACCGCTAAATCGGCCGGTGAATTTCAAAAAACAATAAGCAGGAATGCCTTCTCCTTTGGTCCCTTAAGGTTCACATCAACAGACATATAAATTACGGGCGGAAATTTTGACTTGGAAACTAAACTTATTTAGCCATTTTAGCTATAAAAAGTTATCATTTAGTATATGATTAAGTTGACAGCGTAATTACTGTTCATGCACAATCAATACCTCTGAAAACACAGTTTTTCCCCTCGCGGTTGATTGAAAATGATATCAAGCGCTCTAGGCTCTGATAACAACCAATCATGGCTCAGTTTGAGAATCTCACCTGACCAAACCAATAATGATATCACTATCTAATATGGTTGCACTTTACATGGCTGTAAAAGGCCAGGTATTTACTTGATACCATATCAAAACTGTACCCTGAGTGATGATAATACACAATGTGAATTAATAGACTCGATACGATACTTGATATTGATATTTCCTATCAATATTGTACCCTAAGTGATTATGACGATACACAATATCAATTTCTGGCCTTGATACTGTATCCTGAAAAAAAAAAAATATCATTATGTATCAAAGTTGTGCTTGAAATACCTTGAAAAAAGGTTAGGTATCGACCCTATACCGATACTTGGTATCGATAATTATAACCTGAGTGATTATGACAATACACAAAACCAATTTGTGGCTTTGATACCGTATCCCGAAAGATATCGATAGCAATATCTAATAATGTTGTACATTCTCGGTACCGTGAGGATGAACTTCCAAAAGTAAAAAGCACAGCAGGAAGCCGTAATCAGAGCGGCAAAAAGTTGGCTTCGACGCCGCTTGTTTTGACTGATTGCGCCTCACCGTGGGAGTTTGTCTGAGAGACGGCAGATGAAAATGTCAACGCTCGCTCGTCCGAAAGGTCGCTCTGCTATTTGGGGGGGGGGCAATCAAAAGTATCGGGACGGATCACCTCGCCATAAATATGCGAGTGTTTGAGAAAGCAAAATTTACATTTTTTACACAAATTATGAACATACTTGTAAGTCAGGTTTGAAAGCTTGACATACAGATGAAAGTTGAACGTTTGCAATATTTATATGCTTTGTGGGGGGAAAAAAAAAAAAAAAAAAAGAAGATACAAACAAGACCGCGTACCGCGGTGCATTCCAGGCTTGAGGGCAGCCATCCATTCAAACAGAATGCCTTAATGAAAACATCAAGCTCGCTTTTCCCCTCTCGGGCTAAATGAACATCGTTCGCCGTATGAAAGAGAAAAAAAAATTGTTGATGAATTATTGGTTGACAACTTGAAATAATTAGAGCGTGTCTTTTAAGGTTGAATCACAGTCAAGTCAACTACTAACTACTTGGACTTTGTCTCATGACTCCGCAGGGGGGGACATTAAATAGGACACTTGGATAATGATACTGTGACCTGAAAATGCGTCTTGATATCGATAAATAATGCTACTACTCATTTGTGTCCACTCAAGTGGACATGTGTTTTTCGTCTATATCTTTGAAAACATTGGATGATTTCTACTAAGTCCTAGTGTCCTCAGTAGAGGACATCATGGCCGTTCCAATGAGGTATCATGTGCTATTGTTTTATGTAATTCACTTTGCTGTCTTGTGAAGACAAAATGGACACAACAGTGGACACAAATGAAAAAATAAAAGATTATACGTCAGGATATTAATAAATGATGTTGGTGTATTGATACTGTGTTGTTTCAGTCAAAAATTATTTCATTTTGATGTCATGGAATATTCATTTCTGTCCACTCTAGTGGACATGTGTTTTTGGTCTATAGCTTTGGGAACATTGGAGCTACGCTACTATGTCCTTGTGTCCTCGATAAGGGACTTCGTGGCCTTTCAAATAAGGTATCGTGTGTTAGGGTTGAGTTAATTAACTTTGCTGTCTTGCGAAAACTAAATGGACACAATAGTGGACACAAATAGAAGAATGGATGTCATGACATCAATAAATGATGCTGGTGAATCGATACTGTATCGTTACAGTCATATTCTAGCAAACAGTTATATATCATTAGTCAATTCATTTGTGTCCACTCTAGAGGACATTTGTTTTCACTCTATATCTATGGACATATCGGACATACGTTACCGAGTCCACCAGAGTCCTCAATAGAGGACATCATGGCCTTTCTAATGACGTATCATGTGTTTGGATGGGATGCAATTAACATTGTTGTCTTGCAAAGACAAAATGGACACAAGAGTGGACAAAAATGAAAAAATGATCAATAGTGTTATCATTTCCGTCAAATTGTATCAAACAGTGATAGATCATTTGCCTATTCATTTGTGTCAACGCTAGTGGACATATGTTTTTGGTGTATCTCTATAGAATCCTTGGAGCTACGCTATTAAATCCCAGTGCCCCCGTTAGAGGACATCCTGGCTTTTTGAACGATATCTCCTGTCTTCAGTTAACTTTGCTGTCTTGCTGAGACAAAATGGACACAATATTTAGTAAAGTATTACAATCATACAGCATATCGCGCTAATGATATCTCCACCTAGCGATGGACTATACGGATCCATGTTGATAGCCGCGTTTCACGAGGATGAGCGATGCGCTCGGTGATGACGGTGGACACGAGAGCCCGAGGCGACGTGGAGACGGATGAAGGCACGGCTGAATATTTGGCCTCAGTCACTCATACGAGCTCACAATGGAACAGAGGCCGCACTATGCGGCAAACAACAACAACTAGTACATGACATGAGTGGTCATTTGTAAAACAAAACCACAAGCGCGCCCATTGTGCGCGCCCGCAAAGTGTTGAGTGGTTTCCCGCCGTCGCGCGCCCATTAGCGGATATGGATTTTTTTCAAAACATAAACCAGGAAGTGGTTCACACACAAAAACGATACTTAACGATATTAGATAAATGCAGGTTTATCGTGGCTATAAACTAAGGAATAATAAGACGGCACATGTTGATATCTAATACTTGGTATCGGTACTCCCCTTCCTTAATCGATACACAAGTCTCATTTTCAGTTGTGAAAATATGTCTTTGGGATAGAATGAGTATTTTTAGCATCTTTATTATTCTCACTTTTTTTTTTTAATCTAATGACAACACTACCGATACATTTGCCATGGGGCAGATACCTGGTCATATTTCAAGGTATCGGTATTCGTAAATTAGAAGAATTAGTAAATTGTCATTAATTTCGCAATATTTTCAAGAAAAATGCTGCATTGGAAAATACTGTATAGGGTTTTCTTGAAAATTATGTTATTTATTGTTTAAAGGAAACTTTCTCCATCAAAAATAATAGTGGTATCACCACTTGGTATCGGTGAATACTTCAAACACAGGTCAAATCTTGACTTCTGACTTGAGACACAAAAAAAAATGGTATCAATCTGAAAATAGCAGTATCGAACATCCCTAGTATCGATATCGATACTGTACACTGATAGATAACAATTCCTCACAACATTATAACAAATCCTGGTGTAACAATTTGATTCTATGTAATACAACACCGATCGATTTCTAATACTGATGTGCCGATACTATTTTCTGCAGAAAAAAAACCTACATAATAATATTAATGATCTTTTTACCTCATAGATAAGGAGACGATGAAATATTAATACGTGCATATAATACTGAGTTATCGATACAGACAGATAACAGAAAACGATACGCCACAAATACGCGTGTACGTTAGAGTAGCGCTTGCATGGAACGGAGACTTGAAACAGCATATGGTGCAAGGCATTATGGGATTTAGCCAGTTAACAAGGTGACTCACCGAGCTGTTAATCTGCAAAATGTCCTGTAGACTTACATGAGGAGGGCATGCTCGTACATCCCCAGACCCCCATTAAACACAAACACACACACACACACACACACACACACACACACACTCTCAGCACCATTAAACACACACGCGGAAAGTGTGTGCCTTTAATTGCATTAAGCGCAAACTAATAGCATCACTCAAAAAAAAAAACAAGTTACAAAGGAGGAGGTGAAACGCAAATGTCGGTGGTGAAAACAGCTAAAATGATCAATTGAGTCGATACCAGCTAATGCTAAGCTAAAATGGAAGCTCAGCGCTAATTCAACAGTTTGCCTTGATGCCAAAAGAATTTTGCGCCAATTTAAGTTTCACAGGTTTAGTAAATTATGTTGATGCTAAGCTAACAATATGAACGAATGCTAAAGATCACCTGAATAGCTGCTAATGCTAAAATAAACATGGTAAACAGAGGTAAAACGTTAATTTATCTGAAGATTTTTGCGCCATTTCGTAAGTTTCACAGGTATGGCTACTAAAGGTTTAAGCTAATGGCGAAATCGAGGAAAAGCGTTAATTCAGCTGTTCGCCGTGATGCCTGGAAATTTTTGCGCTAATTTCTCAGTTACAGAGGTTAAACTGCTGTCGACACTAAGCTAACATTGTGAATGGCTAAAACTAAACTAAAACAGAAGCTAAGCGCTAGTTTTTCTGTTGGCCTTGACGCCTGAAGATTTTTGCGCCATTTTATAAATTACACAGGTTTAGCTACTACTGTCGATGCTAAGCTAAAATTGTGAATGGATGTTTGTTTTGTGGGAGGAGGAAAAATATTCCGCAAAATAACGAGGTAAACCGCAAAAGATGTTTTTTTTGACTGATCCGACATAAGAAAATTAGCATGACAAATAGTGATGTAAACCTGCAATACAAAATGTTGTCACAAATGCTGCAATGATGGGTTATACATCCGAGGTTTTATTTGTTGAGTTTACCATTTTTTTAATGTGAAGGTAAAAATGGGCAAACTGACGCTTTTGTGGGCCATATTTGGCCCCCGTGCCTCAGGTTGCTCACGTACGTCAATACGCTCAAGGGCAGTTCTTTGCTCAAGGAATCGAACCCAAGTCCTTTGTGTACCATTTTTTTTTTTTTAGCCAATTGTCCTCAAGCTCACTCTCAAAATAAAGCAGGTAATGAAAAATAATGTTTGACGAAAAAAGTATGTGGGTGGGCTTTGCTTACCTTGCGGAAAGTCGTTGGGCTGCACCGCGCGCAGGAACGCGTGCACCAGGTGGAAGAGAATACCGATTGGTCCCGGTTCGTAGTGGGCCACCGTCTCGTACACTCCGGCGGGCACGTAGCCGAAGTCCAACTTAGCCGGCGGGGGTGACACCCTGCGCGGCTCCGGTTCCTGGAGCTCCCCGGAACCCAGCAGCATGCAGAGAAGGACCAGCGTGCCGCTCTTTGCCATGGCGGTTCCGATCCAAGGCAGCGTGGATCTTCAGGTGAACGGGTCGAGATGGGGATAGGAAGCGCCGGCTACCGGCGATCGGGCATCGCTGTTCCTCCCCCCAGCTGCGGTGTGCGCCCCCAAGCCGGGAGATCCTCTCTGAGCAGTCTTCGCTCCGCGACGAGTCGCAGGCAAGCACTCGCTGTAAGTGGGTTGCGCGGGCGCGCTCTCCGCCTAGGAGCATCCGTGCGGGAGCGCGCAGACAGGAGTAAAGGCGTCCTCTGCCGACAATAATGAGAACGACATCAGGATTTACACATGAAGCGATACTCCGATACTTTTTTTTTTAAAGCAATTTTGAGTAGGAAAAAATAATGACATTTTGTCCGTCATCAATTTGATCAGATAAATTATTTTTTCGTATAAAATTAAATCATTCAAAAACAGCCACACACTGAAATGACATCACTTGCGCTCAAGACTCAATGAGTGACCAATCCGGGTTCACCTTTTGTTCATGTGACGTCCACAAGCTGTGCTATGATTGGTCCTTACCTGAGCAATCGTAACAGGTGAAATCATTTACCGTCATTGCCAGGATTTTACAGAATTTGCGCGAGTAGGTAAATTGAAGAGACATCACACCAAAGTAACCATGTTTAGCAGTTAAGTCATTACTAAATTATTTTTCTCTTACAATTAATATTTTGAAATATAAATAAATATTAAATATATTTAAAAAAAATCACCTCTACCATGTAACGTTTTTCACCAAGTGTTAGAAGATCACACACACACACACACACACAAAAAAGGCCAAAATGTGTGCATTTGACTGGACGGACCTGGTCTCCGGGAAGCCCCTGACCTCCGGGGAGAGGACAATGATGTCATTGTGTCTCATCAGCAGGTATCGGATGTCTATACCTTCCTTCCCCCCTGGGCTGAAAGAGAAATACGCTCTTGACAGAGAGGAACATGGGAAAAGAACCAGAAAGCAGGTTATTAGCACAAATAAGACAAGCGAATTGTTTGAAAGAACCGTTTGGATGTTTTTAATAGAGGTCTAAGCTAAGTGCGTCTGGGCCGTTAGCGTCCTCTCGTAAGGAGCTTATCGGCCCTCTAATACGTGTTAGCGTCCAGCTCCACGCACAAGTTGGCCCCTGGGACAGGTGAGGTCGTCTGGGGGGTAAATCTCAGCTTACTGCCACTCATTGAAAAGAAAGAAGCAAGGACGGCGCTAGCGTCGAGCTAACGCCAATACAACGTGCGATAATTTCACACGGTTTCCGTGGTAGAATATTTGTAGAATCTCTGCGTGAAAAAGTGGCCGTTCTACAGGGTTTCTGTGTGAATGAGGAGATAACTTTACAGGCATCTGTGTAAGTGGCGGTAATTTTGCAAGGTCTCTGTGTGAATCAATTGGACACCATCACTGCAGAAATGCATAACTAAATCTGTGTGAAAGGGTCTCGGTAAAAGCGGCTGTAGTTTTGTGGGTTACCTGTGAGAAAGTGGGCATGGCTTTTGTAGTTTCTCTGTATGAAACAGGAAGTTATTTTGCAGGAGGCAGTTCATGTGCACATTACCTGTGTGAAACCTGCAGTGTTTTTGTCACGTCTCGGATCATTTTACAACTTATCTCCGTGAGTCAATTTAGCAATATTTTTATATTGAAACACAATTTACCAGAATCTTTGTCCGAGAGTAAATTTGGCAGATGTGTGTGTGAAATAGGCGGTATTTTCACTGGATCTCGACAAATAATATAATTTTGTTGTCTCTGTGTAAAAGTCAATAATTCAGCAGTTCCTGCATTTTAAAGGTGATATTTTAGCAAGCTCTCCGCGTGAAAGGGTACATTAGTATGACATTGGTTTGACATGAAGTGGTTTTGCTTGGTTTGTTTGCAAATTTTGCGGTGTCTGTGTGAAAAGTCATTTTCACGCAAAAGTCAAACACACTTGAAAGTGGACTCACCATTTTCCCGGGGTGAATTCTTGATAGTCATTAAAATGCGTGAACTACACTTGGGAGGCAAAAACAAGTCAAACATAAATTTATGATATTTATAATCAGAAATTACTCACCTCGCTCTCTGGCCTGTTTGAGATTAAAAAAAAACACCCCCAAATGTTCTCAAAACAATAGAAAATAAACTCAAAGTAAAATTAATAGAAGGAAAAACAACATTTAACACAAACACATGACAGGAACAGCCTTGATAACGTTTTTGTCTTTTAATATAACATCACAAGTGGCAAGTCCCCAAAAATATTTTATTACATTATTATTACAAAGGCAGTAAACCATATAGAAATTTTCTCTCGCATATTCCCCCCCCTACCATGACACGGCAGGAAAGTACTTTAAATAAAATTATAAATAAATCACACCTGCCATGTCACATCTTGTATCAAATAAAATAAAAACAAAAGATCATTCATATTTCTGCAGGGAACAAAAAATTGGATTTCATTGCAAAGTCCATCTGTAGACGATTCCAGATCAAAAGAATTTCACTGTGAAAAGTCTCCTGATAATAATGATAATAATGTAAACATGAGGCCGAAGGCTAACAAAGGCTACAAGACGATCTGTGCTAACCCTTCAAAAGTATTGGGACAGCAGGCAGGACATCTCAATGGAAAAAACACGCATAGATGGTCGGCCATTTGTTATGAAGTATTATACAAAAGTTGGAAGCGTGGGTGAAAAATATGGTGAATTTGCAGAATCTGTGCAAAAGCATTTTTGAGGGGTTCTGTGTGAAAAAGGCAGTAATTGTGAGGGCTCTGTGTTGAAAACTGATGGAGAAGATAATATTGGATCATCTCCATTTGGGTGTGACCAAAATTAGAGTTTTGCAGGATCTCTGGGCAAAAGGGGCATACTTTTGAGAAGTCTCAAAAAAAAAAAAAGTGGCAACTTTTCAGCATCTCAATGTGAACGAAATGGTAACTTGAAATCGGTTCTGTGTGAAATGGGCTGGTCTCTGTAGGCATGAGGCAAGAATTTTGTGGGATCTCTTGTGAGAGGTAATTTTGCAGGATTTCTGTGAGAAAGAGATGCACATTACTTGATTTTAATGAATAAGGCTCCGACTTTGCAGTGTTCCTTTATGACGATGGCCCTAATTTCAGAAGTATGAAAGAGGCGGTAATTATACAAGGTCTCTGTGTGAAAATAATTTCAAAGTCTTAGTTTTGCAAATTCAATAGGTGTAAGTGACCCTAATTTTACAGTGTTTGTGCTGGCTAATTAGCTGAACAAGGCAGTAATTTGGGAGGGTCTCTGTATGAAATAAATTTCAAGGATTCCCTCTGGTCAAGACAGACGGTAATATTCCAAAACCAATGGATTTAACTGGCCATAATTTTGACCTATTTGCGAGAAAAAGGCTGCGATTTTGAAGGCTTTCAGGATGAAAATAGAGGAAATTTTGCAGGGTTACAGAGTTAAAAAGGCAATCATTATGAAGGGTCTTTATTGTGGAAGTGGCCCTAATTTTACAAGGTGTCTGTGTGAAAGTAGCAGCAACACTGCAAGATCTGTGTAAAAGGAAAGAAAAAAAAGCCTTGACTGTATTTAAAAATGGTGTTAATTTTGTGGCTATTTGTGTGAACGAGGCAGAATTGTGCAGGGTTTCTGAATAAATTTAATTTCAAAGGTTCCTGTTTTTGTATCTGCGAGAAAAAGAGTGATTTTAAAGGCTGAAAATAGTGCATGTTATTGTGTTAAAAAGGCAATATTAAGCAGGGTCTTTGTATGGAAAACCTGCCAATTTTTACAATGGTGGAAGATCTATGTGAAAGGGAAAACAATTGGCTGTCAAACGTGGCGTGCATTTGTACGTAAATGTGGCTATTTGAATGAAAAAGAACGTAATTATGTGACTGAAATACATTTCCAGCGTTTTCTGTTCAAGACCGATGGTAGTATTTCAAAATCTAATGAAGTAAGTGGCCATAATTTTGCAGTATCTGGGAGGAAAATGATGTGATTTTAAAGGCTAGAAGATAATTATTTTAACAAGGCAATAATTGTGCAGGGTTTCTGTATGAAATTAATTTCAAGAGTTTTCTGTGCAAGATGAGCCTTAATCTTGCAGTATCTATGAAAAAAGGAAGTGATTTTGCAGGCTCTCAGGAAGAAAGTAGTGGTAATATTGCAGAGTGACTGTTAAAAAGGCCAACAAATTATGCAGGGTTTCTGTGTTAAATAAGCTGTAAATATACAGCAGCCAAGGGACAGGCAAAGAATTTTGTAGTCT
Source organism: Hippichthys cyanospilos (assembly GCF_059441005.1). Lineage (NCBI taxonomy): Eukaryota > Metazoa > Chordata > Actinopteri > Syngnathiformes > Syngnathidae > Hippichthys > Hippichthys cyanospilos. The sequence continues at coordinate 3,264,162 of NC_142381.1, forward strand.
CTCTGTAATGCAGCAGTAGATTCTCTGGGTGAAAGGCGTTTTTTTTGGCATGATCTCCGTGTGAAAGTGACCACATGGGAGCTGCTTGCGGGAAAGTGAGCTCATCTTTGAATTTCAGGCAAAAAAAAAAAAAAAACACAAACAACAACACGTAATTAATGTAAATCATCAAACCAAAAGCACAAGCGTGACTTGCCGCGGCGGTCTGGAGGAAGCAGAAACTCCATTTGTGGAGCTTGGCCACATTCAGGATGGGAATTCTTTGGAGTCTCTCGTGGCGTGAAAGTCCCCTGCCCAACTCAGGTGGCTTCCGTACCTAATTTCAGATCGGGCTCCCCCAAAATACTGATAATCAGCCCGCTCAATCCTCTCGTCATGAAACGTCTGGACGACAGAAAACGAGAATAAGGCGTGTCCAAGCACTTACTCAACGGGTGTCTTTTCTTCAGTCGATGCGGTTGCCGCAGATGGTGAAGCGGTCTATCTCCAGCAGGTCCTTTTTGGGAGCTTTGGGTCTCCCCTCGGTCCCGTGCTCCTGCTCCTCTTTGGGGGGCGAGAGAGCTGTCTGCTGGGGTTCGGGAGGAGGAGTAGGTGCCATCGCCGAGGACAAGGGGTCGACGGGAGGCGGGGGAAAGTCCCACCGGGGTGATGGCTGAGCGGTCACCGAAGCAGAAGAGGGCGAGGAGGAGGAAGGTGGGACGAAGAGTGGCTTCGGGTTTGGCTTGGCATCACCTGTGAAGAAGAACAAGACCAGTGGCTAACTGTGGTCTCTGTGCGAAAGAAAATGTGTTGCTTCTCTGTGTGAAAGAGATGTTTTGTACATGGGAAAAAAATCACTTGCAGTCAACAAAATAAACAATAATGCTAAACTGTCAAACTGAATAAATATAGATTTGCAAAACTACAGCAGTGTAAGAAATATAAATTATGAGGAAAGTTTGGCGCCGCTTTCAAATCCAAGCGGCCTCAAACACACTAAAAGGTCAAAACGTTCTTGGAAAATTGAACTGAACGTTATCTGTAAAGGAAAATGTTGCAAGAGCTCTGTAATCTCCATATTTACCATTACATAAAATATAAATATATAAAATATAATATAAAACAAAACAATAAAAAAACGACTGTAATTAAATGAACATAATTTCCTCCCAAGTCACCGCGAGCCACAGCGGGATGATGAAAGAACCACATGTGGCCCTAGAGCCTCAGCTTGCAGACCTTTGGCCTTGGTGGAGCTTTTTATGCTGCGAGAGCGGATGTTTGCATTTCGATTCACGAGCAACCGGTTGATTTCAAACTGCACGTTGCCCTCATTCGCCCTGTAGGCGAAAACCCAGAAACAGATGGCATGTCGTTGTGCTATGTAAATCCAGATGATTTTTGAAAAAAAAAAAAAAAAAAAAAAAAAAAAAAAGGCACTTGCGCAAGGTTGAAAGAGAGGTGAGCTTGTTAGCTGACGTCGCCGGTTCAAATCCCAGCTGAAAGACGCGGCGTTTTGTGTGAAGGCAGATAAAGCTGACAGGAAGTGACACGCCATCGGGATCTTTTGTCGCCTCAAAGCTCCCGTTGAGAAACATGGGCGGGCGGGACCGCGCCTGAAGGTGTGAGCCGAGCGGATTTGGCTGCCAACGACAAGGAGGCGCCGCCGCCACTAGGCGAACGCGCCACTGTCGTCGTTCGGTCTGATGACGTTTGGAAGCGGCCCGTGAGAAACTGCGCCGTTTCCAGATGAACGCCATTTTATAGTCAGGGAAGCCATAAGAAATAAACGTGAAATAGATGAAATTGATTCTGGTCTCTGTGTGAAAAGAGGCGGCCATTTTGAAGCATCTGTGTCGAAGCGGCGGTTCATTTCCGAGTCCTTTGCTGAGTCTCCGTGTAATTGTTTGCAAAATCTGTGCCGAAAACGGCAATTTTACTGAACCCCGTGAAAAAAATTAAAGTAATTAAAGGGATAATATACCTAAACAGCCATTTTCAGCTGCAAAATGTCTCATATGATTATTTATTTACTTTTTGCGATTTCTGTATGAAAAGGTAGAGCATTTCTAAGTAGCTCTGTGTGAACATCACATTTTCAATTATCTCTGTGTCAAGATATTATATCAGAGCTTCTGATTTTATATATATATAAAAAAAAAAGACAAAAAAAACCCAAAGATTCAATCACTTTCTAAGTCTGAACATTGGGTGTGATATCACAGCGTTTCTGTGTGAAAGAAAAGGTAATTTCTCAGCAGCTCTGTGTGAAAGCTTCACATTTTAGAGAATCTTTGCGAAATTATGCTGTATTTACAGGTATCTTGTAGTCTCTGTGTGAAACTGCTGGTAAACTCAAAATCTCTGTGAAAAAGGCAATAATTATTCAGAAAGTCAGTAAACAGGTTGCCATTTTGCAGGAATGCTGTATGATGATGGCGTATGAGACCTCAACTGAATGTGGCAATAATATTACAGGATCTCTGTGAAAGACTTATTGTGTTTTTTTTTTTTTTTTGTGTAAGTCTTTGTGACAGAAGCTGTCATTTTGCAAAGCACTCTGTGTGAAAGACGTCCAAACGTGAGGATGCGTCTGTTGGGCTGCATTACCTGAAGGTGTCGTGGGCGGCGCGTGGTCGCCTTTGTTGTTGGGCGTCTTGGCCGAGGAGGACGAAGCCGCGGCTTGGGGCTTCTCGAATAATTTGCCCTCCATGTTGGCCCTCTTGACGTACACGCACGACTTGCCCAGCAGCACGATGCTGTTTAGCACCTTCAGTGCGACCAGTCTGTGGAGAAAGAGGAGGTCATTTTACAGGGTCTCTGCGTGAAAGAGGAAGGACGGGGGAAATTTCACAGGAAGTAGAGTAGTTGTAGAAAAAAAAATGGAGGGTCACAGTGAATGAGAATTTGCAAGGTATCTGTGTGAAAGTTATTCCACAGGATGTCTATGTTTAAGCGACGAGATTTTTGTAAAAGATATTTTTTTATGATTATTAATAACCTACCCACCTCCACCCCCCTGTTATTGTAAACTACTCTCAACTGCCTTTCCGGGACAAACTAAAGAAATTAATTCATGAATTATTTATATGAAAGAAGGAACTATTTTACATGCTCCTAGAGTGGGAAAAAAAAAATAATTTGCATGGTCTCTGTGTGAAAGCTGCTAAAGGTATGGGCTGTTTTAATAATCGATTAATGTGTCAATTACTTGTTTGAATAATAATAATTAAAATACGTGTTTTAATTTCCAAAACATATTTATTATATTTTTTTTAAACTGAGAATGCAGAAAATGAACGAATATTTTTTTTTTATAATGTGGTTTATGTCAGAAAATCAACATTTCTGCTGATGTTTTCTAAAGTAAAAGTAGACATTGGCACATGTCTTATTCCTATTCAACATAATTCTAATCAGCCAGCTTTCATAGAGGACAAAATAAATCAGAGAATTTTCTGCCCGGAAGCTGAAATTCGGAGCACTTGGGCGATTTTAGGCCTCTAAACAATTAATCAGTTATCAAAATGATTTACTGACTAATTCCATAATCGATTAGTTGACAATTGTTGCATCTCTAGACGGTACTTTGTGAATTCGACTCCTTGCTGAAAATGTAACACAACATTTAATTAACATGTTGGAGTTATTATTCTGCGAGGGTACTTTTCCCTCAATGAATAATAATGACAATTCTAAATCTAATAGGACGATGTTTGTTCCGTTTTTTGCAGCTATGAGTTTGGAGCTGAAGGCTATTTGTTGAGCACATGTTCAGCGGTGTGTAAAACTACTACTAGTCCATTGTGATGCATCTGCGGTCCAAGTGTGCCATCATCAGGACTAAACGGGGCGTCACTGATGACTGGCGGACAAAATTAGGTCTGCGGAGCCCTCGCCCGCCCGCTGCTGCATGCGATGAGGTGTTAAGAGCGAGCGCATGTCAGCGCGGCTGAAATGTTGCCGGGGCACGGCAGAGCGCTCCGGCGTGGGCTATTTTTAAACCGCCGAGATGCCAGCCGAGATGACAACATGGTAGCGTTGGCCCCGAGGGGAAAACTCTTCAATGGCGCCGGCCCGATGGGATACGGCGAACGAAGGAGTGTGTGGGGAGAACGCGGGGATGCGATGTTGATGCTTATGTAACGGTGAAGTGCGTGTGTTTCGTGTGGGAATATTTTAGTCGGTTCGATGACGTGCGACAGGCATGTTTTGAATGGAAATGAACGTAAATAGAAAATGTGTCGCTGGTTATTTTCATCGATATTTGCGTTAAGAGAGTACTTTTGCAGGACATATTTGAGGGCCGGTAATTTTGCAGTTATTAGTATAAAAGGAATGGAAATTTTGTGTAATCTTAAGTGAAAATAAATGGTAATTTTGCAGGATCTTAGCACGTCTTTTGACAGGATCTTTGTGTTAAAAAGGAGCATTTTTGCAAGAAATATATGAGGCTGAGTGATATTGCACGGTATTTATACAAAAGGGGTGGTAATTTTGCGTAATCTAAATGAACATATATTGCATGAATTTAGCATGTAAGTGGTGGTCTTTTTACAGGATCTTTGTGTTAAAAAGGCAGTAATTCCTTGTGTCCATGTGTACTTTTTATTTATGTACTAATTTGTTTAGTGCATTCAATTGTAAATAGTTTCATACATTTTGTAAAATCTTTTTGAGAAGTAATTTTACAGGGAAAGATGAACTTGGTCGGTGGTAATTTTGCTGAATTTCTGTATGAATGAGGTTCTAATTTGACAGAATCTTTTTGTGAGTGATGCAGCAGTTTTTCCAGAATTTTTGTGTTTAAGAACTAGGCTTTTAGTGGAATATTTGTGGGCGTGGTGGTAATTTTGCAGGGTTTCTGTGTGGAAAAATTAAAGATTTTATCAGAGCTTTGACTCACATACAACTTTTTATCATATTTTTCAAATAAATAACTTTTGCAAGCACCTTAATGCAAAAAATATCAACTGCTCACAAACACACCACCTTCTTCCCATTATTTACTGGATTGGATAAAAAACTTACAGTGACAGGAACTGAGTCTTACCCGAGATAAAAGAGGAGCAAACAAGTGTATGACAGAGCTCCTCGCACCTTCACTGAACTCATGACCACCCGGATAAGCTGTTTAAACACAAAATAAACGGTGTTGACATCATGTATTTGTAGATCAACTGCATTATGAGGGTGTGGCGTCTTACCAGCACAGCCAGAGGCAGCGGGATGAAGCCCATCCGGCGGGCCACTGAATCACTGTAGTCCGTATAAGCCTAAAAGAAAACACTTAATGTCAACAGAGTGAGGGCATAATCAAAAGAAGCTGTTGCTTACGTTCTTCTGCCGACTGCTGACGAGATCAAAGGCCAAGCTGGCTCGGTATTCGCTGTAAACCTGCAAGAGCAAAAGGAGGATCTCATAAGAGGGAGACTTATTAAAATTTTTTTTTTAAAAAATCAAGGCTTACATCTGCTGTGATGTCGTTGAACTTGGTGATGAAGGCGTGTTTGACAGCGTCGACGGCCACTTCGGAAGTAAGGACCATGAAGACGTCAGGGAACAACACCCATAGGTGCTCTGCGGCAGGAAACAAGCACAAACATCCGCACACACCTTAATAAAGCCCAAAATATCATAATCATTATTGTTTTAATCAATTTATCCAACAATGAATGTCTGGCCTCTTGACAAATGTCAAACTATGTCTTTGGGATTGAATGAGTAATGTTAACAGAACTGGAGTACTCCAATTGTAATAATAGGCTTTGTGCCCATTTTCACAGCTGAACATCGGCATTCATTATATAAAAATAACTAACAACACCCAAAGTGTTTCAAAGCTGGGAGAAAAGCTTGTTACAGCGGCTTATCACGAGCAAGCATTGAGTAAAGCGAGCGTGACTGACGGAAAAGCGTCCGGAACGAGCATGTCGGTGTTGCAGCGCTTCTGACAGGCTGCGTCTGTCAACCAGCGCCCGCGCGTTGGCCTTCAGGAGCGTCTGGAGGAGATGACGCCTGTCACGCAGCTGTCAATCCTGCCGTCATGCCGCCGGCGTACAAAACCACGCCCCCGGGGGGACAAAACCGCTCACGGCAAAGCTCGATGGTCCCGATTGTAGACCCCGGTCGTGGCCGTTTTCGCCATCATAAATAAAATCACGCACTTCTATTTTTAAAACCATCGCGGAGAAACCTTGCGTAACACAGAGCCAACTAAATATTAACGTTTTCAAGATAATCACCCAAGTTCCACGAGAACTGCTCCATATTCCTCAGACACACGATGAGCATGAGAACGTAGCTGGTGAAGCGCTCCTTGATATCTGCCGGGAGAAGACGAACGACATGTGAAACCACCGCGGCAAGCGTTGCCAAACTCTAATCAACTGTCACATCACGCTTGTCAAGAAAACAAACGGCTGCCGCTGTCTTCAGCACGCACAGCTTTCATGGCTGAGATAATACTTTACGCTCAAAGCGCATAGTGGGTTGGGAAAAGATCCCAAGAGGAGATGACCTGATAACATAACATATAAGATAACATGATTCTGACTATAATTGAGGATTGCGTCTGAAAAGTCAGAATTCTGACATCGAGCTCCGGAGGATTTTCTGACTTTATTCTCAGGTGTCCGAATAAAGTAATTCTGACTTAGAGATTTCTTAGAACTCAGAGAATGACGTTCGAGTTGTGACAAAAGTGAGAATTCTGAGAAGAGTGAGAATTCTGACAAGTGCGAGAAATCTGACAATTAAGGTCACAATTTTTACTATAAAGTCAGAGATTCTTGACCTTCAAACTGACAATAAAGTGAGAATTCTGCAAAAAAAGTGAGAAATTTGACAATTAGGTCGCAACTTTTACTACAAAGTCAGAATCTTTAAAGTGAGGATTCTGAGAATAAAGTCAGAATTTTGACAGTCAAACTGACGTGTGAGAATTCTGATTATTCTCATAATTACGACTTTAGTTAGAATTTCGGCTTTATTCAGAGAATAAAGTCAGAATTCCGACTTAAAGTTAGACTCACCGACAGACAAATAATTTTGAGAATATTGTCAGAATTCTGACTTTATTCTAAGTTTATTTTGATGTCTTATGTTCTCCGGAGTCAAATAAGTCAAAATTCTGACTAAAGTGAACATTCTGAGAATAAAGGGTGAATTTTTACTTTGAAGTCAGAATTTTGACTAAAATGAGAATTCGGTGGAGTCAGAATTTTTACTTTAGTCAAAATGTTAGAATTTTGTGAATTTTGACTTGAGTCTTAAGACAGAATTCTGACCAAAGTAGAATTGAGAGTAAATACAGAATTATGAGAAGTCGAAATTCTAAATTTAAAGTCAGAATCCTGACCCTAAAGTGAAAACTGAGAATAAAATGAGAATTCTGAGAAGTCAGAATTTTTACATTGAAATCAGAATCCTGACTAAAGTGAGAATTCTGAGATTAATGTCAGATTTTTTTCTTGGGTACATTTGACTTTCTCTCGCGCAAGCTCGGATGAATGTTATCAAAGCGAACATTTTGGATTGCATTTTAAAACGATATCTGCTGGCTTGATAAGATGCGGAGGCATATCTTACCGCTGTTGGACATTTGGAACAAGTTGTTCTTCTCAAATTTCTTGAAAACGCTGCCTTTGATCTCCACAAACTGTGAAATGAGAAGCAGTTACATTCCATTTGCTGCATTTGGATTCATTTGACAAAAAAAAAAAGACGGTTTTCTTTTCTCTCGCCCTACGATTTATGTGTGTGTGTGTGCGCACTTACGTTGCTGGACATCATGATGGTTAGCAGGGACTTGTTGTGCGAGTTAAAGGCGACATTTAGCGTGGAGGCTTGGACCATGATGAGGATGGCGTGGAGGACTGGGAATGCGAAGCTCAGGAAAACGGACGAAGATCTCTGAGCCTAAACTACAATAAAGCAAAAAAAATGCTGTGGAAGGATACAAACATAAAAGACGGCCATGAGGAAGTGAGGGATGACTCCAATGCTGTCCCTCTTGCGCTCTTTGGGCTCCGTGGCCGTCCAGTAGAGCGCGTCAAGGATGTCTTGGCCGAAGGAGGAGAAGAGACGATCTGCCACCTTATTATGCAAATAATGCAGTTATTACCGAAACAAAATTGCTCATTATTCATTTGTATAATTTAATAGTATTTAACATTTTTTATACATTTACATTTCATTGTATATTATTTATATATTTAAAATATTTATATATTCATATTTTATGCATTTTATGTTTCTTTTATATTTATATATATTTAATATATTTTTATTATAATATGTAATTATTATACATTTTGCTTCCTGTATCTTTCTCCTTGTGTTTTATTTCAAATTGCTCAGGAGTACCTCCAACATGTTGTAGATGAGGTAGAGCTTGATGACGGACTGCCCTCGGATCAGGTGGTACATCATGGCGTAGTCCACGTAGTGCATCATGGAGAAGCACAGCAACAGGATGAGGCCTTTTAGCATGTCGCACACCTGCGCCGGCTGCAGCAGCCTCGACCCGCTGCGCACACACACAGCCACGCCGCTCACGTCACGTTTGTGGATTCCACTAGTGCAGCGGTTCTCAAATGGGGGGACAGCGAAAGCACTTCGGGGTGTGCGGGCGATTTAAGGAACGGTTTCATTCTCTTTTCAAATTAAGAGCTAATTAATTGGAATATGAAGCAACTTATGGCTAAATTGAGTTAAAGTGACTTTGTGAAATTTTACGCGGATGTACAGTCATTTTTTTATTAGATGACTCGGAAATAAAAGTTATTTGGTTTTGAATCTCTTTTTTTCATGCAAGAATGCTTTGCTCTGGTTAGGGGTTGAGAACCACTGCACTAGTCCATCAAGTCGTGCATGCTAGACATCAAAAGACATTTTACTAAACATGCAAAAGAAAACCAATGTGAAAATTCATTACATTTAGCAAGCCAAGTGTGAACATGGATGCTTACATTTCCATGATTTATGGATCCAAAATGCAACTTTCTAAAGTAGCATTTGACAAGAGATTCATGACGGAATGCGAAAGCTAACCTTATAAAAGTCAAAGGCGCCTTTTGTTGCCGGCATTTCTGAAATACCCCCTATGAAAAAAATTTATTACGACACTGACATATTCATATTAAACAAAAGAGTGTATCCAAAGGAGTCAAGTATGTCAGCCGTGACAAAACTTAAGTAGCTTTGACCGCTCCCGTCTCACATCGGTAGCACTGCCTGACACCCAACTCCCATCATATCTACTGCTCCTCACAAAAAAAATCATAAAAAAAAAAGATAAGTATGACTGAGACAACAGCGCCTCTCAACGGTCGTAGCCAGGTACTACACCCATTGCTCCTCAGTGCCTTAGAAAATGCATCTTACTCCAAACATACACACAGGCAAGTTTCTGTTTAATTTTTGAGGAAACAAGATGGAGGATGAAACATGCAGACTCCGTTGAAAGCAAATATCCACGCTGATGTGGAACTAACCAATGAGGAGCAGGTGAACATGTAAAGGACACGACGGAGATGAGGGGGTGGTTGCTTGGGGCTGGAGAATGAATATGATTAAAAGTGGAGGGAGCATACCTGCTTCTTCTGCAGTAGGGGCATGTGCGTGCTCTACATTAAGAGAAGGGGAGGGGTGGGGGGGTGGCAACGGGCATAAACATGTAGTAGTTGCTAGGACATTTGCTGATAACATTTTGAAAACGTTTACATCCATCCATGGCCACCGTTTTCACGTTTAATGAAAAGAACAAGGATGGCTCATTTTTCAAACCTCCTGTTTTTTTTTTTTTTAAAGATTTTTTAAGTGTTTTTTAACATACAAACTAATATATAAAATAAAAAAAAGTAACCATTTTAACACTCGTTTTATTAAACCTCATTTTTTACTCATGTACTCATTTTTGTTAAAAGTTTTTTTCTTTTTTAAATGTAGTATTTTGTAATATTTTTATTTTTTTATATATGAATCTTAGAATATTGTTTTATATTTGAATTTTGTATATATATATATATATATATATATATATATATATATATATATATATATATATATATATATATATATATATATATATATATATATATATCATACACACACACACACACACACACACACAATGTTTTGTAGCTTTTGTAGCATATTAGTGTAAACACCAATGGGCTTCCTAGAAAACCATGAAGACGAGCAATAGTTCCAGCCATGTTAGTTTTACCACGAATACCGTATGAAAGCGTGTATGTATGCATGCGTGCGTGCGTGGGTCAGACCTGAAGCCACAGCAGGGCAGGGTGAGTAGGCGGAGCACGGCCAGCAGCACTCTGAGGGGTAGCAGCGTGAACACGTACAGGAAGGCGTCCACGCACAGGAAGAAACCAAAGATCATCAACTGCAACAAAAACACAACGGTCCCAAAACGTTGACAAGCGAGGTACAACTGGAGCAACGGCGTCAAGGACGTACCTCGACGTGAGCCAATGCTAACAAAGTCATTTCTCATCATTTTCACGCTGTGGGGCTAAAGTCTCTTCAAAGTAAAACAACATGGTGGTGTTCAAACTGAGGAGGAGCTGAGCTAAAGAAAAGGCGGATGCGGGTGGAAGGGTTCTTATTGGTGGAGTCTGTATGACTTTTCATGACACAAATAGTCAATATTTTTTTTTAGAAAGACGTGTATATTCACGTGTGGGTCAAACTGTTTGACACAGTGAATGTACACAGCTCTACTTTGTTTACACACATTCCTGTCCGGCCTCCCCGCAATCCTACAGGGAATAGCGAGGAAGTCTGAGCTAGTCTCAAGACTGCCACCTGGTGGCAGATGAAAGTATGAGGATTTTGAACCATATTCAAAACACTATGTAAAAACATCATGGAGTAATATAGCAAGCTGAATGTAGAAAATGTTTAATTGAGGGGTGGGCGAGATTTTTGACTCTAGGGCCACAAAGGCTTCGAATTTTGGACAAAAGAGTCGGACCAGGAGCAGATGGATCCAGTTTTGATAATACACCTCATAAGAGAAAAAAAAAAGGGATATCTCGAAAGCTACAAAAGCATTACAACAGTAGTTTTCAAGTCCCATGTATTTAACTATTTATTGCAAATACTCTTACAACACCAGAAACTAAGATGAAGAAAATATAGCTTTTTTTTATTGCTAAAACTTACTATTTGAACGATTAATACTAGCTAACGGTGTTACTGCTAACGGTTACAATTCTAGAGCACTGAAAGTTCTGCTATCCTTTAGGATATTAACATTATCCCTCTTTTCGTGACTGATAATTTCTTCATGTTTGGCGGATAGAATTACAAATATTAACAACAAATATTGGTGGTATCGATATTTGCTATCATATTGATGACTAGTCGCGAGTTGGGTACTTGTAATGGTGTAATTGTTCCCTAAATTTTATGTAGGTAAATAATGGCGGAAATTGGGAAAAATAAGATGAAAATGATTAACTGCATGAGTAGTTAAATTTGGTGTTCAAGTGTTTTTACTTGTTTGTGTGTGTGTGTGTGTGTGTGTGTGTGTGTAGGGGGGGGGGGGGGGGGGGGGGGGTTACCTTCTCCAACTCCTTAGGGATACGCATGCATGTGTACACCCTTTCCCGACGTTCAGTGAACTTGGCCTCATTGTGCTCCAGAAAATAGCCTCGAGTCAGCTCCGTGCAGATGAAGCGGGTCAGTGATGAATCTGGAACAAACACGAGCTCCATTGTCATGTTTGCTTTTGTGCTAACAGGGGCTATTCACACACATAGAGCGGCCTCACAATAACAGTAAACGTTCCCAACAATTAGGATATGAAATACACAGAACTTTTGTTTGACAGACATTTGTTAAATTTTATAATAAAAATGGAGAAAAAAAAATCTTCCAATTTTTCCCAGAGATTTTCGGAGAGGAATATGCAAAAAATATGCAAAGTGTTTTTTAAAGAAAAAAAAAAGGATAAAAAATCTTCCAGTTTTTCCCAGAGATTTTCGGAGAGGAATATGCAAAAAATATGCAGAGTGTTAAGCTAATTTATCGTTGAAATTTGTATGTCAACAAATATTAGCTTTACTTCTTTCGCTTTTTTGTGTACAACACAAGCATGTTTTAAAAATGTCATGCAACACAAATTTGCTTCAATTTTCTCATTCTGCACTCATTGTATGACAGATAAGAATAATATTTGAAAGACAAAGTTAATAAGGGCTTCAAGATAGCATCAATTTATTTGCTGAGAAAAAAATAAACACTCGGAATAAAAACAAATTAACTGGCTACAGCCTCAATGGATTTTCCAAACATTTGCGCCACGGCACATCATCTACATGAGCTAAATATTTGAAAAAAATGACCTGTTGAAATGCCAATAGTCAATTAATCGTCTTTCAAGGCATCTATCCTGTTTTCTCAATTGCTCTGCATTGATCAAAAGACATCTAAGGTTATTCGTTTGTTTTTTTAAATTATTGTTGACATCGAGGACGCTCCATTTTTTTGCCACCCGGAAGTACGTGACGTGTACGGTCGAAATTATTACGACAGTTAGTCCATTTTTGGTGCCACGATGCGTTCAAAGACTACCTTTGAGTGTTGTTATTCATAATTAATTCAGTTGATTTGAATATAATTGTGGATTACGCGTCCACTTTGACAGTTCTTTACGTTTACGCTTTGCACATTTAACACGCTAAACGGATAGGGAAAAAAAACCGATGAAATGTTAAAATGTCACAGTTGTCAAAAAAAAAGGGGGGTCGAGTGCGACGTTTACCTGCCGATGGGTCTCTTCGCTCGCGCCTGATGTCAGCGCTAATGTCGTAAAAGCCCAACGTTTCGGGCAGCGATGGAGAAATGACGACTTTTCCCAACTTATTTGCACCGTGCCACGGACGCGTCTGTTGCTTGCTTTGGCGTTCGGTGTCCGCTTCTTTTTCTTTCTCGTCTGACAGCTCGGTCCCCGACGCGTCCGCCATCTTTACTGTGGGACCAGACTCTTCTGCGTCGCGCCGTTGTGACATCACGACACCAGCGTCGACCAAGGTAAACAAGTGAGGACGTGACGTAATTCTTCAAAGCTAGTATTTCCTTTCTTTTAAAAATTCTTTATGAGCAAATCAGTATTTATTTTTATTGGTTGATTTTATTGTATGTTAAAATATTGTTTCTTTGCATGTAAATTACTTATTTACACACATTAGTTTTTTTTATTGTTCAGTATTTTTTTTTATTAGTTGATTTTATCGTATGTTAAAATTTTGTTTTGGCATGTAAATTACTTATTTAAACAAACTTGCTTTTTTCCCCCAAAATTCAATTATTTACGTTGAACGCAAAAATCGATTTTTTTTTAACTATATAGGCTATATGTTCTTTTATTTCGTTGTAGTTCTTACAAGATTTACGTAACATGTTATGTTTTCTAGTTTGAATAAAGTTATAGTTGGTTATATCGGTAGTTAGGTGAGAGAATGTCGCTTTACAAATCAAGTCACAATATTTTAATCTGTTTCTAAACTGACATTTGATAATGAATCATGTGATGAAATATTGGCTCGGAAAATTTTAAAGAAATTCATTCTCTTAGCCGTCCACCATATTTTTAGTTTTCCATTTTAAATAAATAAAAGAAAAACAATCTCGACACTTTGTTTTTTCATAGCGCTCCGTTCGAGATTGTTTTTAATTAAAAAAAATAACATTTACATAATCTAAAAGATATCAAATTTAGACTTGGTCTTGTTGTTGAATAATTATGTACTGTTGATTTGATTACAATTTTTTAAAAAAAACTTTAAATTTAGGAAACAATACGCGCTGCAATGACAATGTTTTTGCAGTACCCCATATGAGCTACTTGGTGTCGCTAAAGATCCACCGAGTGGTCCTGCAAGTCAATTCTACCCAACAACAGAATTCAGCACAGAAAAATCCACGTGTTGTGGCGCAACACAGGTTATTCCAATTTAAATGTGAAAATACACTTATTTTTTCCCTCCATTAATCCAAAGATTTGAATCTTAAATTCTCTCCCATATTGGTTTCTCATTCTGCCATTTACCGCAATTACCAGTCTTAAAAGCTAGAAAATAGCCAAATAAGATTGTTAAAAGCTGTAAACCTATCCTTAAAATGCTGCTAATCAACATAATCTGCAGGAGAATCGTTTCCAATTTAGTTGCCAGTTGATTTTCCACCTTATTAAACATCCTTATTTGCTTAGAAGAAGTCACTCTCTGTGTTATTTGTAAGCACGGTTTTATTGGCACAAGTTAATGGTAAAGCATACATACCAGACATCAGATATGACACGGAACACCTCTGCTATATAATGTACAAACGGTGTCTAATAATACTAGCCTCAAACATATTCAGAAATGTGTGTTTCGCTTCCTTACAAAAAAAACAAAAATGCACAAATAAATAAGCAGTCGTGTGAAGACATGCGCTTTAAGTCTTCTTGGGGAAATTTCAACTGGGAAACCTTTCACACAGAGAGCCTGCAAAATGGCCAGATTGAAGCCAAAATGCGATCTGTCGTATGTCACCTTCATCTGATGTTAGTGAGAGAGAAAAAAAAAAAAAAAACGCTTTTGGTTTCATTGTAAAAGGGGCTACAGGTTCACAAGGTTAGCTTAATTGTAGCCATTTCACACAAAGATCCTGTTATAAAAGATAAAATGACATTTATCCGCCTTTGTTTTTTTTAGACAAAACTGAGCAAAGGCGGGTATTGCAAATATGTTTTCTGTCTTGGATGCCAGCGCTGTAACAGATCTACCTTTGCCTTTCACACATAACCAAGCAAAAGTGGGCTATTGATGTGCGCTTCCTAGATGTAACACACTTGTATTGTTCAGTTATGGCCTTGATTATACCCACAATGATGGAAAACTGCCATTTTATTTTATTACGGTATATCATTCTTCAGTTTACAATACAAAGGAGGAAAAATACAAGTTCACAGGCGATGTGAAAGGGGCTGTTGTTTCATAAGATTCACTTCATTGTAGCCGACAAACGACATTGGTTTTTAGACGGAACCCAGAAAAGGCCGAATATCCCCTTACACACGTGGTATCCTGTCCGTGACACCAAGGTGACGCATGAAATCCTCGTCCAAGAATGACAATACCAGGCCCAGGTGGGTTAAATTTTACAACCTAGCCCGTACGGCGGTAAAATTGCGTGATGCATAGAACGTTTGTCCGACAGTGACAATTGCTGTTCACTCAATCGGGTGGGAGAAAAGGTGAAAAAATCCAAACTTTTGCGGGCAGAGTAAATTAAGGAGATCCAATCAAAGAAGCCTCCTGAAGACATTTAAAGGGACGGCGCAACATTTCTGCCTTTCCATCTGTGTCATCAGCAAAAGAAATGTGACCGTGTTGAATTGTTGCTTTGGTTGTTCACTAGCTAAAAGATGATGCTGGGGGTTGGGGGGGCGTTTAGAAACCCCCTGGAGAAATTTGGAATCTCCCGTGGAAAACAAAACAGCTGCCGTTCCAAAACTGCTTTCTGTGGCAAATGGACAAAATAGACTTCTATTTACATTTAAAAACCTTCCCAAACTGATCGCGGGCAATTTTTTTTTTCTTTTTGTAATATAAAGCACATATATGAAATAAAAAAAAAAAACATTCAAATAAACCCTATAAAATCATGCAGTTTGAGAGTATTAAAGGGAGAAAAGTCCAATTTTTAAAGACATAATCACAGAACTGCTTTGCATGGAAATGGCAGTAACAGGGTTATCAGTGGAGGAGGGGGCGGAGTCTGGGTCCAGCCAATGACATTACTCATTAAGACAATCATTCACATCTATGTCCAATTTAGAGTAGGGGTGTCCAAAAATTTTACGCTGAGTGCTGCATAGAGAAAAATAGAAAGCCATACGAGCGTTTTTATTATATCCATATCGGCTATATATTTTTTTTTTTGCTTTAACTTACTAAATAATGTAAAAATCCATCAAGCAAACAATTACACATTATCCATATCAGCAATTTTCAAATTGGGTTACGTGACTGCACTTTAGAGAGTATGAGAAATTTTAACCGCGTTTCTGCGGGTATCACCAACTCAAATTGAACGCTGTTTAATGGCGCGACAGGAAAAGTACATATTTTCAAATTAAGAGCAAATTAATTGGAACAAATTGCTTGGCATTGGTTAGGGCAAACTCACCTGAAAAAAATCTTTCACAAGGAGAAACACTAGTCTAAATAATGTAGTTATTTAAACAAAATATCTGTTAAGGCTTTCTGCTGTATTTTTTTTTTGTTTTTAAGTCTTTCAGTGCCACGCGTGTTTGGAAAATGAAACCTCCAGAGGGCCAAGTGTATTTAGCATTTTCACTCACCTTTCAAGGCCAAAGGAATATTGTGTGCTATGTCTATGTAAATATGGGTGCTGCTATATGAAAGATTGACTTCCATTCTTTGGTTGGACTTGATGTAGGTAATAGCTGTGCGTAAACACTGCTATCCAGTGCTCACAGTTATCACTACAGTACTCAATTGGCTTAATATTATATAGTCAAGGGTGTCAGCTACCCTACACTGAAGAAAAAAAAAAAAGATTTTATGATTTATTATTGTTATTACTATTCTAAAAGACAAAAATTCTCATCCATGGCACTGAAAGAGTTGATAACGCAATAGTGTTTATAATGAAACTTATTACTTTTTAAAGTAGTATTGCAGGACACGTCAAAATGTATTTTTAGTATCTGCCGCGGGCCGGTAAAATTGGCATGCGGGGCCGCAATTGGCCCCCGGGCCATAGGTTGGACACCCCCGATTCATAGCGCTCAAAAGACCTCAAATGCATGTTTTTGGGGACGTGTGAGGAAGCCAACATTGAAGATTTGAGTCTTAACCTTCAAGCTGCGAGGCAGACTCGTTACCCACTCAACCACTGCGCTGCCTCAACAAACAAAACAAAAGGACTTTCATCATGGACATAGAAAAAAGCAAGAGTGACTGCAGCGGTCTCAAACATCAGCTGGTGCCTTTAAAAAACAACAAAATGTCTTCTTTCGGCGCCACCGCGTGATGTCACGTGACCCGTATCCACCAATCACAGCGACGATAGTCCACCAAAAGCGTTTTCTTACCCCAAAAAGAAGTCCACACTTTGCTCTTTTTTTGTACATTTACATACATTTTTTTTCCATCCTTCAAATGTCCGGGCGGTGCGTCTATTGCTGATGTCATTGTTCGGCACGGCCCGCCTCTACTGCGAGGCCTGCGGCGGCGCGTTCTCCGCTTTGCCGTCGGGCCCGCCGTTGGGCGCTTTGCCGCTCCAGGGCCCGTTGTTGGTCAGCGCCGGCGAGCCGGTGAAGTCGTCGTCGTCGTCCAGGCCGTTGGTGGCGTCGTACTGCGTGTTCTCCAGACGCGTGATCAGGCGCTCGTCCTCGTCGCCGAACTCGCCGCCCATCAGCGTGGGCTCGCCCACCACCATCACGTCCTGGAGGTGACGGGGAGAAGGATCACGTGTGCGTCTTGTTTACGCCGCTTTCGCCAGTGAGTCCCAACCCTTGTGCGAGGTATCGGCGAATCTCATTTACATTTATTATAAAGGTTGATTTTTTTAATGCGTTTTTTTTTTTTTTAATGATTGTTTTCAGAAAACCAGTCTTATGAAAATGAAAATTGATATTTTGATCTTTTGATACATTTGAATTCTTCACCTAATTCCATTAAAATTATATATAATTATATATATATATATATATATATATATATATATATATATATATATATATATATATATATATATATATATATTAAAAAAAAAAAAAAAAGACAGCTACGTTCGTCCAAAAAATGGACGCAATACTGCTTTAGGTTATTTTTTTCAACATCATTCTTGGAGGTGTTTTTTTTTGGATAGTGAGATAACTAAGTGCTCCCATATTGAAATATACTGTCACCACATGGGTGAAATTTCTGCTCCTTAGTCTTCTTTCAATGCTTTCCCTTTGATGTGAAATGCCTTTGACGTAAAAATCAAAGACTTGGACAAAAATACCATACAAGTGCTCAGCAACAGATATTTGAACACAAACGGTGGAGCAACACATGTAGACAAAGAGTTTTGCTGCCGCGGCAGTTTTAAGATGTAATAACATTGTTTGCCTCTAGATGGTCTCCTTTCAATTCTTTGACATAAAATTCAAAGACATGGACAAAAATACCATACAAGAGCTCAGCAACAGATATTTGAACACAAACGGTGGAGCAACACATGTAGACAGATTTTTGCTGCTGCGGCAGTTTTAAGATGTAATAACATTGTTTGCCTCTAGGTGGCAGACATCACCCACGACCTCAAAAGTGTAATACGTAAAACATGTCCTTTTAAAATTCAATTCTATCAAAAGCATTCCAAGATGCCCAACACACCCCAGCAAACAACGGCCCCCTTACTGTAACCTGTGTGGAAGCGGGACCACTAAATGGAGCGCACGCTTCAGTGGTCATGTGTGTCAACGCCGCCTGACTCGTTGCACCGCGCACACACGCGTATATGGCACAAACATGTACACAACCTGAGATATGCTTACTGATGCAAGCATATCATAACAACACAAAAGAGAGGCAAAAACGCACCTGAATACGCACTCTCAATACCTCTGAATCACATTAAGGTCATGGGTGAGGTGAAATATATACCAGCTGACTTTAGAATGGTCGCCATGGCGCCCATCAGTATTGAAAAATTTATGGTGATATTTTTACACAAATCTATATTGAAAATATCTGTATTTATGATGCAGTATTAACCTATATACAGACTTCAACTAACAAAACAACTTACCGTAATTCCACAACTATAAGAAAATGCGTGTACGGTATTTTCCTGCAATACTTTGCGGTGGTTAGGGTAGGAGGTTCTTGGCTTAAATGAATTTAAGAAAAAAAAAAATCACATTCATATTGCCCCCTATTGAAAATTTATCGCCCCGTGACCCCAACATATAATATTGCAACGCGGAGAGAAATTCGGAATAGTCCAAGAAGCCGAGACGAAGACGCTAAGCACTTGTCCACTGTGCTGCTCACTTAAGTCATCAAATCCCCCCCCCACCCCCAGCAAGCGTTTTTCCGCCCAGCTATGCCTTAATCGGGCTAATTAATTTAGGTGAGCTTTTCAACTAAATGACAATATCCACACTGATTTGTCCATTTGCATAGCTAATTAAGTCATTAGCGCAAAAAAACGCACTGATTGCCAACAAGCGCGCCGCGTTCGCCATCTGTTCCCACGAGGAGGCCCGTCAACCTTCCTTTGGACCCCCCACCCGCCCACTGCCAAAAACTCCTCTGATGACAACAGCTGGTGGCGAGTGCGAGACTTGGCGCCGTGTTAATTGCGCGCTAATTACCGCTGCCTACTTGACTACTCATCTCGTTGAGAGCTAGCCTTGGTCCCGGTTGAGGCAAAGCGGCCCAGCTTTTCGATGGGACCGTGTCATTTGGAACTAATCATTTTTAGATCGATTACCTTTCGTTTATGTGGGTATAAGCAAATTCTATGGAAAGCTTTCAAATTCAATGGAAATGGAAAGCTTTTTTAATGTTGCGGAAGGAAGAGTACATTTCTTTTCAAATTAAGAGCAAATGAATTGGAACACGAAGCAACATATTGCTAAATTGTGTTCCAGTGACTCCTTTGCAAAAAAAGTACACTTCTTATCAAATTAAGAGCAAATTAATTGGAATCTGAAGCAAGATATTAATAAATTGTGTTATAGTGACTCCTTTCCAGAAAAAAGTACACATCAATTTGAGAGGAAGTTTATTGGAATGTGAGTATCCCTAACTTGTGAAAGTGAGTCCCTTGCAGAAAAAGTACATTTCTTTTCAAATTAAGAGCAAATTAATTGGAACATTAAGCAACATATTGCTTAATTGTGTTATTGTGATTACTTTGCAGAACAAAGTATGTTTCTTTTCAAATTAAGAGCAGGTTAATCAATACAGGAAGGAACATATTGACTCCTTGGCAAAAGATTGAAAGCCCGTATTATGTTAAATTTTACGTGAATGCACAAAATTTTATATTTTCCTATGGAATTGAATAAAATACTAATATATTAATCATTTGTTGTTATAGACTGAAATTTTACGGCAGACGAGACAGAAAAAGTACATTTCTTTTCAGATTAAGAGCAAATGAATTAAAACTTCATTTTTATGTGGATGGGAATTGTCATTCTTGACAATTTTTTCATTTTCTTCTCTAGTGGTTGAATAAAATATGCCTAGAGATGCCACAACAACTCTAGCTCTAAAGGTTAATAAATGAAATCAGAACTCAAATCATCCATATCGATTTTTTTTCAAACCGACATTGACAGCTCAATTTAAAGAAAGATGGACGCATTTTCCTTCCTATTCCCCTATTCTTCTCATTTCCAATTTGCAAAACTGCCCCACGAGGTCTCGGCGGGATAGTGATGCTTGAACACAAATGAAGGGGCAGCACATGTAGACAGAAAACAGAATAGCCACATGCATATATTCTTTATCCTCTTTCTAATCACTGTGATTTATATCATTAAATTACATTCGAATCATATTATATTGCGCTCACTGTATGTACTCATCCGTATGTTGTAATATTCCACTTGGCCACTAGAGATCACTGTTGCGCACTGTAGAAACTCTTTCCTCAACACACACACACATTCACACAT
This sequence comes from Hippichthys cyanospilos, assembly GCF_059441005.1. NCBI lineage: Eukaryota > Metazoa > Chordata > Actinopteri > Syngnathiformes > Syngnathidae > Hippichthys > Hippichthys cyanospilos. The sequence continues at coordinate 3,284,863 of NC_142381.1, forward strand.
GAGTTCTCTCCTCCAGCGGCTGCACCCCCCCTCGTCCCCCCCTCCCTTGGCGAGGGTCCACTGCTTGTTGTCATTGGGCTCACGTAGGCTCACACACGCGCATATACACACACACACAAAGACACACACACACACACACACACCAAAAAGCCCGACAACTTCTCATACAAAGACAGCAGGCGTGCAACATATGTATCCAGCGTGTTAGCATCCGCGCCGCCAGTGTTCAAGAGGTGTGTGAATGTGTGTGTGGATGTTTGCATGTGTGTGTGTGTGTGTGTGTGTGGGGGGGGGGGGGGGGGGTATGTGCGGCAATAGATGGGATGGGGGGGGTTCACGTAGGCAATAATGAGAGCTGGCACCAATCCAGACTGCCTGTTTGAGAGAAAACAACTGCACGCCTGGTGTGTGTGCATGTGTGTGTGCATGTGTGTGTATGCATGTGCGTGTGTGTGTGTGGGAGAGAGAGCGACGAGGGCAACGAATGCGAGAAGATGACGAGACAGCAAAGCGTGGCGCACGCAGACACGGCAGCGAAAGAAAGCAAACGAGGACACAGTGTGTGGGAGACAGACGGGATTTTTTTTTTTTCTTTTCCTCTCCCCTCGTACAGCGAGAGGGAGAAAAAAGAAGAAGAAGGAAAAAAAAGTGAAACAAAGATTTGTTTTGGAGGTTCAACTTTGCAGAGAAAAGTTTTCACAGCGAATCTATATTTAGTTTAGACTGAGTTGGGGACAAAGTGCGCGGAAACTGTGGCCTGCTCGGTGTGTGTGTGTGTGGGGGGGGGGGGGGGGGGGCACGGGGCAGGAGAGGCTCTGGGCATCCACCTGAGGGGGGGGGGGGGGGTCAGTGATAGTGCCCCTTTCGCTCTATATATGGCCTTGTATTCACCCCCTTTATAAAAAGGCACCACAAATTCTTATTTTGGTCACTTCCCTGAGCAGACTACGTTCCATAATCGAGCAAATAATAAGGTAGGCCATAAAATATGAATTACTCAAGATGTCTCTATTTTTTTTCTATTTTTTTATTTTTTTTTACTATTTAACTGCTGATACTATTATGGTAAATATGGTATATATATATATATATATATATATTATATTTTTTTTGCTCTTAATCCCTTTTTCCTTTTTTGTTTTTTTTCCCTTTTTTTAATTGGATTTATGCCTTTACTTTCATTGTGTAGCTGCATGAAACTAAATCGTACGGTTCCGATTGACGCATATGAAATAAATGTGAACAAAATATAAGAATAAAAATCATGCAAAATGCAATTTTGTTTTCTTTTATTATTTAGTCGGTTAAAAGCTCTGAGAAAAAGCTGTCTGAATCTGTTGACTTAAAACGACATATATACATGTACTCAAGGCTCAAGTAGCAGCCAATCACAGCTCAGCTTGCGAATGTCACATGACCAAATCCAGAAAACGGGCGAACCGTGATTGGTCGTTTCCCGAGCCTTGAGAAAAAGTCATTTTCGGTCGACGGCAAGTGGCAAAACATGAGAACGGAGAAAAAAAAATGCTTTAAAACGATTTAAAGACAAAATATTAGCTTTTTAGTCAAATCCACCTTTAATATCTTTACTTCCTTCATCGGGACGTAAATGAGATATCAAGCTGCTCAAAAAGTGACTTGGGAACAAACATGACATCATACCCGCACCTTACATGCACGTTTTAATCACGTCAAGTTGGGAAACACTGGCGCAAGCGACATTTCCCCAAGCGTTCCTAATTAAACGAAAAAAGCCAGAAAAGGGAGTCAAACCAGGATGGAGTCGATGCTTACAGGTATACCTGACTGGAGAGGCTGAAGTTGGTGGCGGGGCTGCGCTTCTTGCCGGCGGCGGCGCCCACGCTGCTGCTGGCGCTGCTGGCCGAGTTCTTCCGTTTCCTCCGCTTGGTGGTGGTCTGTCGGGCGGGCTCAGCTTTGGCGCGACCAGCAAACACAAACACAGCCCGTGCCAGGGACATAACGCATACAGTCGGCGACAAAGGCGGCCGGCGGATGACGGCGTGCGCTCGAGTGTCGTCTGTGCATGCACTAGATCTCGTATATATATATTTATATGTATATATGTGTGTGTGTGTGTGTGTATAAAATGGATTTTTGCTTCAAAATACTAATAGTGCCCGCTTTAAAAGCTAGCTATACATTTCATAGAGTTTCTAAGTATAAAATGGATATCGATTTTTAAAATCGATGCGGAATCGTGGTAAATGTGAATACATTTTCCAGCACACCCCTAATATATATATATATATATATATATATATATATATATATATATATATATATATATATATGTGTATTAGTGTGCATCTCTACAAAATATAAAGTGTTATAGGATTAATTTTATATATATATTAGTGTGCATCTCTACAAAATATAAAGTGTTATAGGATTAATTTTATATATATATATATATTAGTGTGCATCTCTACAAAATATAAAGTGTTATATGATTAATTTTATATATATATATATATATATATATATATATATATATATATATATATATATATATATATATATATATATATATATATATATATGCTTTTTTATTATATATAATAATGCTTTTTGGTTCAATCTATTGAAGTGCAAAATACTAAATCTGTCTGCTTTGTCTGTTTTTGTCTGGCTATGAATTTCATACTGTTTCTAAGTATCAAATGAGATTTTTTTTTCATACTGTAGATTTTTAAATCAATGCTGAATCATGGTAAATGATGCAAAATGTTTATTTTTTTAAGTATTAGGCGAATAGTGACACAATTTACCAGCATATGAGACAAAAATAGTAATATATAAAAAATAGTAATAAAATAGTAATAGATATATATTATATATACACGTGTGTGTGTGTGTGTGTGTGTGTGTGTGTGTATCGCAAACATTTTGTACAATTCCAACGTGCATTGACTCGTATCGCTGAGCTTATTCGAACATGCAGCAAGGCGTACGTTTGGCGGTCGAAAAGTTCGTCTGGGAACAAAAGATACCTTTTTTGTGATTGGTGGGGAATATTTCGGTTTTGAAGTTCTGCGGGTGTCCAGCTGAAAGCCAAAATTGAAGTGATTTTTTTTACAGCAGAGATATATTTAGGAGTCATAAAAAGCAATTGATGAGAGCGTGAGGAAGGATGATGAAAGTGAACACGATTTCACGCAATTGAACTTGTTTGGGAAAAAAAAGGAAGAGATGCAAAATTTGATTTTCAAAGCTTTCTTCTGCATAGCGGTTCACTTGTTTTTACACTTTAAAGCCTTGTGAAGGTCTAAAGCGTTGCTTTCACAGTTAGTCAAGTGATTTATTTATTTTTTTGATGACTTCCATGATTTCCTCTGGGAACAATGTTGACCTTACAGCTTCCATTGTACTGTACTTGACTTTTTTTTTTTTTTCTTTCCTTATCCGCATCTTTCCTCTTTGCATGGCTGACATTGACAGATGCGCGCTCGCCTCGGCAAAGCATTGTCACAGATTCGTGGTATCCGACGGCTTTTTCCTGCGCCGCTGACGCACTGCGATCGCTTCCCGTTTCCCTCCCGGAAAAAAAAAAGAAAAAAAAATCCCAAAAAATAAAAGACTTATCAGGGGGTGAAAAGGCTGCGGACGCTTCCTTCCTGGCGGGAGAAACGGGCAAGAAGAATGGCAGGAAAGCAAAAAAGGGGGAGCGGCCAGATGGAAGCTGGAGGTGGACATCTTTCATTTGAAAATTTCAAAAATATCATGTATTTAACAGCTTTCCTGCACTGTGCAGGATTTGTAAAGCGCATGTGTGTAAAGTGATTGTTGATGAGGCAGATTAGTGCGTGAGGGATTTGTTCCCGTTTTTAAAGTTTGTTTCTTTTAGAAAAACAAATACCGAAAACAGTTATGAATAGTATATATATATATATATATATATATATATATATATATATATATATATATATATATATATATATATATATATATATATATATATATATATATATATATATATATATATATATATTGTTGCTTTTGTTAAGTAGGAGGAAAAATGTCAAGAAAAAGCATGGTAAATAAATGATAATCTACAATTAATTGTTTTTAGGTTCCTTTTTTAGAGTTTTTTTTTGTTTAAAAAATACGTGTAATCAATTTTGACTCAGTAGGAAGAAAAACAAAAAATAAAATAGCGAGGTAAACCTGCAAAAGGTCTATTATCAAAGTAAGAGCATGATTTTTTTTTTGTTCCAATTATTTTTGTTTTTATATTCCAATTATTTTTGTTTTTCTTTCTTTAGAAAAGGAAATACATAAAATTGCTTTATTTTGACTGGTCTGACTTAAAAGAAAGAAAACCAGCAAGATAAAATAGGTAAACTTGCAGTAAAGATGTTCTAAATGAAAATCAATCATTTGTTCCTTTTTTTAGTATATTTCTTTCATTAAAAAAAAAACAAAACAAAACATAAAATCTCTATTATTTTCAAACAGTTCAACTTAAAAGGAAGAATAAACGCAAGAAAACAAGCCAACCTGCAATAGAAAAAGAAAAGTTATAATCACAAATAAAAATGAGACCGAGAGAAGCCGCAATAATCAGTAAATTGTTATTTTGGGGGAATTAACGGAGGGGGTGGGAAAACGCTGGGGCTTACCTGGTGGCGCTACCATTCTCTGCCACTTTTGGAACAGGCATGTCTTGAGACAGTCGCGGGGACTGAGGTTGTACGTCTTGTGTCGGGACATGAGCTCCTGCATGGGCTCCAGGATGACACACAACTAAAAGAAAAAGAAAAAAAAAATCCCATAAATTAAAAGAGAACATGCAAATGAGCCAGGTGAAGCGATGCCCCCATTAAAAGAAATCCATAAAAAGGCAGGCTTTGCTGCTCCGCTCGCTTGATGTGTTAATTGCCCCGTAAATCAGACTTTTATGGGCGTTTATGAAAGAGTTGGAGGGAAAGAGTTTATTGTCGTGTGCACCGGAGCAACTCGGAGTCTGTTAAAACACACAACTAAAATGGCCTAACACTATTCCTTATTTTTATTTTTATACCGACAACATTGCGTAAAATGCTTACACCTCAGAGACTTCTAAATGAGCAAGAATCACTTTTTCAAATTCAACTCTACATCTATCTATCTATCTATCTATCTGTTGAGCTAAATAGCTACCTAGCTAGCCTACTATTTTTCAAGCTAGCTAGCTAACAAGCATCTATCTATCTATCTATCTATCTATCTATCTATCTATCTATCTATCTATCCATCTATCTATCTATCTGTTGAGCTAAATAGCTACCTAGCTAGCCTACTATTTTTCAAGCTAGCTAGCTAACAAGCATCTATCTATCTATCTATCTATCTATCTATCTATCTAGCTATCTATCTATCTATCTATCTATCTATCTATCTATCTGTTGAGCTAAATAGCTACCTAGCTAGCCTACTATTTTTCAAGCTAGCTAGCTAACAAGCATCTATCGATCTATCTATCTATCTATCTATCTATCTATCTATCTATCTATCTGTTGAGCTAAATAGCTACCAAGCTAGCCTACTATTTTTCAAGCTAGCTAGCTAACAAGCATCTATCTATCTATCTATCTATCTATCTATCTATCTATCTATCTATCTATCTATCTATCTATCTATCTATCTATCTATCTTCATTTGCCTATGCTAAAGGTGACTAGCATTAGCACAGTCACGATTACCATTTAATGTCGAGAAAAAAATAACTACCATTTAGATCATACCTACATAATGTTATGTGTACATGACACATGTAACAGTGTCTTTATTATTTACTGTATTTCATGTGTAAACAAGTTTTAGCTGTTAGTTAGCAACAATGAGGTCGATGACTTCCTGTTAGTATTCTTCTTCTTCATTGTTTTTCTTCTTGATGGACAAAATTCATATATATATATAAAATCACAGGATGATTTGATACGATTAGGATGCAACGATTTTAAAACGTCGCGATTGATTCGTCCATTTTGTTAGCTATAAGACGCAATTCAAACGTCCCCGTCTGCGATTAGCGCGCCAAATAACGTTGGCTCTCATCCCGAAAGCCGCATCTATTTTCAGACTGAATAGAAGGAAGCCGGGCTGCACGCAAAACACGCTGATGTATTCCCAAAGAGAAAGCGAGGAGGGGAAGGTGTCAGGACTTTTTCCCCAGCTCTCAAGTGAGGAAAGGGCGTATTGTATGGACTGGCGAGCTAAGATAACAGAAGGGAAGCTAACGTTCATGTGGCATGGTGGATAAGATAGACTAGCGCTACGTGTACGCCTAAGGGTACGTGAAGGCACTTTAGACGGTACGTGAGATTTTAACAGGGGTTTTGCAGGTATCAGCAAATCGAATTTTCATGCCTATGATTTTATTGCTTAAAATACATTTAATTTTCATGCCCGATTATATTTAAATGTGTTGGATATTAGTGACAGGAACAGTGAATGTCTCTTTTCAAAATGAGAGCAAATTCATTGGAACACGAAGCAAACTGTGTACTGCTGGTTAGGAGGTACTGAAAAAACAATTTCACAGAAAAGGCAGCAAACCAAATTGTACTGCAAAAATTGGAAATTTGCTGCATTTTTGTCCAATTTTTACTCATATTAGTTTTTCCATTAAAAAAAAAAAAATCTGAAAATTGCAGGTGTAAATATGTGGGGAGGAATAGGGATAAATAAATAAATAAATCAAAACGTTACATCAAAACGTTAGATCGTAGTGTCAGGAACAGTGAACTTTCTTTTCAAAATGAGAGCAAATTAAGTGGAACTTGAGGCAAAGTGTGTACTGCACTGGTTAGGAGGTATTTGACGATTTGAATGTAAAAAAACATTCTCAAAGACACACTGGAAAAATGCCATTTTAGTTTCACTTTGAAAAATGAATCGATTAATTGACAACTAATCGATAATCAAATGAATCGACAAGTATTTGGTAATCATGTGATCGTTTGGATCGAAATCCTTCAATATCAGCATCTCAACTGCAGTTGTGCTGATTTCTCTCCTCTTTTGTGATAAAATAAACAAAATAAATGATTATCCGATTAATCGATGGAATAATCGATTCTAGAAATATTTGATAGACGTAATTCAGTCAGTGATAGTTCCGCACACACAAAAATTGATCATTTTATTGGATAACAACAATGTTGGCTATGTTGTCCAATTACTCCCAAATTTGAAGCCCACATTTACGTGACAGTTGGCTGACCCTAAATTCCTCAATAATTAAAGGTGGGCGCTTATTTCCTCAAAATCCCACGTAATTGGCCGAAAACCGGTCAGGCGCTTGCGTCGCAGATGCTTTTGTGCGTTGCCAATCATTGTGACAGAAAAACAAAAACATGCAGCCGCGTATAAGCCCCCCCCCCCCCCCCCCCTTCCCAATTCCTCCATTCCCTAACCCCCTTTGTGTCTCCCTCAATTGGGTTATTATAAGCAGCCGAGGTGCCCCCCCCGCCACCTTCCCCACACCTCCACCCTCCCCCGAATCGCGCACTGCCATTTCGCAATTACGCGTCTCAACAGGGAGCGTTCATTAATGTTATGCTAATTTTCTGTATCCAATTAATTCCTCCGCCTCGCTCGCCTTCTCGCCATTTGGAAAAATACGAGCATGCCAGTCAACGGCCGTGTTCAAAACACACGCGCGACCTTCCTGTTTGCCGTTATCATATAGCTTAGACACGCTACATAAACATGCATAAGAAGAAAAGATTAGCTTTTATTTTTCTCAAGTGCCAGCATAAACTAGACAAAAAAAAAGCAAGAAGGTATTAACTCATTCAGTACAATATAAATAAATGTCAAAAATCAATTTTTTTACTGGGCTAGGAATAAGTTAATTCATTCTTTGTCAATGACAGCTATATGTCCAAAATCCATTTTAGGTGTGTGGTCCTCCACTTTTCATTCACTTTACTCGTTTCATCCACACTTTGGCACTTTGGCAATGTCATCACACAGGAAGCACTTCGCATGACCCCAAACTAAACTCAAGTAAATTTACATGCTCAAGATAATCCCCAAAATATTTTTTATTGATCCTGTGGACTTGTAAATGATCACTGGAAATGTAAAATAAAAACATACAAATTAAACATCCTAAAAAGGCGTAACTCTTTGCGCCATCTTTTAACCAGCACCATCTCAAGGCAAACAAGAGAACTGCATTCATATTGTCAACTGATACAATTAATATGATTCATTTGAAGGGTTTAGGAGTGTTTTTTTTTTACTATACTCTACATGATATATTTAATATATAACATAACAAAATTGCTTGAAAGCAAGCAAGCAATACATTTATTGTTGAGTTTTTTTATTGACAAAAAAATGCACCATGTAGGCTGCATCAAAATTGTAATTTTACTTTTAAGCTGCGGACCACTGACACCTGGATGACGGACCCTATTTGGCCCCCGGGCCAAAACTTGGATGGCCCCTATGGTGGATTCTGCAGGTATCACAAATCAAAGGCTTTTTTAATGACAAGACATGAAACGAATGGTCTTCTTTTCAAATTAAGAGCCAATTAATTGGAACATGAAGCAAGGTATCACTAATTTGTATTACAGCGATTCATTTTGCATTCTGTTTTTCATATTTTTTCATCTAAAATCGGCTCGTTGAATGGGGACGGATGAAAAAAAAAAAAAAAATCCAACCGCTGATATACACAATAGACACAAAATATCCAGCCGTGCACTTACCCTGAGGTAGTTGAGGGTGAAGTTGGTCAAACCCATGCGCGTGATGTTTTTGGACAGTTGCTCCAGCACCTGAGGGTCTTGTGCCTGCAGTGGAAAGAAAAAACAAAAAAAAAAACATGGAGATGAACTTTAAAAGTCAAACAAACGCAAGCCAACACATTACAACAAAATACGCAAAACATTATTTGAAATAGAAGCAATTATCTGACGCCAATTAGGCTGACTGGCATTTGATGTAGTCCAGTCAGGGAGAAAAAAAAAAAAAAATCACACACGCACACACACATTTAACTCACATTAACATTTTAAATCAAGTAGACGTTTGTTATTGTCAAACTAATCAAGCCATATAATTAATAAGGCTATTACTTTCATGTTCCTGATTTCATTGATTGATTTTTCAGCCTCAGCAGGGAATTTGTTCACCATAAACACAAGCAGCGGCGACAATGCTCAGAATGCTAACCGCTAGGCTAACCGTCAAAATTAAGATTTTGATATTCAGTAAAAAGGGTAAAAAAAGGGTAAAAAAGACAATTGGGCTTTCTTCAGATGATTACATCATATAGAGTAGTATTAAATGACCAAATTAGGACATGGTGCCTTCAAGGGACTGAGATTTTTACCACTCGGAACTTCACAATTCCAATCTCAAAGCATTTGGGGTGAATGTAAACAACAAAGATGGCGGATAATGATACGTTGTTTTTCGTTTTGTTCCTCAACACACATTTTGAAATCCAGAAAAACTCATTTCTTTTATTTACATTGACTTCAAAGCGATTCATACATTTTACTGAACAATTTCATGCTGGGAAAAGTTCCGACCTTCCTCGAATGCAGCCTTAGCAACAATGCTATTGTGGACTAACCAGTAGACTGGTAAAAAAAAAAAAAAAAACTACAGGAAGAACTTTCTCGGATCCTGAGCAACGCTAAATGCTAAGCTAGCTTGCGTTGCAGACTTTATATACTCTATGTCATATGTAACTGCGTTATAATGTAAACAAAGAGATGCTAACTGTGCTAATCGCTAAGATGAAACGCCTATTGGAAGAGACACTATAAGAAACTGATTTTTATGCTATAATATTTATTTATTGTTTATAGAGCCCACAATTTCAATGTTCACGAGCTATCGAATGACAATAAAGGAATTTTATTCTATTCCTGCGGTGAAGAAGAAGAAAGGAAACACAAATACAGTATCTGTCAGAAAAATCATAATACACAATTAATACATAAATTCATATTTTTAATTATATGAAAATCTGGTGTCGGGACAACAACACATCAGCTGGAGCTGTGGTTTGAAAAGAATTGTAAAGCGGCGCTTTTGCCACTCTTTATACTCATGGCTGCCACCTTCAGGTCTGGAGTGGAACTGCACGCCACTCATGTAAGCAAATCTCATTGAATTGACTTACACTAGTGCATTCCGTCTTCCCTGTCACATTTTTTCTTTGCGTATTTGCATTTTTCACACTAAGTAAAGCTGGCAAACACTTAGAAGATGATTTATTCGACTTTATGGCTACTGTGCATTCCCACGCCACTAAACAGTCATCACTTAACAGCTTTAGATACTCTCACACAATATAATGTACATTGTAAAAAGTGATTATGGCTATCATTTTCTTATTCGGAACCATAAGTGGATACTGCACTGAGCAACTTGGGCCGTATAAAAAAAACAAAAAAAACACTCTTCTGGGATGTTAAGCCGTCGCCTAGTACCAGAGAATCAAACAACAGCTACATGTAATTTATCGGAAAAAAAAAGAAATAAAAATAAGCTCTGCTGGGTCATGTTAATGCGATGGCTTCTCTTGTAAAAAATTATTAGAAATAAAAAAAAATCTCGATTTTTGGGCTGTTGTCTTGTTTCACAGTGTGTGCTCACGTGTTTAGTGTGTCTGTGTTCTTGTTTTCAAGTCGTGGTGGGTTCCACCTCCTGAGAGATGACGATCCCTGTGGGGACCGCTTTTCCCAGTGGGGACCAAATCCTGGCCCCCACCAGCACAAGCATTGCAATCAATAGAAATCAGACTCTAATGCACTTTGCAGCAGGAAAAAAAAAAAAAAAAGAAGACATGGTTGTTTTTACTACTTTGAGTGTGTGTGTGTTTTAATGTCCAATGTTGATGGCGCTTACTAATGAAGCAACACACACACACACACAGCACCCAAAATGCATCTCTTCGCGAATTAGCCAGACGACACCCAGAGGGACTAATTTATCGGCGAAGTCAAATTCATATATTGTTCGCAACAATACACACAAACACTGGCATTGTACATACATTACACTCACAACATAAAGACAAAAGTTTGAGAACGGGCGGAGCCGGTTCAAGCCACACGTCTTGCACCTGCTGGTGTGCACGCCTTGGCCACCGGAGGGCGGTGTAGTACAAACAGGCACAGACAAATTAAGAAGAGATTCACAGCAAAGCAAATCAGTAAAAAGAAATAATATTTTTACCCTCCAATAACTTCATTTGTCAATGGAATAGACGATAGCTAAATCCCACCAACATGATGTGGAATGCGACTAGTCGATAAAAGTACTGAGACACATGCCACCAACATGAAGTGGAATAATACAACTTGGGAAAAAGTTCTGGGATCCAAGCCAGCAAAGAAAAGTGAAATACAATTGGTGGATAAAATTACTGCAACACCAGAAGTATTGGGACACATGCCACCAAAATGAAGTGGAATGCAACTTGTGGATAAAAATATTAGCAAACAGCAAACACCAAAAGTATTAGGGAAAGTGGAACCAATATGATGTGGGTAAAAGTACTGGGACCAACATGAAGTGGAGTACAATTTGTGAATGAAAATAGTGTGATAACAAAAGTATGAGAATATATTGAAACTATATGATGTGGAATATAACTTGTGAATAAAAGTATTGGGACGCGTGCCAGAAACATGAAGTGGAAGGAAAATTGTGAATGGAAATATTGGAACACCGAAAGTATTAGGAAACATGGAACCAATATGATGTGGATAAAAGTATTGGGCCCAACATGAAGTGGAATATAACTTGTGGATGAAATTATTAGAATAACAAAAGTATTAGGGCACATTGAGACTATATGATGTGGAATAAAACTTGTGAATAAAAGTATTGGGACACATGCCAGAAACATGAAGTGGAATACAAATTGTGGATAAAAACATTGGTGCAACAAAAGTATAAGAACACATGGCCCAAGTATTGAGACACATGTCACCTGCATGAAGTAAAATATGATGTGGAAAACATAGTGGGACATCTAATGTATTGGGACTCAGGGCACCTAAGGAGGTGAAATACAACATATGGACAAAAGTATTGGGACAGAAAGTGTCTAAGCGTTAAAGAAAGGGTAAAATTAGCAGTTCAAAATCAATATTTCGACTGCATCTTCTTCTGTCTCCCTTTGTTTATTGGAAGACTGCCCTCTGGTGGCCATTAAAAAATGCAGATACCCCGCACAGGATTATAAGACACAGGGTTCAAAGCGTGAGAAAAAAAAGTGAAATTTACTGTAAATTTCTCAAATCCAACCTTTGATTGCATGATCATTTGATTAACAATTTGTCTTCATAGACTTAAAATGACTTCTAAAGGTGCAGAATAATTCCATTTTTGTGTGCGCGTGTTTTTCCGCAGCTTTCATGCGCAGACATAATCAAGAGATCATGGGACTGAATGTAACTCACTGGCATTAAGCCGATTATTATTATCCGAACTCTCCGTCAGACAATAATTTTGCTCTTAAAAAAAAAAAAAAAGATTTCTGTGTTGCGCGTGTGTGTTGCAGTCATGTATGCGACACAACTCACATGCATGGCCAGTATGCTGCGGGGGATGAGCTCTCGGTACTGCCGGATGGTAAAGTGCCACGTCTTGATCCTCATCAGGTCGTCGAAGGCGAACTCCACGATCAGACGGCCTTCCGTGCAAACCTGCAGCCACCGCGCCGCTCGTTAGAGTCATTTTGGGAAGGGGGGGTTCAAACGTTTGCCACAAGTAAAAATCAATAACTAATCAACTGTAACCAGAACCTTAAACATTTAAAAATGAGGTGAGCTTTCAAACAGTTGATTTTTGCCCATCAGTTATTGATTAAACTCGAGAAAAATCCTAATGGTCCAGAAAATTATTTTTTAGTGTAAGCGTAATTGCAATAAGTTTTAGACTAACCTGTAACCTGGATACAGTTTTAGGTATAGAGTAGTATACAGTAGGTTAGAGCGGGGAGGGGGGGAGGGGGTGTTTACTGGGGGTGTGTACTGTATTTATATATATATATATATATATATATATATATATATATATATATATATATATATATATATATATCCTATTTATAGTCGTTATGGCGAGTGGGGGGGCGGAAAACGTTTCTTTTTACAGGGGGGACTTTGCAAAATATAATTGAGAAGCACTGGGGTAGTTGCAGTAATGACCAAAACTAATTTTCTTTTCTCTAATGCCATGGCAATTTATCAGCACAGTTATCTTTTCAAATTAGGAGCAAATCAATTGGAACATGAGGCACTTTATTGCAAAATTGTAATACAATGATCTCTTTGCAGAATGTATGCCTTTATTTGGTGAAATGTTATACTAGGGACACAGCACTCTGCTCAGAGTATTTTTTTTTTTTTTTTTACTCAAAAATGCCATTTTGAAAAAGATATTTCACATGGGGTACATCATTCATCAAAAGATTGAAAATCAGTTCGCTATGTAATACGTCTAAATTTGACAATCATTTTCGAGGATTCGCCATCAAAAAGGCAACTTGCTCCTAACATTTCTCATCTTTGACTAATTATTTATTTTGAGTTTGAGAGCCAGGGTTCCATGCGGGGCGCAATATGGCCGCCAGCGTCTTTCTTGTTGATCCTCCGGAGAGCATCTGCACCGGGGGGGCATTGATTAGAGCGAGTGTGTCTGCTGGGATTACATCTTGGCCGTTGCCATGCCGACTAATCAGCTGATTTTTTTTTTTTCCTCCTCTCTCTCTCCGTTCCCCTCTCTACTGCCGGTTGTCACGACAACGCGGCGCGGGGAGAGGCTGGAGCGAACGAACGCCCCGGCGAGCGGCTGGCTTCAACTAAAGGGGGCTGGAAAATATTCTCTTCATCGTTTCTCTCTCTCGCCCGTCTAATTGGCAACTCTGCCTGACCTGAACTTCTTTTGTCTCGGATGTCTAAAAAAGCCTCGCCGGATGATACATTTGAAAGAAAAAAAACGATATATATTTATAAAAAAAAATCACAGAAAGCAAAAAAAAAAAAAAAATTCATAGCTGGCAGTAAAAACAACTTTTGCATGTTTTTAGGAATCCAAGCTTATAATTACAGCAACTATAAAATACACATTAATAATAATAATAATAATAATAATAATAATACTAATAAAAGTATATTTATCAGCGCAGCACATTATTTATTATTTAGAATAAGTTTACACACCCCTAGTCAGAATGCTGCGATAGAAATAGAAACCAATAAACGTCATTTAAAAACTTTTTACACGAGAAGTGACCTAAAATTACTACTTGCAACAACAACAAATGAACAAAATTGACTAAAAAAGCAATTTTATATATATATATATATATATATATATATATATATATATATATATATATATATATATATATATATATATATATATATATATATATATATATATATAAGGTGGCCTATTTTAAAACTGGTTTCACATATAAGGCACACCGCATTGTAAGGAACATAGAATAGAAGCCACAGTACTGGCTGAGGTTGCGTTATGCATCCACTAGATGGAGCTACGTTAGCGGTAATGTCACAAACTATCAGATAAGTCAGTCATACATTACATACATACATTATAAGGTGGCCTATTTTAAAACTGTTTTCATATATAAGGCACATCGCACTGTAAGGAACATAGAATAGAAGCTACAGTACTGGCTGAGGTTGCGTTATGCATCCACTAGATGGAGCTGCGTTAGAGGCAATGTCACAAACTATCAGATAAGTCAGTCATATCAGACAATCAGAAATTAAGAATAAAGATGATTTAGGCGCGCCTTTTAGTGCGGAAAAACCGGTACACACAAATATATAAATATATATATGTGTGTGTGTGTGTTTATACACACATATATCTACAAATGACAAGGATTTGGTATTTTACCAGGGGTGTGGGGACTTCTGATAGCCACAGTAAATGGAATTATTTATTGATATGCTAATTATTGATTTTTATCACAGATATGTTTCCATAAACACATTTGCGAAACATCCTTTAGTGGTTTTTAGTCAATAAAAACACCCCCATTCTAATCCTAAATAAATAAATAAGGTTGAAATCCCTTTGTCTGACAGATGTCCCGCCCTGGACACACACATGCGCGCACACGCCGCGGGGTCAAAGTCAGGACGCAATGGTAACGCGATGACGCAAAAGCTACATTTCAATATCTATCCGCTTGCATCGGGGCCAACAAACCCATCGAACGCTGCAAAAAAATTAACGTGTGACAGTTGTGTGACTACTTTGTTATGCATACAGTGTATATACGACAATAACACAACAAGCATAGACTGTTGATGATTTAATGCTTTGATGTGTGATCCTTGGCCACTAGGGGGCACTAAATAACATGTGAAGATTTGATCATAAAAGACAGCTGTAACGAAGCCGGTTATTCTTTTCGGGGGATAAAGAATATACCTGTAGACACTTTGATTTTAAAAACATGTTAAATCATGATTATTTGACAAAAAAGTTTGCACACATGATGACCTTTGAACTAACGTTTTACTTCTGTGCTTCCTGCCACATTTGCGCAGGTGCAAACTAGCTTTTAGCTAAAACTGCCACATTCCGCATATCCTTGTTCAAAAACAAATTGAAACCCGTAGAATATGCTTTTAAATATAATATTATGTACATACTGTACTCTCTATTGATACTGCTTATGATTTAATATAACTTTCTCATAGGTTTACCACCCGTGTGACACTGATGCTAATACTGTTAGCCCATCTTTGGTAGTTTTCATTATGCTTTAGCATCAAGCTAGCAAACGTTAGAAAGGCAAAGCCATGTGGCTGATTGGAAGACAGGCTTTATTTTAGGTTATTATCAGTTCATATATATATATATATATATATATATATATATATATATATATATATATATATATGTATGTATATAGCTGTCTTTTTAAATGTTAAAATTGTCGAGGATGAGCTTAATTAATTGTGCAGCCCTAATTTCACCACGCGTTCTTGTTAGCTTAGCCTCCGCTAACTCTCAAATGAATAAATGGCCAGAGCGCTTAAATCAGAATAATTTCCCAGTATAACAAAGCCGCTCGAATTCGTCTCGTTGGCATTTTTAGACGATGCGTCACGCCCCCAGCAGTGCAAGCTTTTATACAAAATCCAGCACGGATCCCATCACAAGCTCATATATTTTTGTCACGAGCTAATGCACAATGCTGCCCAATCAATTTATCTCACGATAAATAGCCATTGAAAAGTTGAGGGAGAATCCCCGGAATTAAAAAGCGCTCTATTAAACAGTCGGAGCCCCCCCCCCTCCCACCCCCTTCCCATTGATTTAGGACCGAGGGGGTCATAAATCTTGCGCACGGCGGCGCTGAGACGAGGGCATCTCCGACGGCGAGGAGCGCCAAAGGACAACACGGCGACGCTCAATCAATTAGTGACACGCGAGCCCGGCCCCGTTAAATCAATTTGTATGATGCCCGACGTTGGCGCCGAATACAAATGGCAGGACAAAAAAGTTGACGGGAAGGTATAACAATAACAAATATACAAAACCTTTATGTAATTTTGTTCTGCCGATTAATTTTTCACACGAAAGTTAAATGATTTTAACAGGGTCCTAATTTAATGCCTTTATAACAGTACAGTACATTTGTTTTCAAATTAAGAGGAAATTAATTGGAACATGAGGCTACTTTTTTTGCTGAATTAGAGTGAGTCTTTTGCATGTAGTATAAAATTAAAATTAATGTTGATAAGATTGCTACAAAAACAAAACGTTTTTGTGATTGTGTTCTCACAATTAGTTCTTCGCACTGAAGACTTAAATATTTTAACAGGTTTGTAATTTGACGCCTTTTAAAACCTTAACAGGAACAGTACCATTTTCTTTTCAAATTAAGAACAAATTATTAGTACAAGACATTTTTGTAATTGTCTTCTACCAATTGATTTTTCTAACTAAGTCCTTTATATTTACCAGGGTTAATATTTTATTTTAATATTATTTTAATATTTTACCAGGGTTCAATTTTAATGCCTTTACAAGCCTTTACAGGAACAGTACATTTTTCTTTTCAAATGAAGAGCAAATCAATTGGAACACTTTCTTCCACTTTTGCAAAACATCCATTTCCCGATTTAGCTCATTTTCACAACGTCAATTTGAAAGCACACTTTCAAATTGAAAAATTAATCATTTTAATTCAAAGTATTGCCCTGCGAAAGTTACTACACATTTTTTACAAATACAATCATCGCATGATTTCGGTATTTATTTATGAATATTCGGGTAAAGTAGGGTTGCAAAATGGCCGAATGAGTTTGAATCAAATGAATTCACTGTATTACCCAGCTCTAGTTATTACACATTTATTACAAATAAAAACACCGCGTTATGACTATTAACCCATTCAATCCCAAAGACGTATTTTTACGTCTCTTTCATGAGTGTGTTTTTATGTATTTATTTTTGAATGTTAGGGTACAGGAGGGTTGAAAAATGAATGACTTAAGTATAACTATTATAAAAAAAAAACCACCCGTCCATCATCCCGCCATTTTTGCGAAACGCCGCCATTTAGCTCGCTTTCCAAACCCCCCAACCAATCACATTCATCCGATGTATTGCCCAGCCTACTAATTCCACATTCGTTACCCAAAAAAAACAAACAATGCATTACGCCACTGTTATTCACATATCAGGAAAATGTCAAATAAGCCCCGGCGCCAATCACAATAAAGCCCCCCGAAAGTGCCGGCGCCATTAATGTGGAATTGTGGGCGAGAGACATTCAAAGAAAGAGACAGACAGCGAGAACGAGGGAGAAGGTGGAGGAGAGAGCGAGATGGGAGCTGGGGATGATTTCTCTAGGGATGAAGGATGCGTGTGTGTGCGTCTGTGTGTGTGTGTGTTGAGGGTGAGCAGGGGAGGGGTGTAGGCGAGGAGGGGGGGGGGGGGATGAGAGGGAGAATGGTGGAGGGAGAGAGAGCGAAAGGAGAATGAGCGAGCGAGCGGATGAGAAGGGGGAGGGGGGGGGGGGCAGAGCTGATTGAGATTCGGGCCTCCGGAGCTGCGAGGCTCGGCGGCGCTGCTGGGAGCTGAGGGAGAACACGTTCTCTTATTGGAATTCTTCTTTTTTTTTTTTTCTCTCCCCCTAATAAATTAATTATTCTCATCCAATTTAGAGGCAGATGAAAAGAGCGAGAGAATGACGGCGGGCAGAAAAACGTAGCTTTGTGTTGACCGGGGCCGCCGGCGGCGCCGTCCTGCTATCTGAATGCTAATGTTATGTATTGTGTTATTTATCATTAGAGGAACGTCTTCAAATTGCTGCGTTTGCTAATATTCTGCGGATAAAATGAAAAGCTATTTTGAGAGCTACTCCAAAACAGGAATTGTTCATCCGTGCGTGAAAAGACAGATTATTATTTTCTTTACGATACGGGACGGCAAAAGTGGCTTTTGGATATTTAGGGGGGGAAGTTCGGCGCGCAACATTCAGGCAACAGGAAGTTTGGAACAGGAAGTTTGGAAGTTCGTTTCCAAGAAGATATTTTTGGTCGTTTTGTCCGATACTGAGATTTTTTTGTTGTTTTGCGTAATAATTAAAGTTATTTATGATTTATTTTTCCCTTCGACACTCAAATTGCGCAGTGGCATCTGTTCTATCCATACAAGTTAAATTTAATAACACCCGCAAAAAAATAGAAAATGGTATGGTACACTTTAACTGCTCTCTACCGCCACCTACTGTCTTGAGGTGAAACAAGTCTCAAAGAATTATCCGTCTGCTGTCATAGTTTGAGCTCCGCTCGATGGAATGTTGGAAAAATCGCAGGGAAATCAGTGTCATAAATCTTATTAAAATGCATCTCAAAAATTGGAATTATAATGGTTTTATATGGTCCAAAATTTGGACGATGATTATTTTCGGACACAAAATCTCGCACGTCCAGCTGGAATCACATAGAAATGTCAGAATGGTTGTATTTTGAAATTTGACACTTTATGTTGATTATTTGTTATTAAATATTATTAATAATTACGTTACCAACTCATTTTTATGAACAGATCTCTACTGTAATCCCAAATGAACACAATTTATGTTTAATATTTTTTCTGTGGACAAATATTGATTTAGAATGATATCTTTTTGAGGTCTGACACTTTATTTTGATTCTTTTTTTGTGGACAAATATTTATTGATGATTAAGTCAATTCTTTTTTTATGTTAATTTTTTATTGTGGACCAACAGAAACAAAGTTTCAAAATGTTAATATTAATAAATCAGACACTGATGTTTTTAAGTCTTTTTTTAAAAACAAAAATGCTTTGGACTGGTTAAGGGGTACTTGACCGAAAACATATTTCACTGGGGGGGTGCACTGAAAAAAGTACATTTGAAAATTGAAAACTGAAGATTTTCCAGAAAAAAACACAAAAAAACAAAAAAACAAAAAACAAAACAATAGATTTCCATTTTGCAATGGTCCTTCCAAAGCAGATTCTAATAATAGTGTAATTTCTTAATGGAACAAGAAAAAAAAAATAATTGAAGTGCAATGCAATTTTGCCCCTGGGAAAATATTGTATTGTATCATAAATCAAAATTGAACACCTGACAAGGCCTCTCAAATATGTATATTAATAATGTTGCAGTTATGACTTGTCACCAGCAGTAAAGTGAAACCTTCAAGCATTAATGTTTAAACACTGTAAGGTGACAGTGGGAATATAACAATGCTATCCAAACTAAGGCCTGGGGGCCATTTAAGGCCCGCCTTCCATCTTTAAAGGGCCCGTGACATATACTAAAATTCCATTTACTACTAATTGCTTTTTTTTTTAACCTTTTTACATTTGTTTTTCTAACAAAAACTGCTGCGATCTGTGCCAAGGTCTAAACACATCACATAAAATGGTCGAATACGATCCGGTTGACCTTTAACCCCCGAGCGCGCGTACCTTGGTGAACATGGGCTTGCCGTGCTGGGTGACCATGGTGCACTGGTCGCAGTCCAACGTGATGCAGGAGTTGTGGAAGGACTCCTTGGAGTGCTTGAGGATGTAGTGCAGCTCGCTGACGCCGCCCTCGAACACGGTGCTGAAGTAGCGCGGGATCAGCGTCCGGCCGATCGCTGCGGCACACAAAGGCGCGCGGGACGTCAGACGGTGTGTGGAGAACGCTAGCATGCTAACAACGCCAGACATCACTGCTGAGATACCAACGAGGAAAGCGGGGTGGAGGTATACCGTGAGAAAATGCTAAAGCTGGTATGCTATGCTAATGTTGCTAATAAGCTATGCTAAAGTCAGTCCATTGACAGAATATTTTATGTGTTTATATGTAAAATGCTACGACGTGCCCAGCATACAGTCACAATGATAACTTACAGAAAAAAAAGCTAGTTACATACAAAAAAGATTCCAACATGCTAACACTTGGTATGCTAATGCTAAGCTTAACAGAAAAATGAACACTGCACATTTGAATATTTTAATGATGTAGATTATTCTACATATAACCGTGCTTAGAATCCTCTTGTTGCCAAGCAACTATGTTGAAAAGAAATGAGCAGCTTTAGTTAGACAAAAGTAGTGCTTATCCTTCAACTCGTGGCATCTTGGTGCCAATGAACTTTGTTTAAATAAGTTGAGGAGCTTCATTTAGACAAAAGAAGTACTTTGTACCATTTTACGGCATATTGGTACCAAGGAAATATGGTGAAGTGAGTTGAGGAACTCAATTTTAGAGAAAATAAGTGCTTTGACACAATTAAGTGGCATCCTGATGCCACTGAACTATGTTGAAGTGACTTGAGCGATCCATTTGGACAAAATTAGAACTTTGACACCATTTGGTGGCGTCCTGATGCAAATGAACTATGTTAAAGTGACTTTAGCGATCCATTTGGACACAATTAGAACTTTGACACGATTTGGTGGCATCCTGATGCAAATGAACTATGTTGAAGTGACTTGAGCGATCCATTTGGACACAATTAGAACTTTGCCACCCTCTTGTGGCATCTTGGCGCAGAGAAACTGCTGAAATCAGTTGAGGAGCTATATTTAGGCAAAAGAAGAGCTTTGCTATCATTGTTGCATCCTAGTACCTCAGAACTACATTGAAGTCAGTTGAGGAACTTCATTTTAAAAAAAATAAATCATAATTTAGAAAAAAAATAAGTGCCATGGAACTATGTTAAAATGACTTGCGGAAGCTTGAGACAAAAGTAATGCTTTTCCGCCATCTTGTGGAATCTTGGTGCCAATGAACTATGTTGAAGTGAGTTGAGGAACTTCGTTTGGACAAAAAAGTGCTTTGTCACCATTTTGTGGCGTCTTGGTGCCAAAGAGCTGTGTTGAAGTGAGCTGAGGAACTTCGTTTGGACAAAAAAGGGCTTTGTCACCATTTGGTGGCGTCTTGGTGCCAAGGAGCTGTGTTGAAGTGAGCTGAGGAACTTCGTTTGGATAAAAGCAGTGCTTTCCTGTTGATTTTTGGCAACTTAAGGCAATTTGGAACATTATTTACACATGGATTTTCCGTAACTGTACAGAACATATGTTGGTTACATCATACAGTTGATCGGACGCTAACATGCTAACAGTTGCTATGCTAAAGTGACATCACATTCAAATCAGGCAGTCTCCAGCACTCTTGTTGCGTATTTGTTTTTTTTTTTTACACCTGGTTTAGACATTTAAAATGTTAATTAAAAGCTTTTACTGCGGCTCCAGGAACAGATATTCCCATTTGTCCCTCAAGAGAAAAATACTGTGTGCGACTGTGACTTTGTGTATTTCTGTCTGTGCATAGCCATGACTGGCATGTTTTTCCAACTCAATACAGTCAGGCATGGCTAAATAACACATACAGTGTTTGGCATCGTGAGCAGCAATTGGACCCCTCGCTACTTCCCCCTCTCTCTCTCGCTCGCTTTTTTTTTTTTTTGCCTCCCTCGCTCGGCCCGCGCTGCAAAACAAAGTACGTCTCGCGGTGGAGCTGACTGCTAATGAGCAGGAGCTCCGAGGGGGGGGAGGGAGGCTGGGGGAGGGATGAAAGATGGAGAGAGGGAGCGGTAGAAGGAGGCAAGATGAAAAAAATAGGGGAGGGGTGGAGGGGGCGAGCGAGAGAGAGAGAGAAGACGCGGTGGCGAGGTGGAGCGAGGCCCAGAGTTTGTCTTGCCAAAAAAGGCGTCCCAATCAAACCCAGCGTGCGTCGCCGGCGGTGACAGAGTGATAGATGGCGAGTAATGGCGGCCACGCTGGGATCGTTTCAAGCGTCGCCGTCGTCGCTTGGCTCCGCTCGCCGTTTTTATTTACACTCCAGCCGGACCGACTGAAGAACGAGCAGCTTGGGGTCCCTTGTAAAAAGCCCACGTCCATTCATGGAACATTTTTTTTTACACCTGAACCAAGCGCTAAAATTGGTACGTCACTCCATGGCCAAACCTCAAACTTGAAATGTGGTCGGATGGAATCCCTCAAAATTTGGTGTCCCTGGCTTGTATACACTGTAAAAAAAATTGATGTTTTTACGGTACAATACCGGCAATTTGGCAAATAAAAAATACTGCAAAATTGATTTTATATATATATATATATATATATATATATATATATATATATATATATATGTATAAAAGCTTTAATATATATTATATATGGTCATTTTTTGCAAAAAACCATTGTGTTTTTTAGCAAAAAAAAAAAAAAAAAAAAAAAAAAATATATATATATATATATATATATATATATATATATAAATCATATATATAAAAATCAATATAATCTCATGATAAAACTTGTGTTTTTGAAAAAAAAACAACAACTTTTGGGGAAATAAGGGTTGCATTTTGTGCAGTTTTCTGTGTTAGTGGGTCATGTGGAGAACAAATACTTTGACTGTGTCATTCTGTATAAAATAAAACTTTTGACTGCAACTTCCACCCCTTTTTTTTTTTACTTTTTTCTGGTATTTTTTTGGTGGCTGGAACTGATTCATTCCATTCCCATTCATTTCAATGGGGAAGGATGCTTTGACTTACAAACGTGGCCAGAGCGCAAACTAAACTTGCATCCCAAGGCACCGCAGTTGATAATATTACTAGGACTGGTAGAGTACATGTGACTTTTTCCGCGTCGTCTTTCCCCTGGCTGGCTGGCGCGCCTTCAGAGATGCGCGATAGCTGGCGCGGGCTCAGGAGGGAAGACAACAAGCGGCATATGCCTCTCAAGTAATGTGTATCCAAACATGCAATTTACAAATAATTAACGCCGTGTTAATTAGTCACATTAATTCACGCCACTTTGTCGAGACAGAGCCCCCCCCGCCACACACACACACCACCACCGGCGGTGCCCAGGACTCCTGCCAGCAACGTCAGCCAGCCAGAAAAGACGTCAGGAGCCCTTTTTTGTTTGCGCTCCGAATAAAAAGGGCCCGCTGGCACACGCGCAATCGCGCACACGCGATACGCAAGAGCTCGTACAGTCGCTATGCATATAAAGTGTACGGCGGCGGAAAACACAAAATTAACTGAGGAAAGTACACAGTCCTCCTGCCAAAAAACTATCGTTTACAGAGGCCTGTACGCACCCAAAAACCGGTTTGCACAATTAACTCATTCGCTGCAAGCTTAGCTCTTCCGAAGTTAACTCATTCAATCCCAAAGACATATTTTGACGTTTTTTTGTTGTTGTTTTTTTTACCTAAGCCCAAATTCCTGGACTCCTAATATACATGTATATATAAGAACATAAAATGGAAGGTACTTACAGTATTGAATTAAGTATTAAATTATTCAGTTACTTAAGGTAATTAAGTACAAAAGTATTCCATTACCCCACTTCAGATACCTGGTATTGAATTTCTGGACTCCTACAAAAACGTATAAAAACGTTTTTGGGAGTGAATGAGTTAAATGAGTCGAAACATTCATGTCCAGGAGGTTATTTATAATGTTCCCCCAAAAAAAGTTGCAAAATGGCTGGTATTTAATGAAGTATTAAAGTAGTCAATTACCTAAAGTAACTATGTACTAAAGTATTCTATTTCTTCACTTCTTCTTCACAACGTTTTTGGGAGTGAGTGAGGTAAATGAGGCCAAATATTCAAATCCAAGTACTTATTTATATTTTTTCAAATATTTGCAGAAAGGAAGTTCTAAAAATGACCGGTAATAAATTAAGTATTAAAGTAGTCGATTATTATGTAAACTATCTAAGTACTCAAGCAAAACATTACCTTAGGTAATCATTATTAAATACATTAATACTTTAGGTAATAATTTCGTACCAAAGTAATTGATTTTTGTATAATTAAGGACTAAACTAAGAGATTACACTAGTTCCCAAAGAGCCAAATTACTCGATTACAGTAGACACCAAGTACTGCATTACTTGAGCTGCTAAAGTAATAAAGTAAAAGTAATCAATTACCTTATCCCTACATTACATCTCACAATTTTAGCAACCTCCTGGTAGCGTGACAACAAAGTGTTAGTTCCATTTCGAAATTTGTCATGTCACCATCTGGGTGAAATTTCAGCTCCCTAGTATCTTCTCTATGAAAACACGGTACAACCAAAGACATTTTTTTTCCCTTTGTGTTACGTGTAAGGTGTCTTTGTAATTCTTTGTTTGTTTTTTTCTTTTTTTGAACCATATATGGACATAAACCAGCATGCACAGTGCAAAGGCCATGGTGAACACTACATTATAACACTTTGATCTGCCCACACACACACACACACACACACACACACACGTATAGAATATATACATTTAGAGCCATAATGATGCGCAGAGGGAGCGGGAAGGCTGCTGGGCAAACAACAAGCACACCCACGCGCAAAAACAGCATCCAACGCCATACTGTACATCCCATAATACACACAACATAGTTTGGAATTTACCCTCACATATGATGGATTCTACACTGGCGGTATTAATTATTCATGATATTTAATTTGCAACGCGGTGCCATAGCAAATCATGAGGGACACGGCAATAATGGACAATATGGAAGAATTTGGCACAAAAAAGCAGGAATTAGATCAGTAGTTGGAGATGCCTGAATTATTATTTTTTTTTATTTTTTTAAATAAAGTAATGTTATGAAAGTTGAGGATGGAAACTGGGGAAATGCAGTGGATGAATCCTGATAAATAAAATGATAAATAATAAAATAAAGGTCATAGGCATGAAGAAATGACAGATGAATGGGAGTAAATAAATGATCATTTTTGAATGGTTGGGAATCAAAACATAGACATGGTCGTTTTTTGGCCCCCCCCCCCCCCTCAAAAAAAAATCCTTATTATAAATGGTTGTTTTTCGCGAATAAAAAGCCTTACTATATAAGGTGTTGTTGTTTGTTGTGGAGAAAAAAAAGCCTTATACATGGTCGTTTTTTGGGGGGAACAAAAAAGCCTAACGATACAGAGTCATTTTTGGGAGAAAAAAAAAAAAAACAAGCCCAAAAAAACGACCATATAAAGTGAGGCTTTTTTTTGGGCTTGTTTTTTTTTTTTCCTCCCAAAAATGACTCTGTATCGTTAGGCTTTTTTGTTCCCCCCAAAAAACGACCATGTATAAGGCTTTTTTTTGTGGGTGAAAAAAAAAGCCTTACTATACATGGTCGTTTTTTGCAAAAAGAAAGCCTAGTAGTGTCTTTTTGTGATTTAAAAAACAAACAAACAAACAAAAAAAATCTATAGGTGGTGTTTTTCTTTTTTTGCGAAACAAAAGCCTTACTATTAAAGGTTGATTTTTGCTGGAAAAAAAGCCTTATTATATATGGTCTATTTTTTGCAAAAAAAATAAAATAAACAAAAACAAAAAAAAATGTTTTTTTAGCAAAAAAAATGTTAATATATATCTATATATATATATATATATATATATATATATATATATATATATATATATATATATATATATATATAAATGTATACCGATATTTTATAGGCAGTCCAACATCAGCGATCCAATCGGTTGCCCATTTATGTAACAGATAAATGACTTTTGCGTAAAAACGCAAATATCACGGAGCATAACAGCTAATGACTAGCATCGACTTATATAAGCAAAGGCATTACAGGAGCAGGAACGCCAGAGTGGATCAAGCATCTGGCTGAGGTCTATCGATTTCTTTACAGTGCGCCGCATTGTGTACAAACCTGCGCTCCGTTCCACCTACGGTGCGGCCCAGATCAATATGCTAAGCTAAAAATACTATCGCAATCGATGATTAGCCTTCGGCGTTCGCTAGTGTTGATGATCGGCCAGACCGGAGAGGCACGGATGAAAAGCCGACTGACATATTGATCGGCCGCGGCTCGATCATCGATTGAGACGGTTCCGTCGTCGCGCCTGGAATGGGAGGGAGGGTCCTAGCGTCATCGGCAAAATAATTAAGTCCGCTCCACCTAAATGTTCGTCCTGCTGCGTGAGCCGTCAAATTTGGCCTAAGTGCTTGGGCCACGTGCAATTATGAAAATGAAAGTCTTGGAATTCAGCAGCAAAAATTTCATTTTGATTCAAAAGCTCGAAATGTGGTTAACCATAAACTGGCAGCTTCGAATCAAAATGGCAGACTTCCTGTGTCTTTTAGGACAATACTTCTTGGGACTTTTTTGTGCGTTAACTATGATGGACGTGTTTGCAAAATTTCATGTTGCTAAGTGAAACTGGTGTAGGGAGCTGAATTTTTGTATTTGTGTAAATAAGTAATAATAGTTTCAACTTCAAAGACGTCTAGTGAACTTCCTCTGTCTTTTCGAACATAGCTTCTTGAGACTTTTTGGTGCGTCTACCCATGATGGACGTCTCCACCAAATTTCATGTTGCTAAGTGAAACTGGCGTGGGGAGCTGAATTTTCAAGTTTGTGTGGATAAATAATTAGAGTTTCAAATTGACCATAAAATGGCGGCTTTAAATCGATGTAGTAAGCTTCCTCTGTCTTTTTGGACATAGCTTCTTGAGACTTTTAGGTGCGTCTTCCTATGATGGATGCGTCCACCAAATTTCAAGCTGCTAAGTGAAACTGGCGTGGGGAGCTGAATTTTCAAGTTTGTGTGGATAAGTAATTAGAGTTTCAAATTGCCCATAAAATGGCGGCTTCAAATCCATATAGTAAGCTTCCTCTGACTTTTCGGACATAGCTTCTTGAGACTTTTTGGTGCGTCTTCCTATGATGGACGTGTCCACCAAATGTCACGTTGCTAAGTGAAACTGGCGTGGGGAGCTGAATTTTCAAGTTGTGTAGATGATTAGCAATACGTTTAAAATTGACCTTAAATGGCGGCTTTAAATCAATATAGTAGACTTCCTCTGTCTTTTCAGACATAGCTTCTTGAGACTTTTAGGTGGGTTTGCTTTCGATGACCACGCCTACCAAATTTTAAGTGGCTACGTAAAACTGGATTTGGAGCTGAATTTTCAATTTTTTTTTCAATGTAGAAGAAAACCTCAAATCTAGAGAATCTTTCTGAACTAGTGGGGTCGTCCCCCCCCCCCACCCACCCACCCACACACACACACACACACACACACACACACACACACACACACGAACACACGCACGGTTTATGCACCAGAATGTGGGAATCACTGCCCAGAACATGAAATATTCATCGGTCATAAAAGTTTAATTCCATCTCTGGTCGTTCCTCTCTGCATACTTCCTGTCATCAAAGCTGGCGTCTTGTGTTTTTTGTCAGCTCAACAACTTTGCAGCAGCCTCCGCGTACGCAAAAACAACAACAACTTTCATTCCGCCAATCAGAAGGCCCCATCCCGACAACCGGTATCGGTACTAGTTTCGGCGGTTTCAATCATTCCGATCTTAGCCGAGTACATCCTACGGCATAGGAGTGAAAAATAGCGCAGACTTCCCTTCGATTTTTTTGGTTTTTAACATCCATCAAGGAAGTTTCCACGTCTCCTTTCAGGACTCAGAACCCCGGACAAAAAAGTCCATTTCATCTTAGAGTGGCGAGGAATTACGGCGTGGATCCAGGAATTATTCTGCAAATCCTTTCCATGAGGAGGCAGTTTAATTTTGTGGAGCGTTCACGGGCTTGAGGGGGGTCTCGCCGGATAAAAAGTGCGGGTGACCCTTGTGAAAAAAAATGGAGGCGGCCTAACCCCTGACTGACAGAGCGTTTAGCCAATCACAAGCCGGAACATGATGAGAAACGTGATTGGAATTAAAATGGTGATGAATATCGCAGCGCTATTTTCTCAGCTAGGGAAAAACGCAAAAGTAGAAGGTGACATTATTGGATATTATTATTTAATGTTAAAAAAGTTAATTTTCACTTCCAGTCAGACGTCTTGCTTTTTTCTCAGAATTCTGAATTTAGTCTCAGAATTTTGACGTGATTTAATCAAATGGATTCTGAGAATAAAGTAGTTAAAGTGAGAATTAAGTTGCAATTTTCACAATTGAGAATCGGTCAGAATTGTAAAATGAAAATTATGACTTGAATTCTGAAGTGAGAATTCTGACCATTTTTCTGATTTCACACTAGTCACATAAAAGTCCTCCACTAAAGTCCTTAAAATGTGAATTTTGGTTTCGCCATTGATCTTAGAATCCCCAATTCAACGCCAGATTTCTAATGTTAATTCTCAAAAAATTTATTTAAAATCAGAATTCTGACATTTACAGAATCTCTACTTTAAAGTCAGAGCGTTGACTTGTCAGAAATCTGAAATTACTCTCAAAATTCTCACTAAAATCTGAATCCTAACTAAACAGATCGTTATCCTCAGATTTCAGAATTCTGACCAGTGTAAGAATTTTTCATCCTTGGATTTTTTTCTACTTCGAATTCTGCCTTGAATCGGATTTGAAACACATAATTCTGGCTATTCTCACAGTTTCGAAGTTTGAGATATTCTTTATCCTCTGTGAAGAAGGCTTAATATTGATGTGTCTTACTGAGGAGTCCATGTATATTTGTGTTTTATTGCCCTCTGGTGGCCGAAGTGTGCAAACCAGAAGGAACGGCACAAGATCCATAAAATCAGAGGCTGGAAAGAAACCTGGAAAACATGGCAGATGTTTTCCAGGTTTCTTTCTGAAAAATTGAAGCAAAAAAAAAAAAATAGTGTTAAAAACTGTTCAATCCAATAGGGAAAGATGATTTCAGATTTTTATGCTCCACTCCGTATTCCTTTACTGTATTTTTTTTTTTTCATCAGGCACATTGAAAGGACCTCTCAAGGGTTAAATAACATCGCAGATAGATTGAGCTGAGTGGACCAATGTCGGAGGAAGAGAGGGATGATAGTGAAAGTGCGACGAGCGAGGGAGGGGAAAGAAACATGAGGGCGAAATGAAGATTGGGGGTTAGGCTGGAGGACGGAAAATGGAGGTAAGGTAAAGAGTGTGTGTGTGTGTAGGGGGGGGGGTAATCCCTGAAGGCCAGCCCTCATCCCCTCTTCACCTCCATCCATAATTCAACAGTGGGGGGGGGGTGCTCCTGCACTAAGCCCCAGGGAAAAAGGGGAGGCGCCCCCCCCCCCAGATAAGCTAACAGCGGCAACCACCCAAACACTGTAAGAGTGTATCACTTTCCCCATAAAACAGACATCGCGAAGGACCACTGCGACGAGAGGCGTACGCACGCTGCGCCGTTCGATACCGGCGACACGCGCGTATCAACAACGCGCACGCGTTCCTGGGGAGTCCCAATCAATGGTAATGAGCACTGCTCGCCCCTGTTTGGCCTCTGATAATCAAGCTCCAATCTGGGAGGGGGCAATGATACCCCGACACCTATTTAGTGGGGGAAGGGGCAATTAACTTCCTTGAGGAACCGCTGACATCTTCTCCTGGATGCGGAAAGAAAAGAAATAAATATAAAGCTCCAGCGTTCGCAGGTAGGCTAGCTTGACATGGTCAACAAATGTGAGTCACACGGTAACCATGGCGACAGAAGTCAACATAACCTTCGCGGTAATGTAAACAACGCCTCGAAACGCACGCAAACCTAACCTTGGCATGAAGAGCCCATTTCCAACCGGGTCCAAAAACCTAAATCCACCCAGAGTGGCAAGTGGGCCACCAAGTACAGTAGCTCCGCCCCTGCCAAAAATATCACAAATAAAAATGTAGTTGTAGCGGCCAAAATTGTGGCCAGTAAGTGACATGGTGGGCGTGGCCACCCATGGACACCATGTAGCTACGCCCCTGCACCAAAAAAATGACCTATGGAACTCTTGCCCCAGGTAGGGTGGCCGAGAGTCGCAAGTGGGCCCCCATTTAGCTCCGCCCCTGCCAAAAATATCACAAATAAAAATGTAGTTGTAGTGGCCAAAATTGTGGCCAGTGAGTGACATGGTGGGCAGGGCCACCCATGGACACCATGTAGCTACGCCCCTGCACCAAAAAAATGACCTATGGAACCCTTGCCCCAGGTAGGGTGGCCAAGAGTCGCAAGTGGGCCCCTATTTAGCCCCGCCCCTCCCAGAAAATCAACATAAATGACTATTTTACACATGAGATGATTAGAGCGACGCCTATTTTGACCTATGTGGCCAGAGAGGCACCACCCCTACCTAGCATGTAGCTCCGCCCCTGCCCAAAAAAAACATTCAAATTTGGGGTGGCCCCATATAGCTCCGCCCCTGCCTAACCCTGCATACACTAACAGAACCATCGAGAAAAATCGCAAGATTTAGACGGCGAAATAAAGCAAATAACGAAAAAAAAACAACTTTGTTGCATATATATATGTTTGTACGTGTAAAAGGTCCACATAAACATTTAATGCCTTAAGTAAAGCCTGGCATGGACCAGAGAGGCTGATGGGTCTCCTGCACACTCTATTATATATAAATATGGATTTTTCATCCACGTGTCAATAACACAATGTGTGTGTGCGTGTGTGTGCGTGTGTGTGTGTGTTGTGTATCACGTCTCTTCCTTCCAGTGTGCGCGCGAATCTTTTCTAGGTGAACGTGTTGCCGTCAGTGGGTGGGCTTTGCAGATGAAGCCGCCATTCATTATTAATCCAGTTCTGGTCTGCGTGCGCTGGCCCGCCCGACCTTCCGCCGGAGTCTTCCACTGTTAAAAGCTCAGCCGCTGCACTTTGCGCCTCACTTTTTCATGAGCGCCGTGTTTGTCGCCGTAAAAAGCGCCCGGGCTAAATTACGCGGGCGTATGAAAAACAACAACAACAACAACAAAAAAGGGAGGAGAAACAAAATGGCCGATTTGTTCGGGAAAGGAGTACGTGGAGACGGTTACACAGACTGGCTAAGCCGATTTTTGGCGCCGGTATTTGCCTATTAGCAAACCTATTTTAAAAAAAAAACTATTTTTTTTAAGATGCGCGATGTCCCTAGGATCTTACTTAAAACAAACTCTCAAAAAATAAAACGCTTCTTTTTCCAATTAATTTGCTAAGATGAAAATGTACTTTTTCTGTCTATATCGTTTTTGAATAATTGTGTCATTGAAAGACACTAGGGAGCTGAAATTTCACCCGGATGGTGACAACACGTCAAAGTCCAACATGGCACGTAGTTGTCACAATACCAGGCTAAAATACTGAGAGAATGATGTGGAAAAATACCTCACGAAGGTTAAAACAAGCTTTCCCAAAAAAATGAATGCTTCTGGTTCCAATTAATTTGCTACTAGTTTGAAAATGTACTGTCAAAAGTGTGTGTTTAGCATTTTGGATGAAAAAAAAAAAAAACCTAACCCTCGTGCGGTGTTTTGTCCAATCCTTTGATCTGTACATCAAAGGCTTTTCACATCAAAGGGAAAGCATTGAAAAAAGACACTAGGGGGCTGAAATTTCACCCAGATGGTGACAACATGCATGGCACAACCATCTAATTATCACACTAACGAGCGCGCCATCCCTTGGCCGAAATGATGTGGAAGAAAATGACCAAAAATGGTCAAAACACTGCACAAGGAACCCACTCTTCCCCCGACGAAACATTTCAACGCCAATATCCGTTTAGTCACATATAGAACTCGCGATTTGAACAAAGTTAGTGGAGTGCGTTCACACTACTTTGACGCGTCGCCCGCCACTTTTCTCGGCCATCTGGAGCCGAAAAAAATCGGCGGCGGGGACGAAAAAGGAGGAAGGAGGACGAGCGAGGCTTTGGTAGGCGTGTAATTGATCCTTTTGCCGCTTTCTCTCCTTTCACGCACTAATTCACTCGAGAGATTCGTGTCGGTGACAAGCCTCCCCGCCGCCGAGCCGGTTTGTTTAATTGGCCGGAAAAGACGCCACCGAGAGGCCGGGCCGGAAACGAGCCACGTCATTCGGGCTCGCGAGTCACTTTAAATTAGGCTGCGGATCGTGTGTCGGACGTGCTACGCTTCCGGCTAAGTCGCTCCAATTTAAGAAAAAAATAAAGTTAGAAGCACGTCGAGCCAAAAAGCGCGAGACAAACTTCCCCTCGTCGAAAAAATTGGGCAACACGTGAGGTATTTGAAGTTTAAAAAAAAAATTGAATTTGGTATGAATTTCGTATTTTATTTCAGTTCCTCGTTCGAACTAGCAAATCCTGTGACGCGGTGAAAAGCGATAATATTTCCGGGTCATTTTGACCCGGCTTTCATGATGTATCAAAAAAGTTGCAAAACATAAAAAAAGCATTGTTAGAAAAATACATTCACAAAAACATATACAAGCGTCCTACACATTTTTTTTCCTGACAGCGAATCTAAATGAAAATATATTTCCGGGTCATTTTGACCCGGGTTTCATGATGTATCCAAAAAGTTGCAAAACATAAAAAAAGCATTGTTAGAAAAATACATTCACAAAAACATATACAAGCGTCCAACACATTTTTTTTCTGACAGCGAATCTAAATGACTGGATGATTAATCGTTAATGACGATAATCATTTTGTACACGTTCCATAAAAGTATCAAGCGAGCGTACAAAGCGCCGATCGAGACGAGGACGCGTCGCAGGAAGGACGTTGTCTATTGTGCGCGGGGGCGCCTTTGTGTTGCTCTCGATTCGTCGGCGGCGAGAAACGGGAAACCCGAGGAGCGGCCCATCCTCGCGGACGGCTGGCGCCCTCTGATAGCCGCCGCCCGCCTTCCTGTTGGCACCGTGCCCGCCTTCCGCCGACAACATTAGCTACACTAGCGATCCATTTTTTTTTTTCATTCTGATAAATACTGAATGTGTGGAGTCAAAATTAATAAGCAAAATCCACCTATTTTTTTCAGTATTTGGGGGCTAGCTAAAAATGACATCGTAGTTAATCGGAGCAAAGGATACAACCAATCGCAGGTTAGTTTAGAAACGTCACGTGACCCAACTCAAAAAATACTGAACGGTGATGTCATCGTCAGGCGACACCTGAATAGTGAATAGTAATTATAATAATAATTTGCCGAAGATTTTTAAATTTGCTAAATTTTCACGTCAATGTTTTCTTATGTTTTTTAATTATTTATTTTAAATAAATGTATTTTTTTCAACATTTTTATCAAGTGTTTGGCTAAAAAAGGGTGTAAAAATTGGCTGGTATTTAACGAATTAAATTCTCAAGTAATCAATTACTTTAGTAGCTTAACTAATTGTTTACTTTAGTATTTAATCACTTAAAAACAAATACTTTGACACTTCATTACCCAAAATAATTGGCTACTTTAGTGCTGAACTATCTCAGCACTAACAATCAAAGACACTTTTTGTCAACAAAAAAAATGAGATTTTTACATCATCAGACCTGTCACAACCAATCAGAGCTCAGCTTACAAATGCCACAAAAAACAAACAAAAAAAACTAAATATTGCATATTATCCGAGACTGTTTATGTGTCTCAGTTAGTGCAGCAATTTATTGATTTTTATTTATGATTATGTATTTATTTATTTATTTTTAATGTTCTGGGTGTCAAACCCGAGGCCCGTGGGCCAGAAGTGGCCCCGTGCATAATTTTATGCGGCCAACAAAAGTACATAAATTTTTGAAAAAAGTACCAAAATGCTATTTTACCAGTCTCTTGATCAATATTTAATAATAATAAAAGGTTAAAATATCTTCTGATTATAAAAAAAGGACATTAATTTGTGTAGCGTAGATAAGAGGCGGCCAAATATATTTATGTTTTTCATTTTTTTCTACTTAACTGTAATTTATTTTTGGGGTTAATTCAACCTATGAATCATGTTTATTTATTCATATACAAAGACCTAGTTTATTATTTACATCAGTGCAATTTTTTTTTTTTTAATTCTGTGCATGTGTTAGCTTATTTATTGATTCGGATTAATACTTAATTGATTGTTTGGGCGTCTTAAAAATCTAAAAAAAAAAAAAAAATCCTTTGAATGAAATTCCACCGGCGGGATTTCATCGAAGTAAAAAAAAAAAAAAAAAAAATAGCGGGCTCACGCCCACTCGAGTCCCGCATAAAAGAATGATCAAAGGCAAGGCGCATCATTTGGAGCTTTTATTATTGATTGGCAGCGGTCCAAGAAAAAGGACGGCGGCGACCATTCCTCAAGCTCAAATGGTGCATGACAAAGCAACGACGCTATTGATTTTTCAATCACGTGCGACATAAGGCGGCTGACGTAGTTGAGGTCAAAGGTCAAACCCGGACACGTCACCTCAGCTCAGCTTCGAGACGAGCGTCCTTTAAGCAAAAGCCGGAACGCTATCGATTCGGAATTGGATCTTTTATTACTGTGTCTTTAAGTCTTAGCGGGTAGCCGATGCTGTAAAGGGCAAAGGTCAAGGGTCACCTGAGCAATTACTTTGACATTTTACAGTAAAGCAATGCAAAAAATTTGGCAGACATATTTTTGATTTGTGAAATTTGTTTTTTGTATTTGAAAAGAAGTACGGTATGTTTTTAGAATATTTATTGCTGTGAATTTTTTTAAAAAATCTCACATTTACTCATGTAAATTTTGTATTAATATTTTAAAACACTTTTGAAGTGTTAATCATCGTAAAAGGTAACTTTTAAATGTGTTTTAGATTATTTACCTGTGTTTACGGTTTCTTAACTCTTTATTTTATAATATTCCTAAATTCATTTTTTTTTTTTAGTTTTATTGTGATTTGTTTATTGTAATTTAATTATTTTTCTGAATGTAATCCAAGCATTCAAATTTTTTATTTTAATTTCTAATATATATATATATATATATATATATATATATATATATATATATATATTAAACAATTGAAAATAAACAACAATATTTGGTTAAATAAAAAATTTAATAAAAAATTTAAATAATAAAAATTTAAATAATAAATTTAAATAAAAAAAATTTAAATAAAAAATAAAATTAAATTAAATTAAATTAAATTAAAAAAAACAATATTTGGTAAATTAACTCGTGGTGAATGGGAAAAATAGTTATACTGTAAAGTTATAATATATAATAAAGTTATAATAATAGTTATAATACACTTTCATGCAAAGTACAATTTTATCTGATTAAGCGTGCAACGGTAACAAAGCAAAAGAAGACAGCAAATGAGCCCCCGTGCCGTAGTTTGGACACCCCAACAGCAACAGAATGTTCTTTCAGATGGCCCCGCCCCCTTTGGAATCTTCCGTCGCTGTGGTAGCGAGGACGGGTTCAGCTGTCAATCATCAGCGAGAGGAAAGGGGGCGGGGAGGGGGGGGGTTACATCGCCGCTCTGCAGCTGAGCCGCCGCATCATCCCACCTGTCAATCACGCAGCGCACCTTCAATCTCCCCCTCCCCCGCCCCGCCTCCTACTCTTTAAAAAAAAAAAAAAAAACCTCCACCCTTTTTCCACTTCTTCAACACGCACACTCCACCAGCCCATTGAATAAAAACAGCTTCTCGCTCTGACACGCTCGCCGCTGTCAATCCTTTGATTCGCCAGAAAAGGAGTCGGATGGCGGCCTTCACCTCACAGTCACCCCCCCCCCCCCCTTTTTCTTCTTCCCTTTCATACACACAACTGCAAAATATGCTTTTTTAAAAAAAAAAATATTGTTCAATGCTGTTAAGCAACACCACGTGTTAAAATGAATATTAGGTCAAATATGTTAAAACAGGACTAAAACATAACTAGCGTGTTGAGCAGGAAGTAAAGGTGTTAAAAACGTGCAAAGCTAATGTTAGCATTTTACCATTCATTTTTTAAAAATTGTTAGTTAGTCCGACATTCATTTTGAAAACTTTGGCACTCGTAGTAATATCGCTAGGTGTATTTTATTTTAAAAATTGCATCACATATGAAAGAGCTTCAGATTCCAATTACTTTGCTATTAATTTGAAAAGATAAACTTACTGTTCCCATCAAGGGATTAAAAGCTTTTAATTAGATTTTCCGATGCCTGTAGAAGCCGTTAGAATCTCACACCTTCATACAAAAAAATTATAACCGACACTAACCAAATAGTATCTTTTATTTTCTTTTACAGTCTGTAGCATACAAGGCTAACTAGCATGTTGACAAGGAAGTAAAGGTGTTAAAAATATGCTAAGCTAATGTTAGCATGTTGCCGTGAGAAAAAAAAGTCTTTCTCCAATCCATTAGTCAGAAATTTATTTTGAAAACGTTCAATTGTAGAGGCATCTCTAAGTGTATTTTTAAAAAATATAAACAAACGACAATCGAGAAAACAGCCTTAGTAATATCATATGCTTGATTTCTGGCTCATCTGCCGTAAAATTGCATCACAAATAACGATGCTTAAGTTTCCAGTTAATTTGCACTTAATTTGAAAAGCTAAATATACCGTTTATGTCAAGTCATTAAAAACTTTCAATTAGATTTGCTGATGCCTGCGGAATCCTTGTTAAAATCTCGTACCCCTTGAAGTGCCATTACGTACCCCCAGAGATCTATTGCCTCCATAAAAATATCGTAATAACCGGGGCCCGACTTGTATGGATTTTTTTAGCCCGTGCCAGAATAAAATTCCAATATAGTTCAACATTGCTGTTTTCCATAGTTTGGGGTTAGAGTTTAACTTAGTATAACGGCTAACATTATAGGCCTGCTTCCCTTATTGGCATTTTTTTTTTTTTTTTTTGCCATACCGAGGGTTCAACGGTAATTCTAATACCACACTTCCATTGACTCCTTAATAAGAGGTCATTTTCGTGATGCAACGATTGCGCGAAGCGCTTTCCCGCCGTTGTTCTTATTCGGACGGAAACGAGCCTTGCTCTTTGGTTGCATCACGACGCTTTCATCAGATGCCTCCAGCCAGACGAGGGCCGCGCTGGCGACTGGAGGGGCGCTGCGTAATTATCCGCGCGCGTGTGTGTTGAATATTCGGCTGGCAATAATTGTCTGATGGAGTGTTGTTTGGCGTAAACAACACACCCCTGGCACGCTCCCGCCAGGCCATTTTTGACACTCAGGCAAGCATTAAAAATATTAGCTGGAACAAAGCAATATAGCGTCATGGCTGTAAAAAGACTTTAATGCGCTCCGTTACGACGTGAGGGAGACGCCGCGCGCGCCTCGGAATTGTCTTTTAAAAACAAGACGAGGAAGGCTGTAATGTGATTGGACAAGCCGCTGGCGTTGTTATTACTGGTATGTGCAATAACAGTAAGAAACAAAATAACAAGCAGCTACCTAATTAACATTTGAACAAATAGATTATGTTATAGACAAATAAATGTGACGCTAGGCTAATGTTAGCTAAACGGTATGAGAGAAAAGTTAGGTATCCATTGAAGCTGACTACATTTTGTCTTTTACAGTATGTGTGAAGCGGACAAGGTTAATAAGCAAGATGAATAGACGGGTAAAAAAAAAACGTGCTAAGCTAATGTTAGCATGTTGACGTAAGAAAACGAGAAAAGGTAAATTAATAGATTATAAACACGTGACACTAGGCTAATGTTAGTTAAATGGCATGAGAGAAAAGTTATCAAAATAATCTCATGACTAGCATGTTGACTAGACGGGTTAAACAGGTGCTAAGCTCATGTTAGCATGTTGACGTAAGAAAATAAGAAAAATCAATAGGTTATGTTAAAGAGACAAATGTGAAGCTAGGCTAATTTTAGTGAATTTGCACGAGGGAAAAGTTTTCAAAAATTTTGTCTTTTACAGTTTGTTTCTTGCAGACAAAGGCTAACTGGCATATTGAATAGACATGTTCAAAAAATGCTAAGCTAAAGTTAGTATATTAGGATTATAGTATTTTTTTCTTAACTAAATTATTAAGACATGAGAGCCAGGCATTCAATTTGATGCTAAATAAGTCATTTATGTATTTTTAGGTCATTTTTATTGCCTTTACACATGCTAGGCTAATCCCAATTGTCATGTTGTAATTTTCTGTTTAATTAAACAAGCTAGGCTAATGTTAGCTTATCAACTAAAAGGAAAACTTAAAAAAAAAAAGGTTATCCATTTATTTGGAACCAAACCAAATTTATAGTACTTATCTTTTTGGAAAGCATCTCACTGTTTGTTTGTTTTTTAACACACTAGTTAGTAAGTTGCATGTTGACTTGAAAGAGTGCATTGAATACAGTCAAAACCTTTCTCAAATAAATGATTAAAATATTTTAGCTTGGTATTCATCCTGATACGACACACATTTTTATTGGCCACTTGTGCCTTTGTTTGCTGCTTTAACTAAACAAGCTAGCCTAAAGATGCTAACCACATTTTTAATGATCTGTCTTTTTTTTATGCCTTTTTTTTTTACTATTTCGGGAGCACATGTCAACCAGCTATTTGTCTCCCCATTGTAAAAACGAATAGCTCTCTCTTCTTGTGTTTATTAAAATCCCGCTACCACTACGGATCACGCTGCTTTCTCCACAGGCGCATACGTAATGGGACGCTCCTCAGCTAAAGTGAGTCATCTACGACTTGGCTGTCGTCAAGCTTCACACATCTCTGGGAGGAAGCAGGAAGCTATGCCATATATATATATATATATATATATATACATATATATACACACACAGACATTGGTTCATCTCCTTTGTGATGGAGCAAAACGTGTCCTTATCTGCGTCAATGTCTGCAGCATGCAGATGAAACCAAAGGGGAAGCAATATCGAATAATAATCCCAACGCACTACACTAACATGCAGCTTTTCATAAACTTATTATGGAAGTAAGTTGGGAAAAAAAAATGTAAGCAAATATGACTGTATGGAATAAAAAGGCTTTGTATCCAGGGAAAGTAAACCTGTGCACACACAACATTGTGGAGTGACCAATTATCAGAAATTTAAGTACTTACTGTATCTCTTTGGTCCATCCTCCAGGCAGAAGGACAGCGTGAGCGTGGCGTCTTCCTCGAAGAACTCTGTGGCGAAGGCGTCCCACCATAAACTGTCGCTTTCCTGTCAAAAAAAAGAAATAAACACAATTAAATACATTTTGGGGGCTTTTGTTCCCTATAATTAAAAAAAAAAGTTATAAAGAAAAAAAATGAATTCAAAAAATTTATATTTTTTTTTGTCTGGTTTGACTTAGCAGGAAAAACATCAAGAAAAATAGTGAGGAAAACCAATAGATGAAAAAATAACGGTCAAAATTGATCGACACCTAATTGCTTATAACATTACCTTTGTTTAAAAAAACCATCAAAATCCTCAAATTTCAGCCTCTCCAAAGTAATACGTCTGATTCCTGTAGCGCTTCGAGGAATTTCTCTTTTGTATTTTATTGAGAGAAGATATTTGATTTTATTTTGGGAAAACGATGACCGAAAACATTGACTCAATCGATTTTAAAAGGTTTGGTCAGTATGTTAGGTAATATTGCTTAATTGTTGTATTTTTTTAATTACTACACAGTACAAAATAAACAACAATAGTTTGAAATAGACGTAACAGTTTTGTTTCTTTTTTTCTTCTATTTTTTTTAATCTAGTCAAACTTGTTTTCTGTATAATTTGAAGGAGTACAAGTGATTACATTCAATTGTAGTTTGAAAAAAAACAACATTTTTTGCGAGGATTCTATCAAAGGAAACACCAGGGAGCTGAAATTTCACCCAGACGGCTTCAAATATTGTAATTGTGTGCATTAAAGATGTAAGATGTTCGCATACATTATGTTCACAAAAGACTAAACCCTCAATCCCGCCGGCTGGGTAAATCGAAGACTTAAGTGTCTTTGTGTCCCGCACGCTGGTGTAAAGATCGCTACGGAGCTTTGACTATTTTTCATTGCGGACTTGGCCTGAGGCTCTTACAAGTCCGAGTGAAGTTCGTCCGCTTTGAATGCAGCAAGCTTCACACCAGGGGAGGATGCTCTGCGCGGCCTTATAAGGAAAAAAAAAAACAAAAACACAGACATATACACAAGCTTAGCTTCTGGTTTTTCATCCGCCATGCTTGTCATAAAAAACAGTCCACGCGCTAACGTGAATTTTAATGATAATGGGATTACGTCGGAGAGTGGCAGCTCTTCAGCGTTGCTACATTCATTCCCAGCGGTCCAGATGGGATTTACTGCCCCCCCCCCCCCCCCCCCCCCCCGTTTAAGACTTAGCATTGATGCTAATGTGCTCTGACAAGTTATGACATATCAGCGCCTTTCTTTAAGCCCGCCGAGCACTTTCCACATGTTGACAATTAGCCGGACCGCCATCCAGATGTGTCCGACAAGCTCGTCCGTCGGGCAGAAAGAAGGTCGGCGTTGGAAATTAGCGACGGGCGCGCTACGGCCGGCGGGTCGCGGAAATCACTGGGCTAGCCGTGAAATCGCAAAAAGCAAACATTTGGGGCGGCTTTGATCGGGGGGGTTTCCTGGGAGTCAAACTTCACTGACATGCGATACGTACGAACGCAATGAAAATTCAAACCTTACACAATTTAGCGTGCTCCGTCTGTTTATGGCTCGAATTTGCGAGCGATCTGGTAAACCCACTTTAGAAGGACTCTTAAAAAAGTGAAAGGGGAATAAAATTCTGGCAGAGTTCGCATTCATCTCAGAATTCTGACTTTGTTCTCAGAATTCTCACAAAGTGAGAAAAAGTGAGAATTCTGACTTTATGCTCAGAATTCTGACAGAATTCTCACTTTATAGTGAACTGGCCTTTCGATTAGAAAGCTGAAAGCTTTAAGGTAAAAATGATCTGAACTCTCAATTCTGACGTTACAGTCGGAATTCCAAGAATAAAGCCAGAATTCTCGCTTTATAGTCAGAATTCTGACTTTAAAAGGAGAATTCTTCAATTAATACAATTTTGAGTCATAAAATTCTGAGACTTGAAAATGATAATTCAGAGAAAAGACAGAATTCCCACTTTAAAATAAGGATAGTGAAACTTGCAGTGAGAATTCTGGAAAAAAAGCTGAGAAGCTGACTTTAAAGTGAGAATTCTCAGACTTAAATGT